>NW_028072653.1:3319177-3675724 GCF_014824575.4 Sturnira hondurensis | reverse complement strand
ACTTATTTGAACAAATAATAAAGGAGAACTTCCCCAGTCTGGCAAAGGAAATAGACTTCCAGGAAATCCAGGAAGCTCAGAGAGTCCCAAAGAAGTTGGACCCAAGAAGGAACACACCAAGGCACATCATCATTACATTAGCCAAGACTAAAATGAAGGAGAGAATCCTAGAAGCAGCAAGAGATAAGGGGACAGTCACCTACAAAGGAGTACCCATCAGACTGTCAGCGGATTTCTCAAAAGAGACCTTACAGGCAAGAAGGAGCTGGAAAGAAGTATTCCAAGTCATGAAATCCAAAGACCTACAGCCAAGATTGCTTTATCCAGCAAAGCTTTCATTTAGAATGGAAGGACAGATAAAGTGCTTCTCAGATAAGGCCAAGTTCAAGGAGTTCATCATCACCAAGACCTTCCTATATGAAATGCTAAAGGGACTTATATAAGAAAAATAAGATGAAAAATATGAACAGTGAAAGGACAGCAAACTCACAGTTATTAACAACCACACCTAAAACAAAAGCAAACCAAGAGAACAGCTAGATCAGGAGTGAAACCATAGAAATGGAGATCACATGGAGGGTTAGCAACAGGGGAGTGGGAGGAGGAGAAGCGGGCAGAAGGTACAGAAAATAGCATAGACAGTAGGTAGAAAATAGATAGGGAGAAGGTCAAGAATAGTAGGGGAAATATAGAATCTAAAGAACTTGAGACATGTGGTTATAAACTAAGGGGGGGGAGAATGGTGGGGGAGGGAGTTTGTGGGTGGAGGGGAATGAAGGGGGGAATAGAACAACTGTAATAGTATAATCAATAAAAAATATTAAAAAATAAATAAATTATTAAAAAAATAAAGTAGTGTCTTTTGATGAACAGAAGTTTAAATTTTTGATGAAGCTGAACTTATCAAATTTTAATGCTTTTTACTTTCTGTGACTTGCCCAAGAAATACTTTTCTACCCAGAGGCATGAGGTTCTTCTCTTATTTTCATATAAAAGTTTATGGCTTGAGCTTACATTTTTGATGCTGTTGTAAATGGAATTCAAAAAATATTGATGAGATTTGGCATTTTTGTCCTATTTCTTATTTAATGAGAAAGTGAACTCAATACTTCACAGTTAAGTATGATGTCAATTATTGGTTTTTCATAGATTTCCTTTCATCAAATGAAGGATGTTCTCTTCTGTTTCTACTTGACCATGGGATTGAATTGTGAATGGATGTTCTGTTGTGTGAAATAGATATTCTTTATTCATTGATTGTCACATGACTTTCAATTTTTCTCTGAACATGGCAAATTGTATGTGTTGATTTTCAAATATTAATCTAATTTTGCATACCTTGGGAGCCCTAGTTGTTAGTGATGCATTATATTTGGTGCGTACTGCTGAAAATAATTTGACATTGAAAAATGATATTTTCATATATAATTTTGAGGGGTGTTGATTTGTGCTTTTTGGTATTTGTTTATCAGGCTTTGCTGTTAAGATTATGTTGGTCTCGTAAAACAAATTGAGAATGCTTTCAATTTTGTGATAGGGTTAATGTGGGATGTGTTATTTTTATTCCTTGAATGTGTGGCATCAGTGACTGTATCTGGGACGGGAGTTTGGGAACATTCAGGACACCTCATTACACGCCTTCTTAATCTTATTTGGTCTATGACAATTTCTCAGACTTCCTGTTTTGTTTTGGTTTTTTTGATGACCTTAAACATTTTGAGATCAAAGATTTAAATAGAATCTCTCTCAGTTTGGATTTGTTGGAATTTTTTTAAAAATCATGATTAGTATGTGGTGATGGAAAGAGGATCACAGACATATAGTGCCATTCTCATTATATCACATGAAGGGAATATACTGTCAATATAACGTATCATTGGTAATGTTGACCTTAGTACCTGGTCAAGGTCATGCTTGTCAGGATCTCCACTCTGAAGTTGCTTTTTCCCTCCTTCCGTAATCTTTGGAAGCAAGTCACTAAGCATAGCATGAACTCTGGGGTGGGGAGTTCTCCATTTTTTTGAGAGGGCAGCGCCTACACAAATTATTTGGAATTCTGTGTGGGATAGCTGTCTCTTTGATGGAAGGTTTTTTTTTTAATGCTGTGTACAAAATTTTAATTTCTAATGTATTATTTTTGTTAGCTAGCATGGCAAATGATGTCCACTTCTTGTCCTCACCCACCTCTTTCTCTACAGTGCTGCCCAGCAAGAAGTTCAGTTATGCTGGAGAGCAAATTTTCTCAAATCAGTGAGGTGGGTTGATATCGGCATTGTAGTATTGGTGGGAACTTGCTGCGATTTTGTTTCCTGCTTCACCTGGACCTACTACTCACTCACATAAAGGATCAGTTATCAGCACGTGTGTCTGGAGGGACAGCAGTACTTCTGAACTCCAGTCCGGAAAACATGAGGCCACTTAGAGAACAAGGACATAATGCCTCGCAGTCACAAAACATTCTGAAATGAGGATATTGAGGGTTCATGATGTTTTAAACACTTACGAAGTTTGTAGAGTGTCACGATCATACTGTTTTTGGTGTGGGCGGAAGCGAGTAATTCTGCTTGTGAATCATAGTATAACAATGAAGGCTTTTTAAGAGAAGGAATGAGAATAGTAGGTGCTATTTTGGCTCTGAACAAAAATATTCAGTGAACTCTGTCTGCCTCCATCACAAAGGCACCTGGTGAAAAACACCTGCTGCTCCTCTTTTCAATAGAGGACGAAATGTCAGGAAATACTTCCAATGACACTTTCTGAAAAGAGAGGGGACAAAATCTATGTACTTAGGAAGCTTATATAGATTTTGAGATGATGGCTCATATCAACTGTGCTCCTCAGGATAATGATGGCGTAGATATTTTTAATGACATTGGGCATTAAGTATCCTTTCCTAAGAACTCCTTACCACTCTTTTGGAATGAGTGGTATTGACATTTTGATTGACACTCTTTCAAGATACTTTATATGCCTATACACAACTATATGTATACTTTTACAACACTATCCCCATCCTAACCATTTCTTTGTTATTAAATATTCTACTGCAACATCATTTTTAAAGGTTTCACTGTTCCAATGAATAGATGCGCTGGTATTTAATGAGTCTCATATTATTATTGAACTGTCACCATAAGTGTTGTGATGAACACATCTTGATAGTTATCTTTGACATATTATTGATTTATTCCCTAGAGCAAAGTTTCACAGACTTGGCACTATTGACGTTTTGGGAACAGGACTGTCTTGCATACCTTAGAATGTTTAGCAGCATCCCTAGTCTCTTTCCAGTGATACCAATAGCCCCCCATTCCTGGTGGTGACAGCTCAGACTGTCCCCAGACATTGCCCAGTGTCCCCTGGGAACCAAAATTTCTCCTCCATTGAGAATCAGTGGCTGTGTGTGAATTCTGTGTAGAACAACAGTCTGCTATATAAATGGTGTGCACTATTTTAATGAAAAAAAATCCAAAACAATGTAAGTTTAGATTTTCAATGTGAAGAAAAGTAATATGAGAACATAAAGAGACAACTTAAAAACTCATAAAAATTTCTCTTAGACCCTGCCTACCAAGTTCTTAGAGTTTCATTTGCCCAGAGATAAACACAGTGTTGTTTCATCTTTAGCTATAAGAAAATGTATCTGTGTAGCAGCAGAATTCAGAGAAAATAAGAAGACCCATCTCTCAAACTGCATCTCATCCTATTAATTGTATACTATTTTGTAGTTTTATATTCTGTAACCACATTTACATATTTTAGATACTTAATTTTTTTCATAGGCAGTTAATAGGCTGATTGAGTGTTTAGATTTTAGAATCAGTCAAATTAGATTCTTTTGTTTGTTTTTATTTCTTAAAATATATTTTATTGATTATACCATTACAGTTGTTCTATTTCCCCTCTTCATTCCCCTCCACCCTGCACCGCCCTCCCCCACCATTCCCCCCCTTTAGTTTATTCCAATACTACATCTGGCCAGTTTGTAACTAACTCTGGGGCCACTTTATTTTTTGTTTATTTATTTAAGATTTTATTTATTTATCTTTAGAGGGGAAAGGAAGGAGGGAAGGAGAGAAATATCAATATATGGTTGCCTCTCGTGAGTCCCCTGCTGGGAATTGGCCTGCAACCCAGGCATGTGCCTGACTGGGAATCGAACCGTGGTCGTGTGGTTCACAGGCCTGCGCTCAATCCACTGAGTTACACCAGCCAGGGCCATCTGGGGCCACTTTAATCCCCAGTTTCTATATCTGTAAAGTAGGAAAATAATACCTACTGTACAAGTTATTGGAGAAATTGAGTATGTTTTGAGGCTCTTAGTGATGTTTGGTATGAGAAAGTACTCATTAAGCCCTGGCTGGTGTAGCTCAGTGGATTGCGCGCGGGCCTGCGAACCAAACAATTGCAGTTCGATTCCCAGTCAGGTCACATGCCTGGGTTGCAGGCCAGTTCCTTGCAGGCAAACTACCAGCAGGGGACGCACAAAAGGCAACAAGGCAACCATACATTGATGTTTCTCTCCCTCTCTCCTTCCCCTCTAAAAATAAATAAATAAATAAATAAAATAAAAAAGAAAGTACTCATTAAACATTATCCCTTCCACAATTTATTTGAGAAAATAAGTTATAGAAAGTTATAACATTAAAGTTATAATATTACTCTTTCATCTTAGCTAATAAAAAGAATAATATTATTCTTTCTATAATTTACTTTCTCAGTTTAATTCTATGGGCCATCTCTAGAGGTATTTCAGTAGCAAGACTGTCCTAAAACTTTTTCATTGGTATAATAATTTCAGTTGTGATATTGTAAGGTTGTGAATATTATAATTGTATATTTGATACCATCATAGTTCCTATTTGCATTATTTGGATCAGATCCTCCTGGGTGAATGTGGGAGGAAAATACTAGATGCTTTATTATCTGTTTTTAGTTTCAACTATTTTAATTGTTATTTTTATATTTGCTGGTGTTCCTAATACCTCAGTACAGTGGTGTGATGTATTTGATTTGTAAATAGATAAAACATATTGAGGATGCTTGATGAAGGTTTCCTGACTGCCGGGGCGTGAGATCAACATCTATTTTGGAGACCATTGCTCTGGAAGGCTGCTTCTTACGGTTTCTGTGGTCTGGGATGGGGGAAAGGAATCATACATCTCACTGCCTGTCAGAATCCCCGCAGTTTACGGAGGGTTATTTCAACAACATTATGCACGGAGTTTCATCATTCTCTGTTGATTTTCAAGCACAGAAGAGGGATACTTTAACTGTTCTCACTCCAGCCTTTCTCTCCAGATTGACTGAAGGGGAGAGCACGATGAAGCATTTCCCCATGTCCCTGATAGTACCTTGCAAGATTTTCTCTTTCTCTCTCTTTTGAAAATGGAAAATAAGATACAAGATCCCAACCCTGTGTTTTGAAAAACTAAAGCTAGATTATTAGGTGATAGCAATGTCCAAATTAGCCTTTTTGTTCCTTCCTTCAGTACTCCCTTAAAATAAAGACATTTAAAGGTAATGGGAATGTACTATAAGATTGGCAGCGTGTAAAGGTATCAGGGTCCAGCAACTGTTGGAAGGGAGTGGTATGTGTGTGTGTGTATGTACACCCATCAGTGTTTGAATAGGAGACCCAACATTCATTGGGTTCCTGGTGTTTGACAGGCTCTTTACATGGGGTACTTGTAGCATCTCTGTTTACCTGCATACAAGCTAAAGAGGGGAGAAAAGAATTTTTTTCTCCTCTCACAGTAAAAGGGATTTAACAGGTGAGGAAGATGAAGTAGGAAGCGAAGGCTTTGTTGTATTCCACATTGGCCCTTTCACTCCACAGACTGTCTCTGTTTCGTGAGTGCTTCCAGAAGTTTCTCTGTATATAGAGGAAAAAGTATGCACACACTCTTTCTGCAGATGAGAATCACAATGGGCCAGTGAGAGTCATGTTGTAGATATTATTACAGAAACTTCATTTCCTCACTTTGTAATATCATTGGGATATTTGTAATATCAGTATAAATAGATTTACCTTATTCTTTGTAGAGGCTTCATGGCATTTCACTGGGTGGAACTACTGTAATAAATTTAGCTACTTCCTTATTCAACATTGTAATATTTCTGTATGTTTCCTTGGACATTTTTCTAGGGATATATTTATAGAAATAAAATTCCTGGTTCAAAATGTATGCATGTTTGAAATTTAGATCCAGCAAGAGTACATCAGCTTGTCTTCCCACAAGTGAGAAATTTTCCTTAAAAAATTCATACTGTTGAAATTTTATGGGCAATAAAGACATTTAATTTTTCTCTTACTTTTTTTTTCTTTTTCAATAATGAGTGACATTGAGCATCTAAAACAGGTCATTTTGTAAACGTTACTGAGATTAGGGCTTTTCCCATTATATTGGTTGCATCCTAAACCATTTCTATGCTTAGGGTCACCCAAGAAGCCAGAGTGGAGGCCGCAGGCAGTATGGGTTTGAACGGACTTTGGCTGCTCCCTCAAGCAGACTGATTACTGAGAAAACATCAAAAGCTTCACCCGAGTGACTCATCACCCAAATCCAACAGAGGTAATAGAATAACTCATATTGCACAGCCTTTGGCTGTTGAGTCGGCTGTGTGAGGTCAGTGGTGCCCACTTTCTCCGCAGGATTTTGCTTTGGGAAATAGATTTATTGGTTAGTCTTCACATTACAATGTAGCCAGGAGCTTTGGGACCTGAATCTCTATATTCAGAAGCACTGAGAAAAATTATTTAACATCTTGGCCTCAGGTAACAATATCTACTTCATTGAGCTGGATCAGGCATTCAATCCTATGGGGATAGACTGCTGTCCACTGCAGTAACTATCCTTCACGTCATTTCATTATTTTCTGAGGCTGCACTTTGTTTTGGACGGTGAAAAAGCTTATGGCCAGAGAGAAACCAAAGTGGGTATTTTTAACAGGCATATAAAAGCATGGCTGGTCATGCAACTGGATTATTAGATGTTAAATGGGCGACTTCGCAGAGACAGCGTAACCTGGCTTGGGTTCACGTACTCTAATTGTGATTTTAAAATGCATTTTTCTTTTCCGTGACAGTCAGATAGTCTGAATAGTCTATGTTCTCTAAACATTTCTTGCTTTCCTGTTTTATCAGATTCCACTCTGGACATTCAGTGCATGGTCCCTGCAGACGAGCAGAGGTTACGCCCTGCCACAGTCTTTGCGAGGGAACTCACCTTCTCCTTCCTTTTACTTTCGGACTGCCCGAGTGTTTTAGAGTCTCCCCCACACCTTCCTTCTCTCAAAGACGTTTTCAAGTTTAATAATATATTTTTAAAGAGTCAGACAATTTTCAGGTAATGCAACTTTGGAATCCTGCAGACTTTCAAAGAGGTGCAAAGAATTAAAACAACCCCTTATATACAGAGGCATTTACCATGTCTACCTAAGACTTACAGCTACCCATTTGCTAGTTATTATAGAATTGCTAATGTTACCTATTTTTCAAAATCATTAGAATAAACTTGGTTGAGAGTAATGTTATTAACTATAACAATAAGGTAGAATAAGGCATATATCTCTTTGCATTGGTTTAAATTTGAAGTGTATAGAAAAGTATTTGAAGTTTTATGGAAAATGGGACATTTTGAAGATTAATCTTAATAGGAAAGTCTTTTCCTGTGTAAATATCTTATAACCTTACAGTATGTAACATTGTAGTGTTTCCTGACAATTTGTGTTTTTGAGAACTATGCTTCCAGGTGAAATGTACTGATTTGAAGGTTTCTTAGCTTTCATTGTGAGGGTACAAACCCCTCCACCCCCCAAATCATGTGTATAATAGTATTTTTTGTAGTGCATCTAGTCTGGTCAAATGGAATTATCTACTTCAACATTATCATGAAAGAACACTAAAAAAAAAAGGATAAATTGCATGCAACTGTGGTAAAGAATGAGCTTTCACTGATCAGTTAGAAAATACCAAAGGTATACTCACTCTCTGTACCTGTGCAATCAATAGTAGATTAGTATTTTATTTGGTGTAAGAAAGAATATTTTAAAAACGTATTAAGTTGTTCTTACCGAAGGGCACGGGAGCATTGCATAAGCTCTAGTTCCTGCCAGAGAGAGACCCATTTGTAGAGTATTCACGTATTCAAACAGCGTTTGCTGAAGCTGTGTTCTCATGCACTGTGCTAGGTACAGAGCAGCGGGTGGCGCGTGATAGGGGTGAAAAGGTCAGGAAGGCGCACTGCCTTAGGGATGTTACAAGTTTGAGGATAGGAGAGCACAGAGAGGCAATCATGGAAATAAGAAACAATAATACAAAGAGGAATGAGAAGTAATCATCAAAGGTAAATTGACAATAGAATGTAATAAGATTAAGTACTGTCTTCACTAAGTGCCTATTATTTGCTAAGGACCTAATTTCCCACGGTGGGTGTTAGGCCATCTCCTCAACATCCATTCTCCTCTCTTTTCCCATCTCACACTTACTATCTGGTTTATGGGCAGAAAGATATTTTACAGGGTTTGCAACCCCCTCTTCTGTGCTGTAGCGATTGGTTTCTTTGAGCAGGTCTGAACCAATTAGGGATTTTTCTGTTCCAGGCAATGGTTCAGGAATGGGCTTATTAATCACATCTGGACGATGGAACATGAGAGGTTTTCTGAGACTGCCTGGAAAAATTCTTTGCTGTTCTGGAAGAGCTTTTTGAAAAGTGATCATTTTGTTTTGACATGATCTCTTCATCTCTTTTGTTTTGGATAAGGAATCCTATAACCCAATGGTAGCCTGTCCTGACCATGAGGGAGAACAAGCCTTAAACTCAGTCTACCTCTACCAGCCTTAAACTTAGTTTACCCATTAGAAGGAAGAGCAGAGAAAGAGAGAAAGAAATAGGTCCTTGATCCTGTAACTGAACTCCTGGATCAAACTAAATCTGAAACCTACATTTCCTCTGGAATTTGAGATAAGTGAGCTAATAAAGCAATTAGGTTTTTTATTCCAGTCTGAGGTGGGGTCTTTCTTACCACCAACCACTCTAAATCATACCCAGGAGTTTTTTTCCCAATCTCATAACAACCTTATGAAATAGATGACATTATTGTCATCATTTTATGAGTAAAAAAATCGAGGCCCAGAAAGGTCGAATAGCTTGTCCTGAACCTCAGAAGTGGTAAGTGGCGAAGCCCAGACTTGGCACCGCATTCCCAATCACTATGTCCTCCCACTTTTGCCAGCTTTGGGGATGCAGAGAGAATGTCAGTCATGTTCTAGGAAACTTACCACAATGCTGGAAGCCCTGTATCTGGGCAGGTGAGACTTATAAGTCAACAAGAGATGAGGCTGAAGCAGCAGCTTGAGGAGATAAAGTAGTTGAGTCTGGGGTCCAGTCCATTCTTGGTCTCTCAGAGGGAAGAGAAAGGACAGGACCAGCGGGACAGCTTGAGGCTTCCCCAAGGGTTAGAAAAGAAAGAGCAAGATCAGAAGAGGATGGTGTAACTAGGTGGAGGAGGTTAAAAGGAGGGAAGAGTCCTTGAAAGGACACGGTGCAACAGTGGAGGAAACAGCAATATGGAGATTGAAACTGACCTGTCTAGTTACTAAGATACTGGGATGATGGGATTAAGGTTGGGTTGGCAGGGAAAGTTGACATCACCGGGATCTTCTACATGTAATGGTTCAGTATGATTATTTCCAGGGGAANGTGGGACAGCTTGGGGCTTCCCCAAAGGTTAGAAAAGAAAGAGCAAGATCAGAAGAGGATGGTGTAACTAGGTGGAGGAGGTTAAAAGGAGGGAAGAGTCCTCGAAAGGACACGGTGCAACAGTGGAGGAAACAGCAATATGGAGATTGATACTGACCTGTCTAGTTACTAAGATACTGGGATGATGGGATTAAGGTTGGGTTGGCAGGGAAAGATGACATCACCGGGATCTTCTACATGTAACAGTTCAGTATGATTATTTCCAGGGGAAACCCAGGTTTCAGTTTAGGAGAGAAGGTAGAGGAGGTGTTGCCAGACATGTTGAGGGAGCGTGTGTGTTCAAGAGAGCTCAGTCAAGGATCCTAGGGGGATTGAGGGAGACAGGAGGATGGTGGAGCTGGAGAGAACACAGATGTAGGAAGTGAGCTGGAAATAGGTAGGTTTTGGCCAATGGAACAAAAGCAGGGAATTGTGGGAAGGGAAGAAGACATTTCACGATGCAACTGCCTCCCAGGTTGCATTTCCATCTGTGGGCCCCTTTACAGTCCTGACTCCCTGTGCATCCCGTCCTGCTGGTGAAAGGTGACTGGGGTGGCTCTGGTGACCTGGCAAATGGCACGCAATGTTAATATTCACAAACCTGTGCAGGCTGCAGTTCTCGAACAACAACAGTGACATCAGTAGTGGTGGCGGCGACAGCAACAGCCATGGCAATTTGTAACTGTCCCCTCTGGAGAAGAGCAGTGCTGCGTATATTATTTTTTAATAATCAGTCACAAATTAACTCATGGCTACAATTCTTAAACCTGTTTTTCCCTGTAGCTTGTCATTATCTGAAGAAGTCAAAACAAGTAAAATAAATGGACTAGATTTCTTTCAGATGATCATCGATAATTATTATTCTAAAACAATTAAAAATTGTATGAGTCTGACAGCAAATGCTCCTTCTTGGGCTGTTACTTTAGATTTTTTTTTAAAATTTGCTTATCTGGTAGAGATTTTTAGACTCTGCCTTGCTGCTTTTCTGAATCATCAAATTCAGTAGTTTTTCCCAAAGAACTGGTTGAAACTCGCTATGGGGGTGTAATTAAAATTACAAATTTCTGGTCCCCACCTTAGAGATGTGGATTCATTGGGGCTGGACCAGAGCCCAGGAACCTGCATTTGAACTACCCTCCCCAGGTGACTGGTGCGGGGACACTTGATAAAGCTGTGAGGAATAGCTGGAGTCTTCTCGGTAAGCTGGTGGTGGGAGCTCAGGATAGGGAGGTGTCCATCTCTGCTCTGAAAGTTGGTTTAAATCTTTTTAAAATTTTCTTTTTGTAAGTATATTTTATTAACTGTGCTATTATATTTGTCCCAGTTTTCCCCTCTTTGAGCCCCTCTGCCCGGTACCCCTCTTCCCTCCTGCAATCCCCCCTCCCTTAGCGCATGTCCATGGGTCATACGGCCGCCCTATTTTGCTGTGTATAATGCCCATATTTTGGCCCAAATATTTGAGGGAAAAATAAGGATGCACATTATATGTGGGTATAATTATTACATACCATGGGTATAATAACCCCATGGATAATGTGCCCCAAATGTGGGTGTGCATTATACACAATGACTTGTTCGGGACTCTCTGGGCTTCCTGGACTTGTATGTCTGTTTTCTTCACCAACTTAGGGATGTTTTCTTTTATCATTTTTTCAAATAAATGTTCAGTTTCTTGTTTTCCTCTTCTCCTTCTGGCATCCCTATGATTCAGATGTTGGCACTTTTGGAGATGCCCCAGAGTCTTCTTACATGCTCCTCATTTTTTTTTTTGCATTCTTGTTTCTTCATTCTCTTCTGATTGAATGTTTATTTCTTCCTTATGTTCCAAACCATTGATTTGAACCCTGGCTTTCTTCCCTTCACTGTTGATTCCCTGGGGATTTTTCTTTATTTCACTTAGTGTAACCTTCATTTCTTCCCCTGTTTTTGTTGTACTCAGTGAGTACCTTGAGCATCCTTACCACCAGTGTTTTGAACTCTGCATCTGATAGGTTGGCTATCTCTATTTCATTTAGTTCTTTTCCTTGTTTTTTTCTGTTCTTTTATTTGGGTCATCTTTCTTTGTCTCTTCAATTTGGGAGCCTCCCTGTGTTTGTTTCTGTGTATTAGAGTTGCTTTGACTCTCTGTCTTAGCATACCTGTTAAGTTGATGGGGAAGAGCCTCAGGTATTTGCCAGGTTCACCACTTTGTGGTGTGGATGTGGGGGAGGGGTCAGAGAGGGGACAATACCACTGCCTGGCTGCTGGAGGCTTGCTTGGCTCTTGTTCCATTTCCAGTCAGTTCACCCACTTCCCCTATACAATTAGCAACCTTTTAGCTGTCGCCCTTGTGGTGGTTCCCAGAGTGGGTGGGTTTGTGTACATTCCAGGACCCTGTGGGCCCTTTAAGTGAACTCTCCTAAGACACTGGCAGTTTCTTCCACTTCCCCAAACTCCACTAGTTTTTATAGCCAGAAGCTATGAGGCTTTATTTTCCTGGCGCCGGAACCGAGGCTGCGCAGTCTGGCCTGGGACTAGGATCACTTGCTCCAAGGTTATCCCTCATGATTTTTATCTACCACATGTGAATGTTGGGCCACCCATTCTGCCAGCTGCCACCACCTCACCGCCGCCACACCATGTCCTCTCCACCCCAGCTCCTTCTCCATCCCTCCTACCTGTCTGGCTTCTTTACATTCTTGATTGTCTGACTTCCATACAAGTTGATTTTCTGGCAGTTCTCAGTTTTTTCTTTCTTTCTTTTTTTTCGAAGTTAGTTGTGATCCTTCTTGTGGTTGTGCAAGGAGACAAAGCATGTCCCCCCCAACCAAGGCCTCCATCTTGACTGGAAGTTAAAAAAAAGCTCAATCTTTTTTTCTAATCCTCATTTCTTTCCCCTTCACTACAAACTTTTGCCCTTTCACTCTGGCTCTGAATAAAGACCTATCAGTGAGGAGCTGAGCCTAGTCATAAGGTGAAGAAAGGTAAGTGCTACTAGACAGAGAGCAGAGCACAGAGCATGCAGACAGCGAGTGCCTCTGAAACGTCTGGTTTTATGCTGGGTGCTAGTAGGAAAAGCACAAGGCAGCACATAGGAAAGTCGTGTGTACATCTGTGTTGGGGGCACTGAGCAGAAAAAGTAGATGCTGTTATTTGTTTCCTATCTGTCTTTCTTTCTTGAAAGTCAATAAGGTGGGGTTGGGCGGAGGTGGGGTTTAGAGAAAGATTTTTCCTCGTTAACGTTGCCCCTCTGCATTCAGTGTCTCCTCTGTGCACAGGGGACACAGAAACTTGGTGAAATGGTTGACAGTTTAGGCATGCTCTAAGTTTCATGTGCATTACACAGAAACTCTTACCCACCCAGTGTTTTGGCATGATAGGAGTTTCTAGTTTCAGAAGGACCATTGACCAGGGAACTGTGGATAGGAGTAAATACTTTAACTCCTGTTTTGTGTTGGAGAAGGTTCATCAAAGCGGATGTGACTGCTGTTGACCTGTGAGCTGGACCCCATCAGTCAGAGGCTCCTTACCCGCACCCCTGTCCTTGGAATGCCTGTTTGGCCCACTGTTCCCACAGCCAAAGTTCTTTCAAGGATGCAACCCTGAGAGAGCAATTTGCTATTGAGACCATCTGGACATATGTATGTGACTGAAGCAGTTAATGCCTCTACATAAACTTGTAAGATGCTGGCAGGTGAGTACAGAGATCTGCTCATCTTGTGGCAGCCAGGACAAGCTTTGCTTGTAAGTTCCCTTGCTTATTCAAGTAGCCATCTGCCAATCTGCAGAGATCTGTCCCTCTCTTCAGTCTCTCCTTGCCCTCAGTATGCGGTGACCAGGAATTGTACCAATAGCTTGGATTATGAATCCCTCAAAAAGAATTTCTTGGAAATTTTTAATGTAGTTCTTAATGCAGCAATGCCAAGTGGCTTTGATTGTTTTGTCATAGATTGCAAACTGGCAGCTCTGGGCCAAATTCATTCTTTTAACATTTTTACTTCTTGGCAGCACTGCATTTTAAAAAAGGAATGTCACCCATGAAAAACAAAGAGTCAAAGAAATAAACAAGCGATTCCCAGTCAGGGCACATGCCTGGGTTGCAAACCGGTTCCTTGCAGGCTAACTACCAGCAGGGGATGCACAAAAGGGAACCATACATTGATGTTTCTCTCCCTCTCTCCTTCCCCTCTAAAGATAAATAAAATCTTTAAAAAAAAAAAAAAGAAATAAACAAGCAACCAGGGCATTTCATACAAAATGGAAATCCATATTTCTGGCTTTTCTTGAAATATCCCAGAATTGTGGTCATATTGGCCAAAAAGCGTGGAGCAAGTTACTGCTTGCTGAATGAAGACAGGGGTGAGATAAAAGCGAATAAAGTAATATGCTAATCTTTGTATTATAAAAACTTTCAAAAATGCAAAAAACGATAGCCGAAAGTACATTTGTATAACCTTAGTGTAGATTCCAGACTTGATATTATATCACATTGCCCTATGAATTATTAGTTCCCCCATTTTAATAAGGGATCTAAAAACTAGAGATATTACGAAAGTTGATCAAGGTCATAAAAAGCATTTGTTCAACATTCTCATTTTGGAAGTATGGGCTGATTCCGTATTTTTCAAGGACCTGTGTAAGTAGTAATTTATTAGAAATTATTTTTAGACATTGAATTTAAACAGCTAAAAATTCTTTGTTGCATAACCTCGTTGCATAAATTATTGGTTTTCAGACTTGTAATGATTGACTCTGCCTGCTGAAATATATATATTTTTTTCTATTGCAAAGGTTCCTGATGTGTGCAGACTTCAGAGCCTGGTTTGCCTCTCTGATAAGATGTTATTGCCTGAGCCATAATTCAGGTTATTGAAGAAAAATTAAGTGATGTCTTGTGTGACTAGGCCTTATGTTAGTTGCTGAGGTAGGGGCTAGTGCTTGTATTTTTCAGCTCTCTGCATAAGTCATTGTCTATACCTGATGTGGCAGCAGGCAAGAAAAGGGACAAAGATAGAATGTACAGACAGAACAAGTAATTTGTCAACCAACTTGTTCTAAGCACAAAAAAGTAATTAGAGTAAATTATATTGTGTCCTGCATTTCATATGAAAACTTCATTAAAGGTAATAAGGCTTCGATCAGCTTCCCCTCTGAAGAGAATGTTCTGTGGGCAAAATGCTGGATGGCGCCTGGCCTTGGTTCCAGGTGCCTGGGAGCCTGACGATGGTCACTAATCCATTCTCCTTAATGGGCAACCCCACAGGCTGTGCGGTTGTGATGGCTGGCACCTGTGGATGTGCCCAAGTTTCAGAAAGCTTCCAACATTCACAGCATCGGAAAAGGATTTTTTGGTGAGAGTGGTTGGTAATAATCAGCAGTAAGAGTAATTGTTTTCACTGTTTCCCTTTGGGCTGTTCCTGCAACCTTGTCATATCCACATGGGTTATAATAAATCAGATGGTGATTGTTATTTGACAGGTGAGGAGCACGAACATTAGAGCAGTAACTTGGCCGAGTACCTCTGCTTCTCCCTGCAGAGATGGGATTGAACCCCATTTTGGCCTAAGCCTCTGGCCCTTTTCTCTGACCGATTATGCTTTATGGTGCCTTCTTCTTTTTACAGTGCCTTAAAGAAAACATGAATTAAATATTTACTTAAAGACTTAGCCTTTTTAAGCAAAAGTTTGTTCTAATTTTCTAAGTCATAATTATGCTGTCACCTACATAGGAAATTATAAATACAAGAGAAGTTATAGGTGCAAACAAATGAGAAATAAAAATATGTATTTGCGTTCATAAGGATCTTATCGGGGAAGAAGTGGCATACTCGCATCGGATATTTGAAAAGAGTTGAATAAAGCGATGATTGTAATAGAGTGTAGCTTAGTGTCTCAGCTTTCCCAGGCTGGCGCAACAATACGGTAGACTGGATGGAATTTAGTGTCTCACAGGCTGGAAGTCTGAGGTCGGGTTGCCAGCATGGGATCATGGCGAGGGCTCTCCTCCTGGTTTGCAGAGGGCTGCCTTCTTACTCTGTCTTCATTTATGACTTTTAGGAAGACACAATTCCCTCGGGAGCAGTGAGGGGACCCACAGCGGATAGCAAAATACCCTGGGGCTGGAAACCGTAGGGAGTTACCACTCTTAAGCCTGAAGGAACTGGGGAGGGTTTGGCCACCATTCTGGGCAGAGAGAAAATGGGTGTGGTCAGGGCCACCGGAGGGGAGCCGGAACTGTGGTTGTGGAATGCATCCAGCTAGCAGCCCTCCCTCCCAAAAGGAGCAAGGACTGCACTCTCCTGCCTCCCTCATTTTGTCCTGGGCTTCCCAGTGGTGGAACCTAACTGGAAGTCAGTGGGAATGAAGTCCCTACCTGTGTAGGGGAGGAAAAATAACTTTTCCTTCACTTTTCTGAGCTTCTAGCCAAGATCTCTGTAATAAAAGAGATTAACTAATTAAACAAACAAACAAACAACCCCCCCCCCGAAGTTTATTAACATGTATGCCTTATATATACATACGAGATACCCAGGGAAAATGAGGAACTCCCAAAGGTGTCTTAGAATTCAGACTTAAATACCATCTTAATAGGGAGAAGGGAAGGAGGATGTCGGCCTCTTACAGGAGAGTAAATGATTTCCAGGAAGGATGAATGGGCCCTTCGAAGAATGGATGGGAGATGCGATGGTTTGGGATGGAGTTTGCCTGGGTGTGGTCTCAACCTTTACTGTCTTCTGTGGTAAAAGTCAGTCTTCCTTGGTTGACGGAAGTCCACCGAGGGGACTCTGACAGTTGAGGTCCTTTTGGAGATCTGTCTTTAGGCAGATAAAGGGTGTTCAGAGAAAGCCTCTCTCTGTATTTGCTGTTTTTCAAGTACCTATAGCTCATGTTGTTAATAAAACAAAGCGGAGTGTTTTGGGGTGGCGTTTCCTAGAGGCCTATAAGTCCTATTTTGGGTGGATATTTTTCTGCTCAACTTCTAAAAACATAGAGCAGGATGGAAGAGGGAGGAGAGCAGACTTGGAAGGGCAAAAATGCCAAAATGTACCTGCTGGCTACTAAGCACTTCATTGAAAATGGACCTTCATCTCTCTTTCCTCCTGTTACTCTGTCACATGTCATTGGTTATCTCTCCCAGTGGGAAGTTACCTTCTTATTTATTTGTTTTTGTGTGACTCCCTTCACGAATAAGTTTCTCAGGGCAGGGACTGTTGTTGTTGGCGTCACTGCTGTGGTCGTAATCTTTTTATTTAGGTATCTGGAGAGAGCATTTTGCTGCCCATTATCGCTGGATGGGGTCATAGGGCCTGTTTTAACCAATGAGTTGTGAAAAAGTGAGAAAGTCACTTCAAGGCAGAAATAACAAATCACTAGTGCAACACACTCTAGAACTATTTTTTTCCCAACTGTCAGAGTGACCAGCAACATTGAGATGGAGGCACCGAGGAGCAGATAGACTGGGAATGGCAGCCATGCGGTACGAAGGAGAAATAGACTTTCAATTTTTATGTCAGTGGAATTGTTTGTAGCAGGAAATAAGGTAGCTCTGTTCTGACAGATCCTTAGTTGTGCAAAGAATGAATAAATGTGTCCCTTTTAATTTGAGCGGAAGATTAGTGGAGCCTGTGATTACCTAAGTAGCTAATTTACATAGTTTTGAAACTTTACCTTGTCAATAGGTCCTTGTCATGACCTTAACATTCATAAGTTTAATATTAGATTCTGTCTCACAGTGCAAGGATTTCTAAATATAACTCTCATTATGCCAACACTCCTTTGCATATTGGAATGACATTCTAGCCCTTGAAATTGTAAGTGTGAGTGAGATCGGCACATGAAAGGCGGATCAGGATCAGGCAGGCAATCTCTCCTGGGAGGACAGGAATGAATTTGAGTTTTGAATTTATCCTTTTGATGTCCTATTATTCCCAACAATAGTAAGTAATTTTAAGACGGAGACTTGCAGCTGCCTAGGCCTGTTCTATTCTCGTGTCTAGTCCACTCTTATTATTCAAATGTGACTCTCTTTGATGACTTTTATTTTTCGACAAGTTGGTCTATAGATGCATACACTGCTTCATCCTGAATGTTAAGCAGGACAAAGGGGGCTCTTAGCACAGCAGATATATAAAAAGTGTGAAAAATGTGAAGATGTGTGTATTAAAGCCAAGATTATGCTTTAATTGCTCATTTTAGTTCATCTTACATTAGGTAAAGCTGTTTTTTATTTTACAGGTTTAAATTTAAACCAAACTAATAAAAATAGTAATGAGTTACAACTGATGACCAGTTTTTTTTTCAACTTGGGAGGGAATTCTTTTGGGGGTATAACAGAGATGCAACCTTTATCCGTCCGTTCCAGTGAAGAACTTAGAAGTCCACCGCCTATTCCAAAGCAAGGAAAAGTGAGATCATGTGAATATGAATTAATTTCTCTTTTGTCCAAAGTGTCCAAAGATCAGCACTTCAGTACCCAGCCCAAGAATCAAATATGCACCTAGGCAGAGATTTTTGCAATAAACTCTAGGATATACAGAATAGAAAAGTATTTTTCTAAGTGAAGTTATTACTGAGGATGCGTGAATGTATGTCTCCAAAAAGGATTAAAAGTGATAAGATAATCAAAGGAAACTTGGGTAGAGGAGTTGTCAATCATACAGGGAGAAATCTGCCATTTTGAGCAGTTCTGGGAGTTCTAAGGAAAGTTTAGAGTGCTATTTTTCTATTTCCTTACAGTATGTTCTATTCTTGTTACCACAATAATTACTGTAATCACATCAGCGTGGTATGAAAGATTCCTGCTGTTAATTGTGGAGAAAAAAGGAACACTTTGTTATATTTTCTCTAATTATTAAATATTGTATTTGTGAATCTAGAATCTTCTTCCAGATGAAGAAAAATGCCCCATTTTTGGCAGAATGTCATCTGGCTAGGGACTGTCCTTTATAACCTCTCAGAACCTCCACTCTCTAATCTGTTTCATGGGAAAAATTCCTCTCATCTGACACAAAAATTGTAGGAGGAAGTGAAATGGTGTACATGTAGGTGCTTTGTAAACTATAAATGATGGAGTAATTTTCCATAGTGATTATCACTGGGAATTTAGCAAGAAATAAAAAAAATAGAATCTTGAATATTTAAAAATTTTTTTTAAAGACTTTATTTATTTATCTTTAGAGAGCAAGGGAAGGAGAGAAGGAGAGAAATATCAGTGTATGGTTGCCTCTCGTGAGTCCCCTGCTGGGAACTGGCCTGCAACCCAGGCATGTGCCCTGACTGAGAATCGAACGGCAATCCTGTGGTTCACAGGCCCGTGCTCAATCCACTGAGCTACGCCAGCCAGGGCTGAACATTTTTTTTTATAGTAAGCTAAAGTGTAACTTTTATTTTACTTTCTGACATGGATATGAACATTTCTACTCATTAAGAAAAGCAATGTTTTGAAGAATTAATTAAAGCCTGCATGGTCTATTAAGTTTTGTTTTGATTTTAAATTTAGATTGGCTTGTTTACAGTAAGTTGGATAAGAGTCTCAGTTCTTACAGTGTAATTCCTTGGAGTCTAGGAACAAATATTATCTGGACTTCCTTCCTCGGACCCCTCTTCCCTGTTCTTACAGCTGTAGATGCTTCAATCATGGCCTTTATTTCAGGATGTTGAAACCATTTGCCTGCATGTCAAATGCTTCCTCTAAACTGAGAACTCCCCAAGGCCAGGATCTGTATCTGTTTTAACAACTTCTCAATGCCAAGCAACTCACAGTAATTGCAACATTGCTAGTACTATGTGAATGTTTGCTGAATTTCAATACAGGCTATTTACTTCTCGGCTCTTCTAGTTCTCCAAACATATTTATTATTGTTTTCATTAATTTTGAAAGTTAATACTCACTTTTCTACCTAACTGATTTATATTGATAGAAGACTTGATTATTAGATCAAGGTTCTTGGGGTCTGTGTTGACCAAGTCAGAAAGGTAAATATCAACTCTATTAGTAATTATTCAAAGTACTTTTAATCACAAAAGTAGTGTATCTTGATGAAAATTTTAAATAATTTAAAGTTATTTAAAAATAATGACTAAGCAGAGTGTGAGAACTATTAACTTTTCCCTTCTCCCAATCTCATCTCTGTTCCCAGAGAGACCCCTGTCAACAGTTTGGTATCTGTCTTTCCACGTGTTTTTCTCTGCATTTGGGATCTTGTGTGTGTATTCATGTGCACCCTATCCACAAGAATGTTTACATGAATATCATACTACGAAGATTGTTTTGCAATTTGCTTACCTCTCTCCCCTTTTAATGAACAGTGTATCTGGGACCACTTTCCAAATCCGCATATGGAAGTTGTTTTATGATTTTAAAGGATTGTACTGCATCCATAACATAGCACCATCATAATTAATGTATGCATTTTCCTATTGATGAAATGTTTATATTGGTAAGAGCAAAAAAAAGCCAATAATATTTTTGAACACAGATCTTTGTATATAGTCAGAATTCTGTAGCAGATATTCACAGGAAGGGAATTACTAAGTGCAAGGATATGCACATAAAATAAATGTCAAATTACCCCCTACAAAGGCTCTACCAGTTTTTACTTCTGTCGGTGTGAGAGTGTTTATCTCCATACCATTGGCAACAACAGATGTTAATTATTTATTTTTACTTTCTACCAACAAATACTCTTGTTGTAAAAATATTTTTCTCATTGTAATTTTATTTGTATTTCCCTATTACCAGTAAATTTATTTTTAAGGGTAAAAACTCTCCTAACTTCATCAACAATCCTCTGTGCTTGCTTTGGTCCTTTTATTAAGATTTGGGGCCCTGGCTGGTGTAGCTCAGTGGACTGAGCGCGGGCCTGCGAACCAGAGGATCGCGGTTTGATTCCCAGTCAGGGCACATGCCTGGGTTGCAGGCTGGTTCCCTGCAGGCCAACTCCCAGCAGGGGACACATGAAAGGCAACCATACATTGATATTCCTCTACCTCTCTCCTTCCTCTCTGAAGATAAATAAATAAAATCTTTAAAAAAAAAGATTTGAATTATTACTTTAAAAAATTCAGGCATTATCAAATTGCATTATTTTTTAAGTGGGGGATGCTAAGAATAGTGATTCTTAGAGCACTTAGTAATTTTTTTAGTATTCAAATCTTTGAATTATTAGACTCTGTAGACTTATTGAAAATCTAAAGAAAATTCCCAAGAACTTTCTCTATTTTCAAGCCACTTTCCAGCTTCTAGAAATCCTGCTCTCTGGTTGGCCATTATGGTTGGATGGTTCATTTAAAGCCAGGTGGTCCTTTCTGTTAGAGAACTTCGAGAACTGTATGTGATAGCAGAAAAAATTAATGACCGTTATCATTTATTGAGCCCCTATTAAATCGTAAGCACTGAGAAAGCGTTACTGCATTTTGTTTCCCAAAGCCTCACCATTAGTCGATGCCTGACTCTGGAGCTATGATTCTTCTGCGGCTTCTTTGTAACCTCTCATCCTAGTCTGTTTGCTCTAATTCATACCCCATGGGTATTTCTTAGTGATCCGAGCTTAGGACAGGGAGTAGGGCATTTACAGGTTTTGTCAAGAAAATACGACTAAATCATGGTCCTTCAACCCTGCACCTGCCAGCTTTTATCTTCTGGGCTTCAGTGAGAGAATAAAGGCATAGAGAAAACAAGTGAGTTAGTTACTCTTTCCTCAGTTCTCCTAAGGATAGCAGAGCAGTGCTGTTTCAGGTGCGTGGAGGAGTTAACTCATCATGTGTGATGTGTGTCTGGGGCCATGAGGTTTGATCCTCTCATGGAACCCCAGTTGAGAAGGGCTGGTAGACTGTCATCTTCCATGAGTCTCTGTCACCTGTGCTCAGTGTTAATTGTTTGAACTTTAAAACAGACGCACATGAAAAGTGACTTCCAGTGCCTATGAGATTACATTTCTGTGACTTTTTGATACTAGATGTCACTTAAGTAACAAGTCTTTTTAAGAATAAACTCGTTGTTCTAAGAATGACCTGATGTTGATCATTCCAGTTGGCCAATGTATTAAGAAAGCTTTATTTCACTTTCAATTCCCTCCTGCCCCCTCTAGTTAGAATGTAGGATTTCTATGAAGTTCCACTGGACCATAACCATGCCATAGTCTTCTGGAATTTTTGCCAGGGGCTGGGTAGTTAAAAGTCATAGTTTTTTTTCCCCCCTACTCCTAATTGCTTATATTAGTTGATTGAGCTGAATGACTAAACTTGAATTGATCTACAAGGCTATATAGGTTCTGATGTTGGTTCTGCTGAGTGCGCCTGTATAGTGAGACCACGTGTCAGGAGGGGTAGGTAAACATTGTCTGAAGTAAACATTTTTGGCTTTACAGGCCATGCAGTTTCTGTCACAAGTTCTGAACTCTGCCTTTGCAGCACACGGGGTGCTATAGATGGTATGTGAAGGACTGGATGTGCTTGCTGTATTCTAGGAGGACTTTATTTGCAGAAATAAGTGGTAGACTGCTTGTCTTTGGCTCATCCCTGCTCCAGTAGAAATGACAGCAAGAACTGGAAAATTCTCAATATAAGGCAGCTTTCTACGGCGTTAATTTTCCTGTAACTCATAAACTGAATTACAGGAGCCAGGAACTTCCTAAGATCAAACACTCTCATTTAATTCGGAAAATGCCCCTTTATTTGTTTTATTGAATGTACTCTCTCAGTCAGGCTCTGTCATAAGTGGCTTCTTTAGGTATTTCTTTAAACCATCTCTCCAGCCCTCTAGATAGACGTTGCCATCACCACCATATAAAGGGCCAGAGAGAGATTAAACACATTGCCCCCCATGTTCATAGCTGGTTAGTGACAAAGTCTAGACTTTTTCTAAGCCTACTGACCTCAAAACTCTTTTCACTAGAACGTTCTTTTTCCCAGGTAGCCAAAAAAATTGACATGAATGCAGAGACCGATTGTTCTGTGCGTGATGTCTACTTCTTTCTCAAATTCTTTTCTTTCTGTGCATGCTATCATGCACAGAACACTTCTTTCTCAAATCTTTCATGATTTGGGAAAGAAGTGTTTTTGAAAGCAATAATAACAACAGCAACATCCAGAAAGCAAATAAAACACCAGGCTATAATTTTCTATAGTGAAAAAAATAGGTAAATCACTTCTGAATGGTCATGAAAGTGTGGACTAGATATAATCTAGAAGGGTGCTCAGGTGCTCAGGGAACAGAGAGGTTTGTGCCTCTTTTGTTGAGGGGAGACGCTGTCATTGAGAGACCTGAGTCTTTATGACAGACAGATGCACCGTGAGCACATTCCAAGCTTCTGGCCGCCTGCAGCATTGATGGCACAGCTTTGAGTTCTGGGCTTTTAAGACACAGAGCAGCAAACCAGGAGAGCTTCTTTTATTCTGTATGCAGAATTACTTTATTATTTTTTAAAATATATTTTATTGATTAGCCATTAAAGTTGTTTTTATTGATTATGCCATTACAGTTGTTCCATTCCCCGCCTTCACTTCCCTCCATCCTGCACACCCCTTCCCCACCATTCCCCCCCTTTCATTCATGTCCATGTGTCACAGGTTCTTTAGATTTTGTATTTCCCATAGTATTCCTGCCCTCCTCCCTGTCTATTTTTCTACCTACCATCTATGCTACTTATTCTCTGTACCTTCTCCCCCCTACTCCTTCTCCCACTCCCCTGTTGCTAACCCTCCATGTGATCTCCATTTCTGTGGTTCTGTTCCTGTTCTAGTTGTTTGCTTAGTTTGTTTCTGTTTTAAGTGTGGTTGGTAGTAACTGTGAGTTTGCTGTCATTTTACTATGCATGTTTTTTATCTTCTTTTTCTTAGATAAGTCCCTTTAACCTTTCATGTAATAAGGGCTTGGTGATGATGAACTCCTTGAATTTGACCTTATCTGAGAAGCACTTTACCTGCCCTTCCATTCTAAATGAAAGCTTTGCTGGATAGAGCAATCTTGGCTGTAGGTCTTTGGATTTCATGACTTGGAATACTTCTTTCCAGCCCCTTCTTGCCTGTAAGGTCTCTTTTGAGAAATCTGCTGACAGTCTGATGGGAACTCCTTTGTAGGTGACTGACCTCTTATCTCTTGCTGCTTCTAGGATTCTCTCCTTCATTTGAATCTTGGCTAATGTAATTATGATGTGCCTTGGTGTGTTCCTTCTTGGGTCTAACTTCTTTGGGACGCTTTGAGCTTCCTGGATTTCCTAGAAGTCTATTTCCTTTGTCAGACTGGGGAAGTTCTCCTTTATTATTTGTTCAAATAATTTTTCCACTCATGGCTGTTCTTCTTCCCCTTCTGGTACCCCTATAATTCGGATGTTGGAACATTTAAAGATGTCCTGGAGGTTCCTAAGCCTCTCCTCATTTTTTTAAATTCTTGTTTCTTCATTCTTTTGTTTGCTAATTTTTTTCTTCCTTCTGGTCCACTCCCTTGATTTGAGTCCCAGTTTCCTTTCCATCACTATTGGTTTCCTGTGCATTTCCCTTCACTTCAATCAGTTTAGCCTTCACTTGTTCCTCTAATTTGTGACTAAAATCAACCAGTTCTGTGAGCATCCTGATCACCAGTATTTTGAACTGTGCATCTGAAAGGTTGGCTATTTCTTGGTCGCTTAGAATTATAGGCTCTGGGGCTTTGAGCTGTTCTTGAGTGGTAATGTATGGTCTGTTCACACCTGTTATGTATGAGGGGTGGAGCCTTAGGTGTTCACCAGGGCAGGGCGACCCAGTTGCTGGGTTGTGACGCTCTACGTGGGGGTGGGGTCAGAGAGGGAAAAAAAATGGCACTTTCCTTTGCTCCGCTCTCTCTCAGATTTCTGTCCCATCTGTGGCTTCCCATAAGCAAACCGGGCCCCTCTGGTGCTGGTTCCTGGGTGTGTGGGCCTGTGTACCCTCCAGGACGCTGTGGGTCTCACCAACGAACTCTCTGTGGGCCTGGGAGCCTATCCTGGCCCCTTGACCCCGAGCAAGTCTTTCCAGTTGGTGCTTTCAGGCTCTAATTCCCATTGCTGGGGCCCCAGTCCGAGCGGTCTGTCTCACTGTTTGCTCCTTCACTTGGTTTATCTTCTCGCAAATGTGTGACCGCAGTCAGCCAGACGCTCTGTGCCCTCACTGGGTCTGCCCGTCGCCACCCCATGCCTGGGATCCACCAGCCGCCTTAACTTACGTTCCTGGGTTGGTCCAACCGAACGATCTTTCCTACCCAACCTTGCTTCACCGATGACTTCGCCCCTCTTACCGGTCTGGCTGAATGGTTCGTTGTTGTTAGACTTCCGTACAATTCAATTTTCTGTGTTGTGGCTGTGTTTTTGTTACTAAAATTTTGTTGTCTTTAAACTTAGTCGTGGGAGGGGGCACAGTGTTTCCACCTATGCCTCCATCTTGTCCGGAAGTCCCTGTATGCAGAATTCCTTTAAAAGTTTGGTCTAGCCCCTTTCCTGCCTTAAAGGGAATGTGATTAAGGATACCTCTTTTAAATCTCACTGCCTTCCAGTTTAATTTTGACAAACAAGATGATGCTATCTTTTATTTATAGAAATAGGAATCAAGCTCTCATGTTGAAGATCTTTGTAATCCCTCAAACTTGTTCAGTAAAGTCAGTTTGTCATTAATACCATGGTACTCTGCCCCACTCCCTGTAAAATTGGCTCCCACAGAGCCAACCTCTCAGGCTCTGTAAAACTCCTGGCTGAACAAAAGCAAAAACGGACATCAGACTGGCTCCTAGAACCTTGGTGGACTAACTTTGAACTTGATTACAACAGGAGATCAGGCTGATGTTAGGCATAACTCAAAGAAGAAATGTTTTAGATTGAGTTTGTAGGTAACCTCCTAAACCGTGAAGACAAGGTTTCCTAGTCTCCTCATTTTCCTCATCCTTACTCCCGTTTCCATAACAACGCACATCCCTTGAGAACTGGAGTGAGTAATAAGGAGGCCTTTTCAGCTGGCTTCTGATATTTGCTTTTCAGGGAACCTTTGCTCTTGTTGACACTCTGTGGTCAACAACACTGCCAATTAAATTTTAGTGACCAAGGGCCCCGGGCTTCCCAGTGCCTAATGCAATAATAGTATTGTAAGTTTCTGGGGTTGTGACTTCAGTATTAATAAACATCAATAGAAATATTCTTATAGTCTTTGGATGGGTGTAGAGGAGAAGAAAAACATGCCTTTTAGCAGCTTATTTCGACCTTAGAAAGAAGAAAAACAATCTTATTTGTCTTCTTGATGTAAGAAATGATCGTAAATGTTTGAAAAGGATTTCTGTAGTGTTTTATCTGAGACAACAATGATTTCAAAACCCTCACAATTTATCAGTTTCTTGATTAGGACAGAGAAAAGATGCAAAATGTGAGTATTTCAGTTTTCTGACTTTTAGAACTAGTCACTCATTTTTTATGTTAATATTAGGACTTGGAGATGTCAACATTCATAGTTTCACCCATTTATCATCTGCTTTACATGTTGTTTATGTAGAGTGACATGAAATTTAGTAGTCAGTGACATATGTGAGATCTTGATCTTATTATGATGTCATAGTTTTTCAGTTGCTCTTTAAAACCTCTTGTCTCACTTGTCTTCTTTATCCAGTTCTGTTCTCAAATTTCCTCTAAATCATAATCTGAAATTGATGGAGGACTGATTGAATCATCCCCCACTGTAAGAGAGATCAAGCAATGACGGAAGCTGGTTTGGATTTCTGTGTGTAATTTCAATAGATGTTATTTATAAGTGGTATAAATTGTACTTCTAGTCACTTAATTTTTAATTTATCGAATCTATATTTATTTTAATAGCATTACTGAAGTAAAATTTATATACCATAAAATTTACCTGTTTTAAGTATAAAATGAATAGTGTTAGTAAATTTACAGAATAGTATAATCATCACTATAATCCAGTTTTAGAATATTTTTACCAAATTAAAAATATTGAAAAACTGTCTTCCATATAACTGGTCCCCGGTACCAAAAAGGTTGGGGACCGCTGTACCAGATGAAGGACAAAAATCACATTACCATCTCGATAAATGCAGAAAAGGCATCCGATAAAAATTCAACGTATTCATAATTTAAACTCACACCCAAGTAGGAAAAGAAGGGGACCTTCTTTAACTTGATAAAGAGCATTTTAGGAAAATCTAAAGACTCTTTGTGCCAATTTGTGGTCAGTTTCTGCCCCCACCTCTAACATCAGTGAGTTGCCCCTGTTTCCACAGAAAACAGAGACGTCACTGAGAGCTGTCACTGAGCTGTTTCCTATTTCTACAGTTTTCCTGTTCTAAACACAATATATGTCATATTTTTTACTTTTTGCATAATAGTTGAGCATATTTGAAAATAGCATGGATCAGTAGTTAGTTTTTTTAAAATTACTGCTGAATGGTATTCCACAGAGTGGATATGCGTGGTCCTTCATTCATTCTCTATTTGGTAGGTGTTTGAATTGTTGCCAGTTTTCAGTTGTCACAAGTGATACTACTATGCCCGTTCGTATATGAGCTTCCATGTGAACCTATTTTTGTTTCCCTGAGGTAGGAATAAAATTGTTGGGTCACATGGTAAGTTTATTGTTTCACTTTTTAACAAACTGCCAACCTGTTTCCCAAAGTGGCTGTCGTTTTCAGTATACTAGTCTTGTGCTTCTTTCGTTAAATTTATTCCTAAATATTTTATTCTTTTTTTGGTACCATTGTGAATAGAATCTATTTCTATTATCCCTTTCGGATTGCACATTGTTAATGTACTAATACAATGAATTATCACTTAAGCTTGTATTTTGTGAACTTGCTGATTTTGTTTATTCTAGCAATGTTTCTGTGAATGCCTTAGGGTTTTGTACAAGATTTTACTATCTATCGATGACAAAAATTTTATAATTTTACTTTTTGCCTGTTTACTTCTTCCCATTATTATTGCTATTATCTGCTTTATTGCACTGGTTGGGACCTCCAGTGCAACGTTCAATAGAAGTGGTGACCACAAACTCACAGCGACAGTCTTGCTGTGGACCCAGACGTAGAGGGAAGGGAAGTCCAGTGTCATGTGAGCTGCAGATTTTCCTAAATGCTCTTTATCAAGTTGGGGGAGTTTCCCTTCTTTTCCTACTTGGTGTGAGTTTAAATTATGAATACGTGGAATTTTTATCGGATGCCTTTTCTGCATTTATCGAGATGGTAATGTGATTTTTGTCCCTTGTCTGATACAGTGGTCCCCGACCTTCTTGGTACCGGGGACCAGTTTCATGGAAGACAGTTTTTCCATGGAAGGGGTCAGGGGAGACAGGGGAGCTAGGAGGTGGAGCTCAGATGAAGCTTTGCTTGCCTGCCACTGACCTCCTGCTGTGTGACCCTGTTCCTAACAGGCCTGTGCCTGAACTGGTACTTGGCCTGGCAGTTGGGGAACCCTGGTCTAATAGGCATATTATATGAATCAATCTTGAGATGTTGAAACAGCTCCATAATTCTGGGATGAATCCTACCTGGTCATGGTGTATAATCATCATTATATAGTGTATAACCATCATTATGTTGGTATGCTAATATTTTATAGAGAAGTTTTTACTTCTGTGTTCATATTAGCCTGCGATTTATTTTCTTGTGTGTCTTTGTTTGGATTTGGTAATACTAACCTCATGGAGTAAATTTTATAGAAGAATTAATGAAAGACTATTATATCTGTCTTTTCTAGAGTCAGATGTAGTAATTGAGTCAGTTATTATACTTTCAACTCCAAAATTTTAGTGAAAAATAAATTTCTTTATATTGAAATTATCTATTTAATATGTCATCATCATCATAATTTCCTTTAATTCTTGAAACTTTTTTTTACTACTTTGAACATATTTATGATAGTTGTTTTGTAGTCTTTCTCTGCCAAGTCCAACATCTGGGCACCCTTAGAAGTGGTTCCAATTTTCTGTTTTTAATTCCTTCAGTAGGAATCAAACATTCTGTTTTTTTCATATCTCATTAGATTTGTTGTTTAAAACTGGACGTTTCCGATGTATTGTAGCCATTCTGGGTTCTGGTTTCTTCCTCCTCTGGGTTTTTCTGAGGCTGCCATTTTGTTTGTTTAGTACGTGTCTGGGCTAGTTCTGTGGAGTCTTTCTGTTTAGTTGTAGACACTGATGTTTCTGCTCAGCATTTTTTTTTGTTTTTTTTTTTTCTCAGTTCTTGTTTTTTATGTTCAAATCCAGCTTCCTAGGGGTCACCATTGAGTTAGCATGATTTAGTATTCAACCAATGATTGGCGAGGGGTTGTGTCTGTAAGGGAGAGAATTTTTTCCTTATCTTTCTTAGGTTCATGGCTGCATTTCTGTAATAAAAAATAGATTAACAAGAAAAAAAAGGAGTTTATTATCATGTATATACATGAGGAACTCACAGAAGAGTAACTCAAAGAGGTGATTTAGAATTCAGGCTTATATAGCATTTTAAATAAAGAATAACAATTTGTAAAGGAAATGACAGGAAAGAAGAAAGGAATTTTAAGCTCCTGGGAGCCACAAATATAGGAAGGTACATATATGAGAAACTAATGGTAGTTAAAAGCTACCTGTCTGATGGGGTTTCAAGTTGGTTCCAGGGATGAACTTTTGTCTTTCCTGGTGGAGAACAAAGGATGGGTACTTTACAAATGTGTGACTTGCTTTTAGGCAAATAGGATGCTGGGGGGTGGGGCAGGGAGCTTTTCTTGTATAAGATTCTCAAATGTTTTCAGTTCAAAATAATCATTGGGCCTTAAATGAGCATATTTTAGGTGACATAATTTTTTATTTCCTTTATGTTTAAATATCTCAAGCAGTTCATGTTCCTGCCTGTTGTCATTGGGTCTCTGTGTAGTTTGGGGAACACTTTCAGAATTCCATCAGTTTACAATTTCCCCTGACTTTTACTTGCTGCTCAGCTCTCTGGTTCGCCCTCTGTGTGTCTGCCTAGCCTCATATTCAGCCGGGGCTGCTGCCTTCTCCTGGTTCTGTTTTCGGAAACGCGTTTAGTCCATTTTGAATTGTGCTGATCATTCAATGTGTATTAAGTATCAATGCAAATATTGAGACTGAAAAACACTGTCACGGATTTATTGCAGCTATGTACTCCACACACATGCTTGGTTTGTAAATGAGTCTCTGCACCACTTCACCCCACGGCAAGACATTAAAAATTTTTTTATTGTTCTGCTATTAAAGTGTTCCCAATTTCCCCCCTTTGCCCCTTTCCACCCAGCATCTCTCACACCATAATTCAGGTCCATGGGTCACGTGCATACGTTCTTTGGCTACTCCATTTCCTATACTGTACTGTACATACCCAAGGCTATTCTGTAAGTACCTATTTTTACTTCTTACAACCCCTCACCTCTTCACCCATTCCCCCGGTGTGAAGTATCTCAAAGCTAATATGGTCATTTATTTAGTCTCTGTTAGAGAGAGTAAGCTTTATATTCTTTCATATTTTTTCAGCTCTCTGCTCTTTTTTGGTTGAGATTTAAAATTAATCTTAGCTCCTTGGCCTCATCCAAATAAGAACTACGCTTTTCTGAGCGTATATTATCTGGCAGGCCCCATGCTAGGTGCTTTACAAGGATAATATCTAATTCTTGAACTAATCTTTCAAGCTAGGACTTGCTTTGCAGGTGGGAAAGCGGCCTTAGAGAAATGAGTGACTTAGGCACTCACTGTTTGTAAGTGGTAGGAACAGTTTTCAAATGCAGAACTTTTGCTCCAAAGCTCGTATCCTTTTCATTACCCAATATGCATCCTCTCTGCCTACCATTCTATTAGCTCTTTGAAAGGATATTTGTCAATGTTTCCTATTTTATTTTTGATTCCTTCCCTCCTCCCTCCCTCCCTTCCATCTACCCTGCACCCTGCAATCCTGAAAGGGCTCATAATCCTTTGGCCCTGAGGTCCCTGCCAAAAGCAGAGACATGTAACCCACCTCGGATGGCACAATAAGGAGCCTGACATGGACACTCAGGGGTGCTCTTTCAACTGAATTTGCCTTTGGACGGTGAGGACTATCTGGGAGAGCAGAGGCTAGGCAAAATGCAAGAGATGCGGTGATGTTGAAACCCCTCAACCGTCTGTGCCTGAGGCCAGTCCACTCCCCTGTAACGTTCAGAAGAAGTATCACAACGTATTCCTGCTATTACTTAAACCAGCTCCAGTTGGGTTTCTGATCCCTGCAGTCGAGCCATCCTAATTAAGAATTCCTAGCACATACTCGCTCTTACAGGACGTGAATAATATTGCGAGGCCTGTCAATAATAACTTTATCCCGTGTGATACTGGCACTGGTGGCTGTGTGGCTGCTACAGGTGACCGGCCCCCGCTCCTCCCCCTGGAGCTCCAGGGACAGCATCCACGGGCCTTTTCACTCACATACATCAGTCAAGTTGATGCTGAGTGGGTAGAGGCGCCTCGTCATCTTCCAGAGTGGGGAAGGGAAGTCTGGGGAGAAAGATGCAAATGACTTAAAAATGATAAGCTCCTCTTACGGTTCTGTTTAATTTGATGAGCTGAAGCTTCTGTTCTTGGTGTTGAATATTCATGTTTAGCGAGGAGTCCCAGAGGCTTCGCGGCAGCATCATTTTCTCCAATTTCAGAGTGGAGAGAAATGTGCTGTTTGCTGATAATGTACCTGAGGAGGGACAAGGGGGAGCCTCGGAGTCTTGTTTAACCATTCGCATTCCGACAAGCCATTTTCATAAAAAGCTCACAATTCAGAAAAGACGAAGGGCACTGTGAGGCCTTTGGTTTAATTCTTGGTAAGCTTGTTTTTAAATGAGGATACATGGAGTGCAAAAAAAAGCCTAAGTAACCCAATGTTTTCATAAACCCTGATTAAACTCAGCATGGGGTGAATGCATTATTCCAAAGTCATTGACTCCTTGACTCGGTTTAAATTGCCATGAATTACGTTTGCACGAAGGGGTTAGCCACCGTCTCCCCTCTGTCGTGCAAACTGTCACGGGGCGGTAATAGGGTCGGAAGGAAAGGGAAGCCAGGATGAAATCCGCATTCATGCAGGTCGATCGGGTTCCTTATCACTGCTCACTGTTAGAATACAAAGACTTGCTATCGCTCTACTCGCTAGCATTTTTAGATCTTCTTTAGGGAGATTTCTTAATAAATACTATTCTTGGAGGAAGCAGAGTGAAAAACAGGAGAAAGTAAATGTGATTAGGATGAGAAAAATAAGTAGATCTCTTACCTGAGGCAATTGAAAAAGTCATTTGGAGCCCTGGCTGGTGTGGCTCAGAGGATTGAGCACAGGACTGTGAACCAAAGGGTCACTGGTTTGATTCCCAGTCAGGCCACATGCCTGGGTTGCAGGCCAGGTACCCAGTAGGGGGCACACAAGAGGCAACCACACATTGTTTCTCTCCCTCTCTTCCTCCCTTCCCCTCTGTCTAAAAATAAAATGAATAAAATATTTAAATAATTCATTTTGAGTGGGAATCATAAAAAGTGAAATACCCACATTTAAATATTTGAGTTCAATGTAAAACATTTCACAATATATTTATTTGTCAATCTTGCAAACATAATCCGAGGCCTTTCTCTGAAGGAAGCATCACTGAGTAGAGAGTTCTGTATCATTTTTCTTGACTAACCTCTATTCAAGAGGTTGCGTCTCTCATATCCTGTTTCCGGGTTCCAGTTCTTTAAAAAGTGCCAGAATTTAAAAATATCTGTGAGGCTTTCTACTTCCAGACTCCTTGTAGATTTTTATGATTCCTCCATCCCAGGCACACCCAATTCAGTGTGGTTGTTGAGAGTCCTGTGTGAAGTTCTTTTCAAAACACTGGGCTTGGGTTCCGTAAGAAAACACAGTTCTTCTCTTGGAACTCGTATTCCAGTGGTTTACATGATGGGCCATTAAAGGCTTTCATCACCTTAACGAGTTTAGGTGGTACCAACAGGGAAGGAGAAAGCAAACACAACTCAACTGAGGGCGCGTAATTGGGTAGAGTGCTGGCCAGTTCATCCCACCACGGATGTTAGTCCGTCTGGTAGGCTTATCAGAGGGAATGGAACAGGTCTGTTCCTCTAGTGAAGAGTTTAAATGAAGGGTAATTAGAGACTTTCTGCAGTGAAGTACTCTCCGAGAAGGAACTGAACTGGACCTCATACTCATTAACAGATTGTCTTTTTTTTTTTAAGATTGCTGAGATTGGCCTCAATGAGCAAGGAAAAACAAAACCAAAAAAAAAAAAAAAGAAACAAACGCCTCTACCCTTAAAAGCACACCCTCCTTCTGTGTTTGTTTTGTTGGATAAGCCAATTAGTTGTGCAGCCTGGCTTCCAGGGTGGCCACCGGGAGTGGGATGGAAAGGTGATGGGTGGATTCCTGCTTCCGCTGAAACGTGTGCAGGTGAAAGACTGAAAAAGACGGGACCAGTGGGATGCGGGCTTGCTGAAATTCTGCTCTGAGACCTGACTCAATCCCAAAGGCAATCTCTAGTGAGTTTATTATCTCACAGATGTCACTGCCTTATTCCCTGCGGCCTTGTGGGGGAGCAGTGCCATCGTGGTAGCCTGGAGAGTTCATGCTGCCCTTGACCGTGTGCTGTAAACAATGTATCCAGCGCTCGGTCAATCACAATCCCATAGCACTTGTTTGTAATCAGGTTCTATCCCCACATCCCAGCAAAGGCGCCTGGAAAATGACGGGACCGCAGTCCTGAATGTTTGGCAGCTTGGAGAAAGCTGTAGCTCTCGATCCTCACTACCATCCTTTTCCTGCTAAACCATGTTGTCATTAAAATTTATAAAAAGCCCACTTTCATCCATCCCTGAATACTGGGGATGCAATGCATTCCTGGTTTTTCATGAAGCATACTGCCTGGGTGTACTCGGCATTACTGCCGATGGCATCTGCTGGGTATCTGTAGGCTATAAGCTTAGAGGAGCACAGAGCAGAAAGCAAGAGGGGAAGGCATTGACATTCACATTCCGCTAGATGCTGAGAAGGGTCTGGCTGCTCTGGGTGACGCCGTGTGTGTGGACAATCACCAGCACTCACTGCGATGAACATTACAAGCTGCTGTCAGTAGTCATACCACAAATGGAAACTCGGAAGCATTTCCATTTATCCTGCTTTCGGAGTGTTGCCTTTAGAGGAACACAAATGATAAATTGTGACATCTGAGCCACTCAGTGCTCCACAGCTGAGGGACAAGTCTCTCCTGAGGCAAAGGGCAGGCTCCAGATGGACAGGTCTTGTTCCGGCGAGTGATCAGTGCCAAGAACTTTGCACCCTCCATGTTCTCCCCAAACGTAAACAGGACAAGGGGTCTAAACCCAGAAAAAAGCTTCTAGAATTAGTGAAAGGTTGCTGACTTACGCTGTTAGCTTTGCACTTATGGTATTAGGCAACATTATGGAGACAGAACTGTTTCCTTTGAATATGGATGAAAAAATTAGGAATTTTTTATTAGTTTTTTTTTCCCCAAAGACTTCCTGACTCATTTCCATCCCCACATTCTTTTGAGTTGTAGCTCATACTCACTAATGACATTTCTTAGGAAAAAAGTGGGAAATCTGGACTTGGTCCCGTAGGTACAAAGCTATGATTAGAAATATTTATGTATTTATAGTACTACATTTTACATGTGCAGCTATATATCAGCTAAGTATATTGGGCATAATTACATTTGCAGCTATTCCTGCAGAAGTTCCTTATGACAGGTATTTAAAAATGCTACAGTGTTCGCTTCTGATATTTATGGGGATTAACAAAAATAAATTGGTCGGCGTTACAAAATCTATTGCACTGTCTGTGCTTTTGGTTTGTGGCACTGGAAGGTGGTGTAGATACACATGTAAAATGAGAGATATTTTTATTTAGGTAAACGGAAGTGGGGTTGTAACCACTAAACAGACTATTATAAATCTTCTCAGGGTGCCTTTTGTGAAAAATAAAAATTGTGCCCTAAATAGTTAAAGAAATATTAATGACTCATGCAGATTAGATCACTTGAGAAGATCAACTTGTCCTTTGAAACACACTCTCTCCTGATTGTCAAGTGCTTACATTTCTTTCAAATATTCCCTGTGCTTTTCCAGTGACATGTACTTTCTGCAGATTTGTGTATTAATGACTCAGCAAGTAGTGTACCAAAAGGTGACAACGTTGCATATTACATAATGACATTACTTCTTTTCAGAGCTAAGTATTTTATATTCTCATTTAGCCATAGTGAAGTAGAGGTAACTGTATGATGGATAAAGTTTAGGTTTGATTTCTGAAAGCTTTCAATATTGGCAAGTTCATTTAATTTTACATTGTAAAAAAGAAGAACTGGTCTGCTTTTAGGGTGAATCTGGGTCTGCTAATTTGGAAAGAGACAGAAGTGGTATAACCCTTAGAAGCAGAATGATGGGTTCCCAATGATTAATATAAAGAAAGGAATTGTAGGTCTTGGCTCAGCCGCCATTTTTGGATCAAAAGTGAAAAATTTCTAGTTCTATATGTAAACATCAGATATTCTCAAAGAGAGTGAAGATGTCTTTGCCTTTAGAGATGCTATTCTTAAACTTCTGAATCCTGAGAATAGGCTGGGTACACTTGCGCTCCATGGAAAAATCACTGTGGCTTAAGACTGAGTGGCTTCATTATTTTATATTTTTTGTTAGCTCATCAGAATGAGAAATGCAGACCTCAGTGGTTCTCAAGGGCTTAACGTCCAGTCTTGTTCAACTCTTCCTACATCCTTGACTTAGTGTGGACGTTCATCAAGTCTGACCCTGATCCAGGGACTGAGGCTTCAGCATTCCAGGGACTGAAGTGGGTGCCACTCACAGCTGACCAGCTTTGGGAGTGCATCCAGATGTGCGCCCTTTCGGTGCATTGTATATTTCCACAGGCTTTGAAAATCTGAAAATTTCACTTCCACCGGAAGGTTACCATAATCCAGGGACTCGTAAGTCAAATTATAGGGGAAGGTTGCTAGAGATATGGCATTGTTGATCAAGACCACACTGGACTGTCTCATCCTACAGCCAGGACGGGCTACGGTCAGAAGACAATGGTACATTGTTGAGTTGTGTTTGTAAAAGTAGGACATTCAAGTGGAAAAAAGCCTTCGAACTTTGCCCCCTACTTCATGCATTATTATGGGGCATTTGAAGGCAAGATGGTTTTGATTGACTGCGTAATTGAACGTTGCCGGTTTTTGTACCTTTCATTTCCAGCTAATGCAGTTAGAACATCTCTGTAAAGCTCTGTTTGTTCAGAACCTGGATCCAATTAAAATCTTCTAGTAAAGGGCTTATTGGTAGCAAAACAGAATAATGACCCATTGTTCCTTCTTATCAAATGAAAAGTAGATTTTTAGGGGTTTTGAGGGCTGGTAAAGAGGTACTATTTGATGTTACCACACCTGTGAGCCTAGATGTATTTGTATTCACTTGTGTTAATTTCCTTCTGTCACTACGGAAAAACTATCTGTTCTACTTATGACCAACATTGCCTTGGTCTCCTGAATCTCATTTTCCTGTGCTTTTTTCAAGAACATCATTCTAGCAACTCCCCTCCTCCCTGAAATAGACTTTTCCATAATTTTGTGTCAGCATAAGAATATTATGGAATACTATCCACTAAAGAAAAATCTCTTGGTTATGCTTTCTCCACAAGTTTCTATCCATCTTTTATTAGCCCCGTGTCTTGGGACTGTGACCCTCACAGCTATTTTTCCAGCAGTCTACCTTTTATTCTCCCCGTGCCCTGCTTTTTTCTTGGTTGCAGTATTCCCAGGTTATTCCCTTGAAGCCCTGGCCCCGTTGACTATCATTTCTTCCCCTTAGGTGACACAGGAAGGCTCAGGAGCCCTAAAATCAGAAGAATGTCCACCCCCTATGGAGGGTAAACCTCCTCAGGAGAAATCTTTTCCTCTGGAGAGGAGGGCTCTCAGGAGATGGCTCTGGGTGTATTCACATTGTTTCCTCTTCCTCTTCCTTGGTAGAACCAAGAGAGGGTCTCAGGTCTTTCCTGGGAGCACTTGGTGGGGTTCCTGGAGGTAAAGCCCATGGAAGCATCTGCCCCCTTGACTGTAGTTTCTCTCTCTCACACCAGACTGCACTCGGTCTCCAGAAGTTTGTCAAAATTGCAGTTTATAGTAGATCAAATTGCGTCCCCCTCCCCTGCCAAAAAAAGAAAAGAAAAGAAAAGAAAAAGATGTGTTCAAGCCCTTGAGGTGTCCAAATCCTGATAATCTCTGACTTGTACCTTTTCAGGCCCACACCTAGGCAGTTACAAAGGCTTTTCCTGCCAAACCTCACGTGGAAAAGCTGACTTCCCCTCACCAGACCTTGTGCACAGTCTTGGAAGGGTGCTGCAGGCAAGGACCCAGGCCCTCCTGGCCAACCCTCTTCTTACACGTGTCTGCATTCCCTGCATCTGAAAGCCTTTGTACTAGGCTTTCTTCAGACACGCTTGCCAATAGCTCCTCACTTGGCAGAGGGTCCTTTGAGAACACCTTTTCTTCGCTCTGCCTCAGAACTCACTACTTTTCCCTTCCTAGCCCTTCCCCTTCCCCTCCCTCTGGGCCTCAGGGCCAGAATAAACGGCAGGAAGTCTTTGTTGGGGGCTCTCTCCACAGTGAGAAAACTCCCTAAGTCTGTGTTGATCCATCTGGCCCTCCTCAAGAGCCATTGCACAGAGAACAGAGGGGAGTCAGTGCTTCCTGTGGTTTAGGCCCTTGCTTCCACTATCACAGTAAGTGATGGAGAATTGACTGCTACCTCATTTGGCTCATTGTTTAATTGGCCACTCCAAAGCCTGGCAGCTCAGCTCTCTCCAGCTCCCCTTGGGTCTGGCCAGTCTGAACCCCTGCGGTTGTAAATGAGACTGTATTTGGGCGTCCAGTCTTTGCAGATGTAATCAAGCTAGGATGAGGTCACACAGATTAGGATGGGCCTAAATCCAGTGACTGGTGTCTTTATCAGAGAAAGTAGAGAGAGATTTCTGGTTTTAGTGCAATCTGAGAGGCAAGAGAAAAATTGAGGAAAGAAATGTTAAGCAAAAAGGAGCCAGAACTTGATGATTTGGAAAAATCTCAGTCTATCTGTATGGCCCAGAAAAGCAACACACGGAGGGCAGGCCCGGAGACACAGGGAGACACACAGCCACACAAAGACAGAGGACTGGAAGCCTCCCAGGCAGTGGTGTTTGTTACAGCAGCCCTGGGAAATGATGCACCATTTACATTCACGGCAGCCTCTCTTCAGGAGGCAAAGCAGATCTTGGCTTTATCTGTCTACGTGAGCCCGTCTCTTGGGATTTCAGGCCTGCCATTTATCTTGCAAACTCAATTCTCTGGCAAGTCCAAGAGGAGTCATTGATTTTCAGTTTGTCCATGTGTCCAGCTTTTTTTTTGGTTTTTGTTTTTTTTTGTAAGGATGAAAATGATGACTGCTAAGCTCTTTACGAGTCAGAGCTGGACTCAAAGTTTTATTGAGTAACTTTTGGTATATGCTCTTCTTTCCCTGTTGGGCATTTCCTTCTATCTTTTGACAAATATATTCTACAGAAGATGTGGGTTTGTTTATGGAAGTCCTCTATCATAGAATACTCTCTTACTCTCTCAGCTTCTGAAAATATTGTACTTATTCTTCAAGTCCTAGATCAGAATGTCAGGTACTCCACGGAATCTCAGGTTCACTCACTCTCTTTAGTTAGAGAAGTCTTTCCATCATCTTTGTTCATGAAGCACTTTGATATAGGGCTCATCAAATTATATTATGGATGCTTCTTTATTCCTGAATAAATACCCTTAACATCTTTCATGTATTTCATGCTGTTCAGTTATAACTGAACTACTGTTTTTAATGTGTTGTTTAATACTTAACTTTCACTTTAGAATGGTTTTTTATAAGTGAGAGGCATGTTCTTATTGTTCAACACTGTATCTTCATTCATTTACTGAGCACATATTTTTGATTTTTTTACCAAATGCTAGGCATTAAATAAGGAACTGTAACAAGAACAGTGTGTTTCCAGCCCAGTGTGCTTCCAGTCTAGCAGTGGAGGAAAATCACAGTCTTGGAAGGGTGCTGCAGGCAAGGACCCAGGCCCTCCTGGCCAACCCTCTTCTTACACGCGTCTGCATTCCCTGCATCTGAAAGCCTTTGTACTAGGCTTTCTTCAGACACGCTTGCCAATAGCTCCTCACTTGGCAGAAGGTCCTTTGAGAACACCTTTTCTTCGCTCTGCCTCAGAACTCACTACTTTTCCATTCCTAGCCCTTCCCCTTCCCCTCCCTCTGTGTTCCAAGACTGAACACACACACACACACACACACACACACACAGAGTGATTATATAAATAGTGATAAGCACCATGAAGGAAATGAGTGGGATATTGGGAATTAAGACTAACTGTATGAGGGAATAGTGAGGATAGACTCTTCAGAATAGACTTAGATCTGAAGGATGAGAAGGGAAGAGACACCTGAGGGTTAAAGAATTGTATCCAGCTCTAGCTGGTGTAGCTCAGTGGATCGAGTGCAGGCCTTGGAACCAGAGGATTGCGGTTCGATTCCCAGTCAGGGCACATACCTGGGTTGCGAGCCAGTTTCAAGTAGGAGACACATGAGAGGCAACTGGCAACCATACATTAATATTTCTCTCCCTCTCTTCTTCCCTTCCCCTCTAAAGATAAATAAAGAAAATATTTTTAAAAATCTCCAAATCTACAAAGTTTAAAAAAAAATGTATCCAGCTCTTTAGACAGAAAAATCATACGTATGGCACTAAGATAGGAAAGAATTTGAAATTTTTCGCACTGTGAACCCCTGAGTCAACAACTGTATTCCACATTTTTGTGTTTATAACACACAGCAGCACATAGTAGGGTGGGTTGGCTCCAGGAAGGGAAGAGGGCTTTACAAGTAGGTTGACATTTGCTAATTGCCTAGTAGCTGTCAAAAACTGTATTGGATTCACATGTTATTTAACTTAATTCCATAACAGCCTTGAAAGGCATTATCATTTTTATGTAGAACAGGAACTAGAGCCCCAGAAGAGCCAGGTTTCTCATCCAAGTTCATAGAATTAGTAACTGGGAGAGGGAAAATAGGAGCCCCGGTGTATATGATACCAAATTTCTTGTCCTATTCACTATACCCTGTTGCTTCTTGACAACAAGTGACTATTGAATAAATGAATAAATTAAGGCTGGAAAACCTGCTGAAAACAGACATTTAAGCCTTGGTTATACTATAGTGCGTTTAGAATTTTATCCTAAATATCCTTGACTGTGTATTTTAAGTTCTTTAAAATCCATATGGATGTATTATTCTATCTCAGTTGTGCGATACTCTGCTTATTGCTATGACAACCACTTGTAATGAACCCATGTTATCAGGGCTGGGGTGGTCAGAAACCCAGGTTTTCAATCTAGGTATTTATATCTTAGAAGCAGAAGTGAAAATATCAACCGATGGACAACCGTTAAGCTGTGGGTTTTGTTACCTAACCCAACATAGGAATGTATGGCATTGCAATGAACAACACACCATGAGTTTTGGGAAAAGTTGGAAACAGGTTATAGTCAATGGATTCTAAAATGTAAGACCCTTTTTACCTACAGCTCCTATAGCGAATAGCCTGTTTGCCAGCATAGAAAAATATATTTCAAGCCCTGGCTGGTGTAGCTCAGTGGATTGAGCGCGGGCCTGCGAACCAGACGATCGCGGTTCTATTCCCAGTCAGGGCACATGCCTGGGTTGCAGGCCAGTTTCCGGCAGGGGCCAGTTCCCTGCAGGGGATGCATGAGAAGCAACCATACATTGATGTTTCTTTCCTCTCTCCTTCCCTTCCCCTCTAAAAAGATANCTTTCCAATTGGCGGCGGACAGAAGAGCCCTATAGATATTAGTGCATCGTCCTTGGGAGGGGCCTCTGTTTTCTGAAGCAGTTTTTGGCATCCCTGGGTGGGCCAAGTATTGCCCCTCCCCCGGACCCTTTGTTCGGTAACACCATGAGTTTTGGGAAAAGTTGGAAACAGTTTATAGTCAATGGATTCTAAAATGTAAGACCCTTTTTCTTACAGCTTCTATAGCGAATAGCCTATTTACCAGCATAGAAAAATATACTTCATACCAAGTGGTGGCAGAAGCATCTGTTTCTGTCATTCCCACTGCACATCCACCTCCTTTCACATATGCAAATGGTGTACACTCTAGAAAAGGGGGCCCTGTTGTGTAATTGACTTTGCATTAAGGGTTGTAAAATTCATTATTCTCCTAGACCTGGATTTAACCCAGGGGTAAGCTTTGATTACAATTCCTGGCCGCAGACTTGGAATATCTGATCACTTCAGGAAAGGCCGGAGCCAGATCATAGATGAGTAGAAAGATAGTAGGTGTAGTTTTGATGTCCGTTGGTGACGATGGTTAATTAATTTAGTGGGTGAAGCCCTGGCCAGAAAATCTGGCTCCGCGGTTTATACTAACTGTTGAATGGTTGCGTGAACCAGGCAAGTTGCTTTCATTCCTTATAGAGTCCCAGAGCTGAATGCATGTTAAAGGGTTTAACCGCCCAGTACAGGGCACCCCAATGTGTGCAAAGTCACCCCTAAAGACGTGTATTTGAAGTAGTATAATGGCGTGGCATAGACTAACTTCCAATCTCATAAGCAAAAATGTTTTCTCTTTTTATTTCCTCTCAATGCCTTTGGTGCCCTCAGGAGAAGACGGTGAGATTGGTGCAGGTGTGTCCTTATGACCCTCGGACACATGGTGACGTCTCTCGCTTTCTTTAAATGGAGGGAGGCCCAACCTCAGACTTTTGCTAGAATAAAAGCTAAGTGAAGTGCAATAATATATTTTGTTTTTGATAATTTTTGGATTCCTTTTATTTGTGAAAAATGTGACTATGAGTTTTAGTTACTTTCATTTTTTTAAAATTTAAAATATGGCCATTTAAGTAACACAGGTATTCAATTTAAACAAAACAATGTAAGTAAATAATAGTAAATGTGGTATATTAGTGTGGCAGGTATCAGCCCTGGTTGATGTGGTTCAGTGGATTGAGCACCGGCCTGTGAGCCTAAGGGTTGCAGGTTCAGTTCCCAGTCAGGGTACATGCCTGGGTTGTGGGCCAGGTCCCCAGTAGGGGGTGTATGAGAGGCAAACACACATTGATGTTTTTCTCCTTCTTTTTCTCTTTCCCTTCCCTTTTGTGAAAATAAATCAATAAAACCTTTGAAAAAAATGTGTCAGGGATCATTCATTCACTCAATAGGTATTGAGTGTCTACTAATGACCAGTCTTAGTTCAGTCTTAGACATTGGAAAGTATAGTGATAAATAAAACAGATATGACCCCTTTAACAATTTTACAACAAACAGGGATAAGTAAATAACAAAAAAATAAATGGATAAAAATATATCACATTGTAATAAATTCTATGAAAACAAATAAAGAGCAGTAGGGGATAGACAGTGAAAAGTGTGTGTGGGCTATTTTAAACAGAAGATACTCAGGAAGCAATTTGGAAGAAGACTGTAATACATTGAAGTAGTAATCTATGCAAAAATTTTGGAGAAGGTGTAGCTGTAAAGTCCCGAGGCAGCATAAGCTTGGTGTGTTAGAGGAACAGCAAGAAAGCCATGTGGCTAGGAAGCAGTGGGTATGTCAGATAACCCGGAAAGGTGAAGTAAAGGAAGAGAAAGGATGATACCATGCAAAGCCTTGTTGGCCACTGTGAGGAGTTCATGTTGTATTTTGAGTGTGGTGGGAAGTCAGTGAAGGTCTTGAAGTCGGGCTGTGCTAGGGCAATAAGACTGAGAAGTCATCAAAGTGTGTATCAGTAAGAGTGGCTTTAAGATGTGGAGAATGGCTGTTGGACCCTCCTGTAAATACGAGTTTCCAATTTTTAATTCCAAACTTGAGTTTGAATATGTAAAGCAACTGCTAAAGAAGAACATTTTTCTAAATTCAAATGGAGAGAAAGCAAGTTGTGTAGCTGTTGCTTTAAAGAAGCAGCTGGTTGCATATGTCAGGACAATTCGCAGCTATTAGCACCCCTTTAAGACACTAAGAAGATTGAATTGCTGACTAATGTAGCTGGGGGTGAAGGTCACCTTTCAGGAACCCAGGGACTGCAGTGTGAGCCTCCTTACCAAACCCATCTTGCAAACTTGCATTTGGAAAAAAGCTTTCCTCTTATGGCAAGTTACATTTTATTTTAAGACACGTTGAGTTTGACTATGTAAATATATGGATATAGATGTTATATACATATATCTATTAAACATACATATGTATAACTGGAGCAAGGGCTCACACTCCCTTTTTCTCCCCGTCTGCCTATAAAAACCAGTTGTGGAGAAATGGGGGTGTGGGTGATAGTAAAGGAGAAACAAACAACTGATAATTTCAAGTATTTTTTCCAGTCCTTTTGTACCTAGGAGTGATGATGTGAGGCGAATGTTTATGTTGCTTGTACACACACTTTTATCTGCTATTTTCTTAGACAAAGATAGAGTCTGGCTTGGTGTGAACAGAGTGCACACAGAGGAAGGAAAACTTCTCTGCATTAAAATGCAAATGTCTGTCTGCCCTGGAGAAATTTTCCTGATAAATTTACATTGGGAAAACACTGTTTGTCCATGAGAGTGTGTTCACGTGTGTGTGTGCGCCTGTGTGTGTGTGTGTGTGTGTATTGTGTTCTGGCAGTTAAAAGTATGAAAGGGTGTATCTTCACCTTGCACTGCTGGTGACCCTTCAAAATGCACAGTGCGTGGCATGTGGTAGGGACACAATAAATGTTGTATGTTTGGTGTCTTAGTCAGTTGCGGATGCGACAACAAGTGGACTGGTGGCTTGTCAACAACAGGAGTTTATTTCTCGCAGTTCTGGAGGCTGGAATTCTGAGCTCAGGTTTCCACCAAGGCACGTGGCACGGTCACTTCGCAAAGAGTAGAGAGTGAAGGCTCAACTCTCATGACCTGATTACCTAGCAAAGGTCACATTCCCCAACAGCATCACATTGGGCGTAGGCTTTTGAAAAAACACAAATATTCAGTCCATGATGAAAGGGTCAGGCCACCCCCCAACCTGTCAGAATGCTAATGACCCAGTTGAGACAGATTTTCCAAGCAACTGGTCTGCTCATGACTCGGTTATGCTGATGCACTTGGTAGCCCGTACTCGAAACTCTCTTACAATGGACACCTGGTGCCAGCCACAGTGGCCTATGGCCAGACTGACCCTCCTGTACCTGGGGAGGGCCCAGCACTTTACCTAACCCATTGCCCCAGGTCACATCCTGAAACCCTGCGGCACCACCTGAAAGAACAAGAGACTAACCCCTCCCTTCTCCCCTCACAAACCCTGTGCTTTTTCTTACAAAAACCCCACTCCTGCCTTCCCTCCGTGCTGAAGTTGACCCTGACGTAGCCCACCTCTCAGCACAGCAGCAAATAAAGGCATTTGGATCAGATCACTCGGTTCCTCCCGCCTGTATTTCCCATGCATTTCTAACACAGAGCATTTGGAAAGATTATAAACCAGGGGCCCCCAACCTCCCTCCTACCCGATTGTGGATGCCACTAACATTACTGACTGAGCTCTGCCCCCTCTCTCCCTTCCCCCACCCTGGTTCATGGAAAAATTGTCTTCCATGAACCTGGTCCCTGGTGCCAAAGAGGTTCGGGACCGCTGTTATAAACCATTGAGATCAACTAGATTCAGAACGTCAGAATTCTCTTCCACTGAGTAGTGTTTTGCCTGAGTTCGCTGCTGTCTTTTAGAATGAATAATCTACAGGAGATGTGCTGGATCGCATAATTGTGTGTGTGTTTTTTTTTGAAGATTTTGTACATTTATTTTTAGAGAGAGGGACAGGGAAGGAGAGAAGGAGAGAAACATCAATGTGTGGTTGCCTCTTGCATGTCCCCCACTGGGGACCTGGCCCACAACCCGGGCCTGTGCCCTGACTGGGAATCGAACCAGCGACCCTTTGGTTTGCTGGCCAGGGCTCAATCTGCTGAGCCACCTCAGCCAGGGCAGGTGATTGTGTTTTAATGTGAGCTGTGGAGAGGGGAAGGCAGTGTGGCTCCCACAACAAGACTGAGCACTTCTTCCAAATGAGGGAGCGTGAGGGTTTGCACTTGGAAGCCTTGTTGAATGGAATTGCCTTTGAGGATGGAGAGAGAGGAGAGATTTACAGAGAAAGCAAAGCTGGAGACTTTGGGTCATTGCTTAGGAGGAGAACCCTTGTAAATGTCTAACTTTATATTTACAGTTCTTTCCCTCGGCCTCTGAGAAAAATTGTATTTGGTATCCAGATCTATTTTTTTTCTTAACAGCAAGTTGGTTATTTCCAGAACTTCAGAAAAATCTGCAAAACACAGAGAACTTTGTTGGAGCCAATAGGCATGTGTATGAAGTGGTGGCAAAGAGGCAGACAGAGGCCGTGGGCCATCCAACATGATTTTCAGTTCTACTACCATTTTTCTTGGCTTTACGGTCTTTAAAGTAAAACATAGCTCAGCAGCTAGGAAAAGAAAGTCACAAATAGAGTTATCCAGTAACATGTCAGACAAATTGACTTTGCTAAAACTTTTTGTGTTTTAGGATTTTGGCTTTGTCATTAATATCGTGGAGACATAAGGAAATTTAATGTCTAATCAAAAGCGAGATCCATGGCACCGTTTGCCTGATACAAATAGGTAATTTTGTTTGCCGATTTGACTGGGGCCACGGTATTCTCAGATGTTTAGTCAAACATTGTTCTGGATGTGCCATAAGAGGGTGTTTATGGGTGAGATTAACCTTTAAGTCAGTAAACCAGGTGTAGCAGATTGTCTGTGCAGTGTGGCTGGGCCTCGTCCGGTCAGCCGAAGGCCCGGGCAGAGCATGGATGCTGCCTTCCCCTAAGAAAGAGAATTCTTCCTGCCTGATGGCCTTTGAACTAGGGATTTGGCTCCCCTGGTTCTTAGACCTTGGACTTGGACTGGAACCCGGCCATCAGCTCTCCTTTGTCTCTGGCTTGCTGATTCACCCAACAGATCCTAGGACTTGCCAGCTTCCGTAATCAGATGAGCCAGTTCCTTAGAACAAATTTCTATTGCCCTCTCCTTCTTTCTCCCTCCGTTCTCCCTCCATTCTCCCTCTCCATTGGTTCTGTGTTTTGGGAGATCCCTGACTTAACACAGTTGCCATCTTTAGTTGATGCTTTCATAGAGTTACTTCCTTCATTAGTGAGTCTCAGAAAGGACCATATTGTATCCTTACGACATGCGAGGGCACGATGCTCGCTGCTGAACATGAGGTAAACAACACGACAGGCATCACTCTGCTCCTCTTGAGGCTCACAGACTAATTAGCAAGAGATTGATAGTACACAAAAAACATGCAGAGAATCTTATTGACTAGAAAATGGAGAGGGAAAATCAGAGACAATCTTAATCTAGTTTAGGACATGGCAAAGGCATCCCAGAAATAGTGGGATGGACGTTAGGCCTTGAGAGATGAGTAGGGGTGGCCCCTTCACGGGGGATGAGAGCTAGGGGGGAAAATCGTATTTGCAAAGGCCTGGTGCTCAGGTGAGACTGTGCATGTTCCAGGCAACTGGTCTGGCTGGGGTGTAGGGAGGGAGAGGAGAGTGGTAACTGGAAGTGTCCACATTATGCTGCACTTCTAGGCTACCTTCAGAATTTGGGATTAGAGTCTAAGAGCAGAGGGAAACCAGGTCAAACCCTGACTCAGGAACATGACACCATCAACCCATGTTCTTGACAAAGAAAAGAAACTGCCCTGGCTGCCAGGTATGAAGAATGGATGATGGAGGACAGAGTGCGGGTAGAAACCGCTTGGGGTGACAGAGTCGTCAGACAAGATAGGACAGTTGCTTTGACGTCGGTGTTGTCAGGGGAAATGGAGGGATGTGGAGAGTGGCATCGTTTACCAAGACAAGAAAAACGGCAGTGAGGCCGTCTTGGCGGGATGATCAAGCTCTGTATTAGAGATGATAGAATTCGGTGTTTGAGGACACCTACACTGAAATGTCAGGTGGGCAGTGGGGCTTAGAAGACACAGGATTTGCAGTTATTAGCATACATACATTAGTCGAAGTGATGCGATGAGACAATGTTAATAAGGGCTAGAGGGCTATAGAAGAGAAAGAAAAGAGGACCCAGAACTGAATCCAGGGGACTCCCAACGTTGTCAGGGTACAAAGGATGGGGCATATTTCAGATGGGGCACTCACTCAAGGTCAGGAGCTCTTGTACCTGTGTGATTTGCAGTGGTTAATTAGGACTCTTACCGGAAGTAACCACTGAAGATCTTCCCCTCTACGCTTTGCCCTTCACCTCCAAGTTTCCTCCCCTGCCCCCATCCCTTCCTCAGTACTGCAAACTCATCTCCCTGTCCTCTTTTTAACCGCTAGGTCAGAATGAACACTTATTTCTTCCTCTCCAGGCGGGTGTTAGGTTATCTGATGTTAGTCAACCTCTTCCCACTCTGTAATTGCGCTCCCACCTTCCACGTTGGTGAATTTTATCTAGGCCAGGTAAGCCCCCGAGGCACCGCCAGACAGAGTGGGAGGTGCTCAAAGCTTCCAACTAGAACTTGGTTTATTCTGCTGATTAATGGTCCTGGAGTTGAGTCAGGATTCCAAAGGAGAGAATGCTAGCCCTTTTGTTATCTGTAAGTATATGCAGTCTACGGAATAGCCATAAACATAACTTTAAAAGTAGCTCAGGGCATTCTCCCACATGGCAAAAGTACATTTTCAAGGGGAAAAGAATGAGGCTGTTTCTTACCACAATCAGAGTCCTATTATCAAGGTGAAGCCAATTTTAAAATATAAGGATTTTTAGATATAGTAACCCCTAGAAAAATGTCTATTTTAAACTTTCCTGTTTCTCACCCTTCTGGCTTTGAAGATAACCTTCACAATGTAAATTGATGCAGCAAGGGTTGGAGCCCAGAACCAAAAATTCTGATGCAATATCTCAAAGAATGTCGCAGCCTCTTTCTTCTTTACTGATTGCTGAGGACACTGTCAGTACTTAAAATGGAATGACATTAACTCAGTCCTTGCCTTCACAGTTGAAGCTCCCCTAGCACTTAAAAAGCACCGTGTAGCTCGCTTTTCCGTGAACAGCTCTCTCTTCTCTTCCGGCACTTGACCAAACATTTCAGAGGGCAACATATCTTACTCACTTGGACTACATAAAGTAGAACAGAGAGCCACATAGCTCTGCATCCTAGAAGAAATAATAGACTTGCAGAGATTTTGAGGTTCAGTTCTGTTTACCAGCAATTATTTAAGATCTAATACATATCAAGATCTGAATTAGGTATGAACACATAAAACACAATCACTGTCTTCAAGGGGTTCACTGGCCAGCGAGGGTGGATAGGCAGACACAGAAAAATAATTACCATATGATATATAAAAGTTTGGAAGTGAGAATGGACCTGTGGTTAATTGTTTTTTAAAAAATTTCTTTAGAGGGGAAGGGAAGGGAAGGAGAGAGGGAGAGAAATATCACTGTGTGGTTACCTCTCGTGTGTTCATTTCTGGGAACTGGCCTGCAACCCAAGCATGTGCCCTGAGTGGGAATCGAACTGCGATACTCTGGTTCGCAGGCCTGTGCTCAATCCACTGAGCTACACCAGCCAGGGCATCTGTTTTTTTTTTTTTTAATAATGAATTTTTTCTCAACCATGGCTACCAGTGAATGCATATTTTTTGTGTGTTGGCATGTCCCTAAGGGCTTTATTCACGTTATCTCAGTTTATCCAGACAGCAGCCGGCGAGGTCAGTTAGAGATGAGGGAACACGCTGAGAGGACTTGGGTAATCTGTCCTGGATCTCACCGCCAGTGCATGGGGAAAGAGAAATTCAGCCTCTAGTCTGATTCTAAACTCCTTGCCTTAACTACTTTGCAGAATTGCTTTTCTAGAAAGATGAGCATTGATATGGGATCTGGAAGTTGTAAATTCTAGAAAGACAATCATATATATATATGATATATATATATCATATATATATGATATATATGATATATATATATATACATACATACATATATATATATATATCATATATATATAAGGGAACTGGAGAGTATGCATTTTTATAGCCAATTCTTGGAAATTTTTCTTTCTTTTTTTCATGCACTACAGCCCCTGCTCCGATAGCTTCACACTTTACATACCTGCCTGACAATGTTTTGGTTTTCTGGCCATCTTGCTATAATTCTTAGGCTGAGATGGGTTGAGAGTGACATAAAATCATTTTTTACTTAAACTATATTGAGTGAGTGTTTATTTCTTGCAGACAAATGGGCCATAAGGCAGGCACAAGATGATTTTTCATCTTTAGTCTCGAATGGGTGCTGTATCGACCAAGGAGTATTTGCTGGGTACTTAAAAGCTAACAAACTCAGTGTAATGGGTATATATTTTCTCCTGTCCAGGACCCAGCTTTCTTCTAATAATTGCCATTTGTTCAATAATCATATTTTAATTTTCTTTCAGAAAAGCGCCTCCTCTCAGTTCTTAACTCATATGATTTGTATAGAGTTGATCCCCATGTCCAGGCTTATTCAGGGATGAGTAGATTACTCAAGTGAGGTACGTGGTACTCAACTCCAGGAATGTACAAGAATATAGAACTTGGAAAGAGAAGTCGAGGGCAATGCAGCCCTGGAGGTGCTGAGAGATGCTCATGGAAAGAACCCATCAAATGGAGATGCCAACCCAGAGAAAAGCTGTGCGAATTATGGAAGGATTGACCCTTGACATTGTTTGAACCTCAGAATTCAGTTGTGTCAGCAGGAAGAATTATCACTCAACTCTCCTATTTTTGAAGACAATAACCTTCTCCCCTTCCTTTTTTCCTTAGGTGGTATGAGTTGTTTCTGTCACATGCAACTCACATTGTTGACCAAAATACCTCGTGAAAATTACCTGGGACATAGAGGATCTAGAATCTTCCCAGGAATAATTTGCTATACATAAAATAAAGAAGACTAATAGGCATGCAATCATTTGAATGTAATATAAAATGCCTTATTAAATGTCAGACTATGAAATAGCCTAAAAATTTTCTCATATGATGTGGTTGTAAAGACAGTTTGGAATCTCTATTCGATGTGTAGCATCTCTATTCAATCTTGAATTACCTATGTGATATTTCAGAGAGCTTCTCATCTCCAGCAGATAGGAAGACAAAGCACCTGGGATGTGTCAAGTGAGCGCCTTCTTGAATCACGCAAAGATCAGGAGACAGCGTGAAGAAAAACCATTAGAAAAGCATTTGCATTTCACATTAGACAGAATAAATATACTAAGAAGTCATAAGAAAAGGAAGCAAGCAAACATGTCCACCAACAGCAACAAAGAAAGCAAAAATGGAACCAAACAAAAACTGAAGCCAAGAAAGATGTTTTTAAAAATGTTTATATTAAGGTTTTCCTTGGTACTTAATTGCCACTTAGAATCCTCTCATCTATGTTATTATCTACCATCTGTGATCCAGAAATGAAATAAGTTTCAGTTCTCTGAAGGTCAACTTACTTTACCCATTTGCCTGCATATAGGTAGTGTGGTGTAGCAGATGTGGAGAACAGAAACAAGCCCCAGTGAGCTCTGGGAGTTCTAAAAGGTCCATGAGTGGGTTTCGGAGCCATCTGTGATTCTCAAGAAATTGTCAAAAATTGTGCAAATGTGCATTATTTTGAACCAAGAAAATATATAACTTTCATCAGTTTCTTAAAGTGATCTATGACCTACAAAATGTGATTTCCTGCTAATTAGGGCCATTTACAGGTAACTATCTTAGGTAAATATTAACATTGGCTATCATATTATTAGCACTTTGAAGTAAATGATGGGCAATGATAAAATCTTAAATAAAGCTTAGAATTGAATGCATTTTCCTACATAAGGTAAACCCATGCAAATCTCAGTCTATCAATCAAGTAATAATTGTTTCAGAATATTTAGCTTAAACTTGTGTAGCAGTTATTATCAGTATCAAAATTGTATTTTGGTGAGTTCATATTTATTAACTATTTTTGCTCTGTATGGGTGTCAGCTTTATTCTGTTTGATTGCCTTCCTCCATTTTCAGGGACCAAGACTTCGCCTACCTCCTGATCTTGACATTCCTCAGCTTTTCACTAGTAAAGTTCTTTTCTCTTTTTAACATTTCCTGTTTGGAAAGCCCCCCCCCCCCTCCCCGCACACATTTGATAGGTCTCACATACTCGCTCTAGTTTCCCTGTGGCGGAGGGAGCGGTTTCTATCGTGAGCAGATCCCATTAGAGAATGTTTAGGGGTGGGGCGGGGCGGGGTAGAACAGCAACTTCCCTTCCCAAGAGCATCAGGAGATGTGGGGGATGGTGGAAAAATAAAATCGCAAATATTGGCTAGAGCTCTCTATACTAGAAAGTCATGGGGAATACAGCACAGATACTTGAAATCGTGCAGGAGTTCAGCCAGAGGAGTGGTGTTCCCTCGGAGAGGTAAGGAGCATAGATTATTGAAATAGGCAAGGACCAGGCTAGAACTGTGTGTGCTGTGACAAGGGACTGGAATTTTATCCCCGCAGGCCAGTGAGTTGCAGCTATTGCGTTGGCACCGCAGGATGGAGGGGCATTTGTTAAAACATAGATTCACAAAGTCAACGTTCGACGCAAAGGATCCAAATCCCTGGGGACCTGAGAACCTGCATTTTACAAAAGCCCATCAGGTAATGCTTCTGCTCACTAAATACTGAGAGTCACTGCGAAGGAGAATAGAAAACCAGTGAAGAAACAAAACAGCATAAATGAAAACATGTGAATGTGGCTACTGGCCCCCGATGAATTCAGTTTTGTGCTTTATGGCAAAGTGTGCTTGGGGTGTGTGAGGGATGCTTCTCAGACCGATTTTGTTCTACCTAAACATTTCAAGGAAAACACCGTGCAGTGGTGGAGAGTTTCAGAAATGAAGACGATGGTGAAGTATCTCTGCTTTGAACTACTCCAAGGAAGCTTTAAAACCCCAGAAAACCTTAGATCCCTGTAAGCACGAAATGTTCTATCTTTCAAAGATGGAGAGACTCTAAAAGCCACTTTAGCGAAGGGAACTGCCACTCGAGATGACAGACTAGGGCTGATGTTAAATCAGTGTATGGTCTTTAATCAGAAGAATTTAATTTTTGGTAAATGTACGTTTTCAGTTATAGCCTGAAACTGGAAGGTTTCTGATACATTTTGTTGGCTGAAACATCACAGGATGGAGACTACATTTGGAATAAGAACTAGGCTCGAATCCCAGCTCGAATACTCTACACCGGTGAGCCTGTAGACAGGTCACTCCTCTCAGTCTCCATTCTCAAGGACGTAATAGTCTTCTTTATTAGTTGGAAGGCTTTGGTTGCAACCAGTAGAAACTGTGGGCAAATCATCAAAAGGCGTTCAATGAAAGTCTACCTAGAGGTGTGGAAATTAAAGGGGAGGTGGAAGAATAGTTTGGAACAAAGCCTCTTTTGAGGGCTAGACAAGAGGAACTTCAGGAAAAGCTGGTACTAGGTACAGTCTAGTCAAGGCCACACACACAGGATGAATAACACCCAACCACCCTGCTTCTGTGAGAAAGCGTTTGTTCGACCAGGTATAGGCAGTATGTTCTACTGCTCATGTACTAGAATGGCGCAGAATAATCCCACCAATTTAGGTTGTAGTGGCAGACAGTCACCTGGATTTATGATCCCACCAAGGCTGCAAGCAATGGGAGGCACCCCATTAGGAAATAAGGTTAGAAAGGTCGAAATTAGCCAGGGTGTCCCGCAAATGATACGTGTCTACTCTGCTTCTCTAGTTTAATAAGACAATGTGTTTGAAAGTAATCCACGAAGTATAAAATGTTAAATGATGTTAAAGTTTTCTGAGGTTTATAGACCTAGGACAGCTGGTTATGATGTCTCTCACTCATCAGGAAAGGTCTGGCCAAGGCAGAGAGTGAATGAAGCTAGAATTTTCGGACAAAAAATATTTTTAATAGCAGGTTATCTATGTACACCTAGCCAGGTCACTCTCTGTCATATTTACTTATGTTATTGCTCTTTTATTTAAAAGACCTATCCTTAGAAATGTTCCTATTTATTTTACATTTTTGGTTCTATTTACCCCACTAGAATGCAAGTTCTAGTTGGCTGAGAAACTTCTCTGTCTTGTTCACTTTCCTGTCCTTTGTGTCAAGGACAATGCCTAGGATTTTGTAAGTATTCAGTTAACGTTGTTTGAATAAATATTAAATACTTTAATTATGACCTGATTTTGGTGCACTATGTGTGGGGGGCAGAGGCTCCCTCGGAAGAACAGGCACAAGAATGTCCCCCTGTCATTTCTCTTTCTGCCCAGCAGAGCCCAGTGACTTGTACCGACTTTACTCATCTCTCCTTCTACCTGGTTGAACGTCTAAGCACTGGCCTCTCATTGGAGCTTTGTACTAGTTGAGTTTCAAAGAATGAACAGAAAAACAGTCAACCCATCCATCATTTTGGATTCTTGAATCTTGTGCTTATTATGTTTAGATAATACTTACATTTTTTTTACTTGGAGATGTATTAATATTCTCACCATCTAAGCAATGTGTGCAGGTGTTATATCCCTCTAAGAGTGCCTCCAAAGTGCCGTTTTTGTTTTTGAAATATTCGTTTTACTTTGGAAAATACTATAGAAATTCTCATTGAACAGTGAAGGGCGTATTGAGCCAATCATCTAATGGACTTAACTAGTCCATGTTACTTACAGAATTTTTACTGGATTCAGTGGATGGATATTTTCACCTTGCTTTGAAACTTCTTTACTTGGCAGCATTTTAGGAGTTAAAACTTACCAGAAACAGGATTTTTAATGCAGGGCCTTTTAGGAGAAGTAGGACAGATCCATTATCCGGATGGCAGGGCCACCGTCTCACATGACAGCAGAGGCCAGACGGTACAAGGAATTGCTGCGAAACTTCTTGTGTTGTGGCCATGCCTGCCACCTATCAGTGACACGACTGTCTCAGCCGGTTAGGACTGCTCGGACAGCACGCCATGGACTGGGTGGTGTCAGCAACAAACTTCATTTCTCACAGCCTGGGAATCTGTAAGTCCGAGATCAGAGGGCCAGCATGATCATACTTTGGGTGAGGCCCCTATTTTTTGGTTGTATCATCACATGGCTTCCCTTGGAGTGCGCCGAGAGAAGAAGACACGTCTCACCCTCTGTTGACAAGAGTATTCGTTCCATCATGCGGGATCCACCCTCAAGACCCAAACATAACACTGGTTACATCCAAAACCCCCTATCAAGGACCATCATACTGGGGGTTAGGGTTTCAACATGTGAATTTGGGGGCCACACAAAAAGGCGGTTTATCGTAGTGACCTTTGCTTTATTTTCTATTTATGCTATTCAATAGGCCATTGTATTAATTGAAAATTCAACGTACTCCCAATCAAAATGAATTTATTCCCCAAAGACAGTTTCTGCCATCTACTTAGTAATTTGTTCTACTGCCCATTATAAAAGTATCTGAGCTCAACAACAAGTATCCTGAAGTTGTTGCCGGTGACTTCTTTGTGCTTGATCTGTAATTTAAGCTGGGCGGATCTGAGGGGATTGCGTGGGAATCACTGCAGTTATTTTCTTCTTGTAAAATTAATGACTCTGAACATCGGCTCACTTGTTCTTGAATCCGAAGATTCAGGTTCTTGCCTCGACCCTTCTGCAGGACGGTTGCGTGTTCTCGGAGAGCTATGCGTTCCTTTTACACTTTGTCTGTAAAACGAGAATAATGCTGTCCTGCTTGTCCCCACGAGACAATGAGAGTCAAATGAAATATAATGGAAAAAACTCCACAGCAATATGTAATCTGCTTTATAAAGGCAATGAATTATTCTTTAGAAGAAGGTGCAGCTGGTTATATAAAATTAAGTGTAAAATGCGTAATTGCCTCTAGGAGTTTAAAATCTAAGACAATATATAGGCAGGAAGATAAGAGCTCCGTGAAAATGGTATTGTATCTGGGAAAAACTGTGAAATCTGGACATAAAATAAGTGTTAAGATTCTGGAAGTGTGCCCATTTCCAGCAGAATTTTTGACATGAAGTAAAATAATGATTCCATTTAAAATTCTGATAATTGCTCTTCGTTGTCCTTTTTTTTTTTTTTTTTTGCAGGGTGTTGTTTTCTGCTCTTCCTACTCTTTCCTACGAGGTAGATAGCAGAATTTAAAAATAGGTGTGTACCTGCATGAATCTTGAAATGAAAAGAAACCTGCAGAAAGACATCCGCTCTTTCACAGCCTTTCTTAGGGTTTTTCTGATGCGACCTGATCTTCGTGTTCAGAGCGTGGTTCCAACAAGGCGCCTTTGGTTCCCTGGCCTCCGTGGCGTGGCCCTCATCTGCTCTTCAGTCGGTTATCGCCTTGCTTCACGCTGCCATTACATCCATCTTGCTTGGCAGTCTCATTATTCTTATCCTTGAGGTTTTGGGTCCTCTGTGTACAAGCCTATCTGGGCAGAATTACTGTTACTTTGGTGGAGTTATTTGGCCGGCTTTACCTCAAACCTAGTGAACTATTGTAGAGACCAGTGAAAGAGCGTCTCTGATTTAGAGATTGCTTTTCAGAAGATTATCAACGGACTCTCATGCACAACTCAGTCCAGAGTGGTGGCATAAATGGAAAGCTTGTGAGTGTATTTATTGTGTTTTTTAGCAGGATCTTGTTCATTTTTCCATGCCAATCAAAGGGGCACTGTTTAGGTACAACACTTGATATCTTTTAAAATGGCCTAAGTATTCGGTGGGAAGGAAGGGCCCATCCTTTTGTGACTTCCTAGACATACGGGGCTAATGTCAGCTTGAGGATGTGTGTGTGTGTGTGTGTGTGTGTGTGTGTGTGCAGTACGCAGGAGCACCCCTTAACAGAAGAACTAACATGGGAGACCCATGAACCTCTCCTCCCCAGTGTGCACACCCATGTTCAGGTCCTTCCACACAGCAGAGATCGGCAGCAGTCCTTCCGCAGGACTGGGAAGCGCTCACTGAAACTCCTGATGGTTTGGAGGGTTTGTTTTCCCTTCAAAGCACAGCTTTGGAATCAGACAAGTTTTCGGTTCAGAACTGAGTGCTGTGGGCAGCTGGTCATCTTGGGTGTGTTACTTAACTCTCTGCAAATTGGGGAGGCCCCAGATAATACCTGATGTGTATGAAGTACTTGGAAAACATTAGGAATCTGTCCTTTTCCATTCGTTGTGATGGCATGAGATGTATCTGTTCAGATTGCTCGTTGGCCAGTATTACAGTTCAGAGGGTTTTGCAACCTGAGTTTCTGAAGACGCTTTATGTTTTTATGCCTCTTAAGAATGCGTCTTGCTGAATCTCAAAACAGCTCTGAGCAGTAGATTTAATGAAAAAAGTTAAGTTAAATGAACCAAACTCCTAGTCCTTTTAACAATCGTCTTTTTCAAAAAGCCTTTCCGGATTATAGTAAGAATTATCTGAGGAAAAATATCGATTTGTTTTGATTCAAGGTACTGCGTGTAATATGCTGATATTATTAAGCTCAACTTTCCTCTTTTGGGGGCAAATCGAAGCCACCCTCAAGGAGTGAGGCCGCATGTCACAGCAACGCATGCTGAAGGCCTTTGCAAATTTGGGGTCAACTTTCATTTAATCTATTAGAGCAAAGCTAGGTATTTAACGCACAGTAAAACATCATAGATGGGTGATAGTAAGTCCATCGTTTGCTTTGATTTGAATGTATTTAAAGGTGCTCGGCACGATAAAATAATTTAACTCTGTGGCTTTCTGGGAATGGGCTCCACAGTTTGAAAATTCTTTTATAAAAATGAAGAAAAGGGAGATTTGTTAATAAGAGAGCTGGATTTCAGAGGGCCATTTACATACTCTTGAAAATTGTGTGGGCAACAGCGAGAGACTTTTAAATTGTTAAAATGCTGGCTGGCATTAATAGAGTGTGTTTGGCATCCGTTCTTTCTTTGCCCATAGAGTAGAATAAATAACCACTGTGATCTAATCAGTGTCCTGTTAACATACCTTTGTTACCTTCCATCGCTAAGTGCAGGAGTAGAACCCCCCTGTGCAGGAAACAAACTCGGTGAAGTGGGCCGGGCAGGGTCTGTGGGCAACTGGACCACACAGGCCTCTACTGTGGTCACTGCGCCTTCCCTCTGGGGAACATTGCCACTTCTGAGCTTTCTGGAAAATACTAAAATATGGTTTTTTTCTCTATAAAAATCTCCTTGCTATGTAAGGTATTGGAAATTGAAAACAGATCCTTTAGGGTGAAAGTTTGAGGTGCACGGACCCGTGGTCTGTCTGACCTTTAGTCAGGTGCGACAGGTGATGTATCCAATCCAAATGCGCCTTTTTGTCTTATCTCCCTGTTTCCTCCCACTGTGCTCCCAGCTTTGTGCACACAGAGCACCTGTGCTCCCGGTAGGTCGGTTACTCATTTTGTTGGTCTTTTTTTTAAATTGTATTTTTCACTATTACCATTCAGTCCCCTGTTGCCCCCTCCCCCTGTAGTCATCACCTTGCTGTCCATGTCCATGAGTCCCTTTTCCTTTTTGCTTCATCCCTCCACCCTTTGTCCTCCCCTCTCCTTAGCTGTCACCCTGTTTTCTATGAGTCTGTCTCTATTTTGCTTGTTAGTTCAGCTTGTTCATTAGGTTCCACATGTGAGTGAGATCAATGGTATTTATCTTTCTCTGACTGGCTTATTTCACTTAGCATAATGTCCTCCAGGTCCATTCATACTGTTGCAAAAATTTTCTTCTTTTTTTTGTGGCTGAGTAGTATTCCATTGTATAAATGTCCTGTAGTTATTTCATCCACTCATTTACTCATGGACACTTGGGCTGCTCCCATATCTTGAAGATTGCAAATGATGCTGCAGTGAACATAGGGGTGCATATGTTCTTCTGAATTAGTGTGCTGGGTTCCTTCTGATACATTCCTGGAAGTGGGATTGCTGCATCAAAAGGCAGATCCACTGACCTGAATAGACACTTTGCCAATAGACATATGAAAAGATGCTCGACATCACTAGTCATCAGAGAAACGCAAATTAAAACCACAATGAGATATCATCTCACGCCTGTCAGGATGGCCACCATCAGTGAATCCACAAACGACCTGTGCTGGTGAGGATGTGGAGAAAGGAGAGCCCTTTTGCACTGACCATGGAAGGCAGACTGGTGCGGCCACTGTGGAAAGCAGATTGCTCATCCTGACCAGAGTGCATCAGTCACTTTTGCAGCCCCCTGGTCGTTCAGCAACATGTGTGCTCTCTTCCAGCCTCCCCCACCCTTGCCTCACACCAGCTCCACAATCTCCACATCCTCCTGCAAGTATCAGCATGTGACCTGTCTTCTGAGTTTCCTGGGAACATCCTATCCCGGGATGGAGGAGAACTCATTGCTTACTAGTCTGTATTTCCACATTAAATTGCATTATAATTACTTACTTGCATGTGTGTCTATCTCATTATTACCCCTCATCTCCACACACTCAAGCCATGGCAGGACAGAGAACACAGTGGCCATAAAGAGAGTGCACAGGATTAGACAGCCTTCCTAATTTGTGTTCAGGGCACAGTTGCCACCCATTGTCCTTGGGAAAAGGCTACCTCGTGGGGACATGAGCCAGGCTTGCAGGCCGCCCACCGGGACTGCGAGGCGCTTAGAATTTCTGAGTCAGGTTCCATGGGACAGATCACTCATAATTTTTGTTTTCTCAGGTTGATTGCATAATCTCCATTCAATACAAGCCTGAATTTTCTTGTCTGCCTACTTTAGTCCTGGTGTGGACACTCACATAGGAAAGCTGTATTTGGGAGACAGGGAAGGAGGAGGCCTTTCATGACATCGCTTGGATAAGTAACTCCAGCAACATGGTCTCCACAAAACAGCTCATTCTCAGCCTGTACTGTGGCTCACCATGGTAACTCCAGATGCCGGCTTTGAAAGGTTTCTCATTCCAACCAAACTGTGAGCACTCAATGGGGGCAGGAGCTGAACCTAAGTAACCTTTGTGTCCTCAGTGCCTGAAAAAACCAGAAGGAGCCCACATCCATGTCCCATGAACGGTCTGCAGGGAAGAATGGCTGTACAAGCTGCAGGGTTTTGCCTTCCATTGGTACCGAGCATCCCGTGATGCGGGCTGCCAAACCACAGGCTCCATGGCCAACGTAACGTTTACTAAACAACGTGCCGCAAAGACCCCAGCACATCTGCACTCTCTTCACATTTTAGGCCGACGGAGCCAAGAGAAGTTGCTGCGGTTTGATTTTGTTTTCCCTCAGCCTTCACTGAACTGGGCGTTTACCAGTTTGCCCAGCCCCGTCAGGGATCAGATGCTCAGGGTCAATGGCTGTTTTCACCACGGTATCCTTGCCTCCACTTAAGAGATTGTAGGTTTTAAAAGAAGATTGAACTTTGAGGCCAGGAAGTCATTTGGAGTATGTGTGAAACTCGCTGATTATCTTATAGTATTTCTGCTTCCAGTGTTTTCTAAAGACACTTAAAAAGAAGAAAAAATATCAAAATGATAATCGAGTGAATAAAATAGCAATCAACTATTGTTGGTCAGTACCAAGCACTGAACAGAAGTGACATAGTTAGTCTGTATCTTCTTTGTGACTCAGAGATGGACCCTGAGTCTCAGACGCGGGAAGTAAATCACCACAGGTGCGTAAGCTCCTACATGTCCATCTGGCTTTAAAATCTGATCTCTTTCTTGACACCAACGTCTGGGACTGCAGTTTTGTCAATTGTCTCCATTATTCAAAATCCACAGTAAATCATTCTAGCTCCACAGTTCTCTAAATTAGGAGCGGTTTTAGAGTTGCCAAGCCCTCCGTTGTATTGTTCCTAATTAGCTGCAGAATTATCAAACTAGTTTGTATATGAACTAGTTTGCTTTTTTTTTTTTTGAGGTGGTAATTATGATGATTCTCAGACCTGCTACCAATTTTATTATTATTTTTTTGAGAAGTTTTATGAATACTGCATTTCATTGACTGCTACTTCACAACACAAATCTTTATGCTTCTGCCCATCGGATCATGGCTTCTGTTTCTCTCATTTAGTAGTTATGATCCTTGCTTAGAGAAAATCTCAGTTCATGAGAAAAGAGAATTCTTCCAAGTATTTTTAGAAGTAAACTAGGCCAGACAAAAAAGTATCTACTGATTGGGATAAATTTCTTATGAGTGTAATATGCCACATTAACCCACAACAGCTGCTGAAGATTCTTAGATTTAGGGTGGAGTCTATATCGCATGGATCCATTGGAAATATTTCCCTATGAGCACGTGAGAGATGTAACTTTTTCATAATTTCTTAATTATCTGTTTGCAGTTACAAAGAAAGTCAGTGTTACTATTAAAAACCTTCATATTATTGCCTTAAACTTTTTCTAATTTTTTGAAAAATTGTCTTACATAAGCAGATGATTACTCTGGCAAATGCAGAACCTCACATATTGCACTTGAATTCATAGGTAAAGTGTTCTCCTGCGGCAACATGAGTTTCCAAGCATTTTCATATTCTTCTGACCCACACTTAACTATTACTAACTTATTCTATTCTTGCCACTATAAAATGAAAAAGTCAAGAATAAAATTTCAGCATAAAAATTTCAACTTAAACACATAAGGGAATAAAAAGTGAAGAACCACAGCAATTATTTTCTAAGATGTAAAGAAAATGCAAATGAGAACTCTGGGAGCTTATGAAAGATATATGAAACGGGATAAAGCAGCCATCTGTTAAAATCTAAAAACAAAAATTTGGTTAGTTTATTCGCTGGTTTTAATAAGCTTGAATGTTGTTAGTTTACATGCAGAGAATTTCAATCTAAAGTCAACTCTTCATTATTTTTCAATCAGCGTTTCAGGATCAGTGTCAGATCACTATAGCTCATGCCCAGCAGAAGGTGGACCAGATGCTGAACATTAAATTAGCAAAATAACAAGGCAAAATTCTCCTTGAAAGATCTATTCCCTCCTTGTCTTCATCCCACACATAAAAATTGGAGAGTGCAAAAAAGAGAGAGAAGAAGGCTGGGGTGGGGGGAGGAAGGAAGGGAGAGAGAGAGAGGAGAGAGAGAGAAAGAGAGAGTTTGGAACAGACTGCAGTAGTTATATTGTACTACATTCTTGTTTTTGTGTTTAACCTGGTTTTCTTTATGTGCTGTGTATGCAGTAAATAGCCGATAGCTGGTAGTAATAGCTCTATTACTTCTCTAAATGTTATTTGTACTTTCTCAAAACTAGTTCACTTGACAACCTGAGTTCATAACTCAGATGCTACTGCCTCTCTCTGAAGGATAATTTTCTAGGTTCTCTATTTTCTATTATACCCTCTCCACTATATAATTATATATGTGTGTATATATATAATTTCTTTTGGAAACAGCTGTTGGCCTAGTTATAGGCATGGTCAAAAAAGAAAGTTGTTAGTCTTTTTTGAATAGCAAAGCTTATGTCTCTAGATATTGAGAATCAAGGCTTTCATTCCAATTCAGTCATCCTAACTTTGGAAGCTAATCAACTTGATCCTTAGGTTAAATGGTAAAGTTCAGATACTTTCCTATCTTTAATAAGTATACTCTTTTTTGAATATAAAAAAAAGGGGCAGAAACATACATATTATGGTTCCCACGATGGCCATTACATTGTTTGACAAAGCAGACCAAGACTGCGTATTCGGATCTGACTTGGTGAATTCCTAAATATCTTTTGGAAACATTGTTAGATGGATAATGCATATGAATTGTCTTCTCTAAATTTGTTTTTTAATTGAAATGTGTCCAGAATCTTCTTAACTCTGAAATGTTACACTGCAGTCTGTTGATCAAGATTGATGCTGGGCGTGTGGGACACTTTTTAAACAAGAAAGAATCTTGTTTGTTGTTTGTAATGTGGTGGCTAATGCACTGGAAACAGATTGCACAGACATTAAACTTCTGTCCACACATCTCTGTGCAACAACCCAGATAGTAAATATTTGCCTTGATGATTGCTCTCGCTAGCGAGGTGCAAACTGCCATGGCTCCAGTTTTTTTGGTGTTTTTGTTATTTTTTAAAAACACTTTGACTTGAATGTAAACACTGGCAAAGAAATTGTATTTTTTTTAATACACATTTTTGGAACCTGGTCTGGTGGCGTGCTGCTGGCAGAAACGCTAGAGTATGAGCAGTCTGCTCTTGGGAGCAGAAGGTCATTTCCCAAACTGATCCTGCGGCCCCCTTGTTCATGTCCGGGATGACCTGAGCGGAAGGGTGCCATTGCCACTTCCTTCCTACGAGAGGTCTCAATGCATGAAGCAGTTTGCATGTGTGATAGAGGTTTCCATGTTTTCTGGGAACCCAATGATGCACAGAAAACTGAACTAACATTCCCACTCCCCCCAGATAGAACATGCATATCCTCACTCTCTGAACATCTGTTAGGAACAGAAGGGCATTGTGGTAGGTGGAAAGATGATAGCTTAGTGTCTTTTTTGGTGGTTTGGTTTCTAATAAATCATTCTTGCTAGTGCTCTGGGGACCCATCAACAACCCTATATGTACCTTCAGGAGCAAAAGGGGCAAAGAGAGGTAGCTTAGCCTAGTATTACCAATGATATTTACTCTCCTTTCCTCTGCTCTATGCTAAGCTCATAATTCCAGAGAAGTATTTGAGTGATTTATATTTGAATCGGAGCTCTGTACTTCAACCACACTTTAGAAAATTCTCTTTTCTCTCGAAGTTTTTCACATCCCCTAATGGTGCCCGATCCCTCATTTTCTCCCTTTACTACCTGTCTTACCAAGCCCCAAACCATGAAGTTCAATATTTTTTGAAGCATCCCCCTTCGTCCAATTAGATACCACTATGCTTATTTTCCAAATTCAGAAAGATAAAACCCTGAGGACTGGGCTTACCAAGAAAACTCCGACTGGAAGGGAGCAGAGAAGAGAGAATGGAAAGAGGGTGAGCAAAAAAAAAAAAGACCAAATTCTTTATAACTGGAGGTGACTTAAGAAGGCTAGAGTCAGTCAAACATTAAATTTCTTGTCTCCATCAGGGTAATTTTTCCCTAGGATCAGGCCCATTAATATTGGAGGCAACATACTGGTTCAGCCAGATGAAAACATCATGCCTATAGCTCATAGTGTGTTCATGAGTGATTCAGCGATATGAAAATAGACATTTGGGAAGGTATAATTTTGACTTTCCCATGTAAAAACCAAGACATTAATTCTTAAGTTATTCTGGAGTTAAAATATACAGCTTCCCTTTACATGGAAACTGTAAAGTCCAAAATATACAGTTTGGCCTTTATACTGAAAACATAACTGAGATGACGGCTACTTCCCTTTCTTCTAGAGCGTCTTTGCCTTTTCCCACCTTGCTAGCATCTATCTGGACGCTTCTGAAAGTCAGTGCACATGGAGTTTCTGAACCAGTCGTCTTCCTTCCTAACTTGGTCAGTTGAACTGGAAGACTTAGAAGAAACATTAACGTTTCTTCTAAATTTCCTCCCTAGAGTCTTGACCTAGTGATAAAGGTTAACTCCCCATTTCTTCAGCTGTAATAACGCCTGCTGATCTCTCTTGGTTCTCACTATGTATTTACAGATCCACTGAACTCCTATTAGGTTCCACCTACTCCACTAGGTTAAGCTTATATGCATGATGTGCCTCCCCCAACATTTTGCTTTTAGACTGAGAACCAGTGTTCTTGGGTTGCCTCGTACCTACCCTGATAAAATATGCTGTCCAAGTCTGTATCTTCAAAATTCTTCTACGAGCAGAGAAAATGTTAATTAAAGGGCTAATCCCCTTCCTCTGCCCACCTTCACCCTCTAATATTTTCATTTGTGAAAGCGGTTTTTAATGTTCTTTGCTCTCAGGATGAGTGCTAGATTTTACAGTATTTATTTATTTTTGTAAGCATGTATAGCTTTCTTGATGCAAATACAAGATTACTGTCAAGTTTGTTTCTAATTTTGAGCAAATAGCATGAGTGTGTGTATAAGTGGTATGTGGAGGACAAAATCATAACTTACTTAAAGCCTTATCTGCACAGTGAGGTCTGTCTGTTTGTAGTAGCCTTAGTCTGGGTTCCCCCAGGAGCAGGCCCTGAGACAAGTCAAGGGCTCCAATGTCCGTAGTTTGTACAGCAGATGCAAGAAACCTGAGGGACGGGGGGAAGGGACACAGAGAAGCAAGTAGCCACTGCTATTGGTAATTCAGTCTTAACACAGCTGGGAAATTCTGAAAAATGGTATAAAAACATACACCTGACTTACTTGCTAGGTGAGCTCCTTGGGCATTTCTATACTTTGAAAGTATAGAAAGTATACTTTCTATACTTCTCAAAGCTATACTTTGGGGCGGAGGTGTTAGTTCTGTGGTACCTTAGACTTGCTGGGCATGGACATGGCAATTTTCCAAGGCTTCAGCGACTCCTGGGCAAATGGAAGCAGATACTGGCAGTTGGCACTGGTACAGGAGCAAACCAAAGTCATAAGACCTGAGGGCAGGGAACCAAGAGCAGCTGCTGCAGGCTGAGAGTTTCTAACTTTGTTTTCCTTATTTCCAGTTATCTGGCACATGCAAAACACTCAGCTTTCTGGGCTTACTGTAGGTTCTCAAACATTTACTTCCTTCTTATTCTTTCCAGTGAAGAAAATTTCTGCATCATGGAATAACTTTTGATGTGATTAATCTTCATACCTGAAAACTTGCCATCAATGACAGAATTATTTCAAAACTAGCCTTACTGAGTAATACTCAAGGATGTTGTGTATTTTATCAAAACCACTTTAGTAGGGTCTAGTGTGGCCCTGCTTCTTATGGTTGGAATTTCATTTTATGTTTTTAATAGACACATTTTACCAATCCTGTAGATAGACATATGTTACCAATCCTGTAGAATTATAAAAAGCTAGAGCTAAAAAGGACATGCAGATTATGTCATCAGGCCCCTTCCCACCTGGTAGCTATTCAGCAGATGAGGAAACTGAGGATCAGTGAGAACCACCTGCCTATAGCTGTGAATATTGTCTTTTCTTTCTATAACCTTACATGAACTCTGGGTCCATGGTACATGTTTTGCTTTCCTTGGACTGAGTATTAGATTATAAACTTCTAGAACAAATACAAAGGTCTCTGTGCTTAGAGTTATTGTTGGCCATGTCTTGGAAGTTACGCACCTTGTTCCTGGGGTATCTTTTCTCCTTGAAGCAGTGGTACTCCAAAGATAGCATTTCCTTTTCCTAATGCCTCATGCATAGTGTTCAGATGGTCTATTTTTTTTTAATTAACATAAACTTGAGTTTCATCATCTGCACCTTCCTTGTACCCATCCAGTCTGCTGGCTCTATTTGACATTCAACACTCTTCTTTGATTGTTTTAGTTCTTATTAATTTTACTTCTAAAAAATTCCTTGGACTGGCTTCTATTACAAAGACTTATTAAAATTGAAAAGAGTAAAGTGTATAAGCAACTGGGATTAAGTTTCTCTTATCCTGATCTTTACTAGATATTTAGAATTGGTAATAAAGCAACATTGATTAGAGTCCCAGGTATTCTAATATGGAATTTCTTTTTATTTTACTCATGTTTCTCAGCACAGAGACGATAGAGCTTGTGAATGTTTTCTTGGAATTCATTTTTTAAAAAATATATTTTATTGATTATGCTATTACGGTTGTCCCATTTCCCCTGCTTTATTCTCCACCTTGCGCATCCCCTCCCACCCACATTCCCCTGCTTTATTTCATGTCCATGGGCCATAAGTTCTTTGGCTTCTATATTTCCCATACTATTCTTGCCCCCCACCCCATCTATTTTCTACCTACCATCTATGGTACTTATTCTCTGTACTTTCCCCCCCTTCCTCCCCATGCACTCCCCTGCTGATAACCCTGCATGTGATCTCCATTTCTGTGATTCTGTTCCTGTTCTAGTTGTTTTTGTTGTTGTTGTTTTTTTAGGTGTGGTTGCTAATACATGTGAGTTTGTTGTCATTTTACTATTCATATTTTTTATCTTCTTTTTCTTAGATAAGTCCCTTTAACATTTCATATAATATGGGCTTGGTGACAATGAACTCTTTTAACTTGACCTTATCTGGGAAGCACTTTATCTGCCTTTTCATTCTAAATGAAAGCTTTTCTGGATAGAGCAGTATTGGATGTAGGTCCTTGCCTTTCATCACTTGGAATGCTTCTTTCCAGCCCCTTCTTGCCTTAAGGTCTCTTTGGAGAAATCAGCTGACAGTCTGATGGGAACTCCTTTGTAGGTGACTGTCCCCTTATCTCTTGCTGCTTTTAGAATTCGTTCCTTCATTTTAATCTTGGCTAATGTAAGTATGATGTGCCTTGGTGCGTTGCTCCTTGGGTCCACCCTCTTTGGGACTCTCTGAGCTTCCTGGACTTCCTGGAAGTCTATTTCCTTTGGCAGATTGGGGAAGTTCTCCTTTATTATTTGTTCAAATAAGTGTTCCACTTGTTGCTCTTCCTCTTCCCCTTCTGGAACCCCTATAATTTGGGTGTTGGAACGTTTGAAGATGTTCTGGAGGTTCCTAAGCCTCTCCTCATTTTTTTTGAATTCTTGTTTCTTCATTCTTTTCTGTTTGGTTGTTCCTTTCTTCCTTCTGGTCCACTCCATTAATTTGAGTCCCAGTTTCCTTCCCATCACTATTGGTTCCCTGTGCATTTCCCTTCATTTCACTTAGTGTAGCCTTCATTTTTTAATCTAATTTGTGACCAAAGTCAAACAATTCTGTAAGCATCCTGATCACCAGTGCTTTGAACTGTGCATATGATAGGTTGGCTACTCTTCTTTGCTTAGTTGTATTTGTTCTGGAGCTTTGATCTCTTTTTCCATTTGGGCCATTTTTTTTGTCTTGGTGCTCCTGTTACATATGAGGGGTGGAGCCTTTGGTGTTCACCAGGGCCAGGTAACCCAGTCATTGTGTTGTGATGTTGTATGTGAGGCAGGGGTCTGAGAGGGAATAATGGCGCTTGCTCCGCTCTCAGCCAGTTTTCAGTCTCTGCCCACAAGCACATTGGTCCCTTCTGGTGCTGATTCCTGGGTGGGTGGGTTTGTGTGCATTCTAGAACCCTGTGGGTCTCTCCAATGAATTTTCCTGTGGGAGTGGGAGTTTCTCCCGCTGCTGCCTCAACTTCCACAGGTGTTTTCAGTCAGAGGCTTTGAGGCTTTATTTCCCTGCGCTGGGACCCTGGGTTGTGCCACAGTCCATCCTGCTCCACAGTTGTTCCTCCTGGTTTATCTGCTTGCACATGTGGGACTGCCCACTCCACCAGCCATAGCCTTGCTGGGAGTCCTTTCTCCACCCCTCCTACTGGTCTGGATGAATGTGTCCTCTTTAACTCCGTGGTTGTCCGACTTCCACACAGTTCGATTTTCTGTCAGTTCTGGTTGTTTTTTTATTTTTGAATTTGTTGTTGTCCTCCTTTTGCTTGTGCGAGGAGGCACAGTGTGTTTACTTACGCCTCCATCTTGGCCAGAAGTCCTTTCTTGGAAATTCTCGGAGGTTTCTTAGAATGATTGTTTTAAAAAGTTTTTTAGAAAAACTGCATGTTGTGGTGACAGCCAGAGCGAGAGGGGGTGGGTGGTAGGTAGAGGTGGGCAATGGGACCAATGGGGACAGAAAGAGACTTTGCTTGGGGTGATGGGTGCACAATGCAGGGTGCAGATACAATTTTATTGAGTTGTACCCTCGAAACCTGTATGATTTTATTGACCAATGCCATCCCAATAAATTTAGTATAAAAGATTCCATTTTATGTAGAACAAATAAATAGAAAGTTTCCTTACATGATAGTGAATTTTTAATTGTTAACTCGAATTGTTTTTGTAAGGATGACTCTAAATTAAAAGTTATACATTCTCAAACAAATACAGTAATCTAAAAATTAAAAGATGGCCAAGAAGAATCTCAACTACATGGAAATTAGTGAATTCACTCCTAGTTTACTCTTGAATTCAAGGGAAGGTAATGAACATTGCAAACTTATTAAAAAACAAATACATGAGACACAACAGGCCCACACTGTAGTCAGAGCCATAATGCTGACATGAGAAGAGAAGGAAAAAAAATAAAGGAATTAAGAAGTTAGGGCAAAAAAAATCAAAGAAAGCAAGAAGAGAAAAATAGGGATAAAAGATGTTATTTATGAAGAAGAAAGTAAAATTGTAAAAATTTAATAGAGGAAATAAATAAATACTAACTCCGTTCTCCTAATGACAGAAAATCATTAAACCCATTGATGTCTAAAAAAAATGATAAAGAGTAAATCCTGAAAGTAACCCCAAAGCAGCACATACGGGCTTGTTGAATCATCAGTTTATAGAGCGGGGAAGGTGTGCTGGGCATTGTACCGAGCACCTTATTTCATTTGATCTCCACAAACACCCTTTGAGGCGGGCACTGCTTTCATCTGCATTTTACATTTGCATTCTTCTGTGGAGAATCTGAGGCCTGGGGAGATGACGGAGAGAGAAAGTAAGGTGTGCAAGATTGCACCCGGGGGGTCAGGCATCACAACTCCTGCGTCTCCACTGATAACTTTGGCCTTCTGACAGTGCTTCGCGTTTCCTTTGTTGTGGTCCTGATAGGAAACTCCACTATGATTTTATCAATCTCCCTTCTGAGTCTTAAAAAAAGTTTGATTTTGGAAATGCATGGGAGCACCTCCTGCAAATATGGGAAATTGAGTATCTGCTGGGGGTGGTAAACCTGAACTTTCAGCTCTAAGGTCCTGTGGTTTTTCTGGTTAAGAGGAGAAAACTTTGTAGGAGGGGGATGCATTCTCTTACCTGTGAAGTCTGTTCATTGCTCTGAAGTCATGAATAACAGGTGGGAAATTCAGTGACATGAATCCTTCAAAATTGTGTTTCTTCCTCCATCTGTTGAGCAGTCTTTTTAGGACTAAGGAACAACTAATAAACAGTGAGAAAAAAATACTCCCATGGCCATAGATGAAAGTTTAAACTAGAAAGATTTTTTTCAAAAGCTACATTATTTTTCTCTTCACACTTAATATGCTCATTACCTTGAAAATGCACAATTTCTGAATCAATTCAACTCTGCTTTTTCGTCGTTAGTGCAGATATGATACCTGAATCTAATTCAAGAATTGGAACTTCCATTAACACCACAAATAAAGTTGATAAACTCTCTCAGCATAACATATAAATTATTTCAGGGTAAGGTATTATGTTTTAGATTATGCAGGCACAAATTCCTAATATTTAAATAAATTTTTTCTTGGTTCCAACATTTCAGAACACTCTTTGATAAAAGGGGGGGTGTTATATTATAGAAATAAAGTCAAATAATTTTGGAAGAAACACAGGGTCTGTTCCTTAGTTGAATGCCAGTGACCATCTGGCCTCCATGAAGGGAAATCTCCAAAGGAACAGCATGAAGGGTAGTAAAACATTTAGAGCAAGATAGTAAAATGCATTAATTAGTTATTAAGAGAGTAGAAATAGCATGGGTGTTAAGTCCAACATTTCTTTTAGTAATTATAGAGTTGGCCAAAAATATTTAAGGAATCATTTTAGAGATGAAAGCTCCTAATGAAAGCTATTAAATTAGAAGATGCAAATTCTCCAACAAATACAGTAATAAAAAAAAGATGTAATGTAAGCTACTAGTTCTTGTCTTGATGTTCCTTATGCATTTGAAGTGGTTGGCAAAAAATGGCTGGCCCACAGTAGGTTCTCAAATCTATACCTGAAGGAAGAAAAGCTTATTTACTTATGATAGTGAAAACATGTTTATGCAGAGCAAACATTTTGGAGCTAAGTCAGAAAGGATTTTCTCTATTTGTTGGTATCTGCATGTAATAAAATTAGCTGAGTTTTTCTTAGGACCCAAAGTGTCTCAATAGAAAGGCACAGGTATGTATAATTATGGGTTAGATATTCTTTGCAATAGGAATGAAGCCAGTAAACTTGAAAGATTAAAAGAGATTCACTTCTAAAAAATTACAGTGGACTTTGTCAACTTAATTAAATTATATGTTTAGTATATTTTAAATCTAGTGGCAAAAGGCTTCTTTTTATGAGATTGAGTTAGGAAATTTTGATTTAGAGCACCATGGTATAAGTTGTGGAAATATTTCTTGTAGGCTTACAAAGATTTTAAATCTACGTTCCTTTCAGTGAAACATGGATTTTTAAAGGGCATTTAAATATATCTCTTAATTTTCTAACAGTATGAAAAAAAACAAATGACCTATGCATTAATCATTAGAGATGCATTTTAGTTATAACCCTAAAGTTGTCCCATGGAAAAAGAGTGGGTGAAGGAGGGTACTAAAGTTTTAGAATCCTAAATGTCATATTGCCGGTGATTATTAATTCAAAATATTTTTAGCTGAGGTCTCCATAATCAGAGCTCATCAGACTATTGACTACACTCAAGAGCCAAATAATTAAAAGGAAGAAGTCAACATCACAAGTTAAATTTACCTAATCTCTGTGATTATTCTTGTCCATGTTGTTAGCTTTTATGACTTTCTGGAATGTAACTCTTGGCTTTCACAGTTGACTTGCTAGATTTTTCAAATAAACGTATTTTCTAACAAACTTCAAAGATTGGTAAACTCAGTCTCAAGTGACTGTGGTAGAATATTTTGTCCTTAATCAGAAATAAAAGTAACAATTCAACACTTAACTTCATTTGACTTTCAAATGGTATTTCCATAAATGATTAAAGTTTTAAACAAGGAACCCTTGTTCCCACAGGTTTAAATTTGAAAGCACAGTGGAAAGAAGGATTGAGACAGAGTGCCAGTGGCAGTTCCCACATTCAGGAAACTGATAGTAGGTTCGTATTATTGATGTTGGTGCCTGTGTAGTTGCTTTAGAGTGACTTTAATTTCTTCAGTGGGTCCCATGTATGTAGCTTAACTTTAACTTTCAAGATAACATGAAAAATAATCCAGAAGAATTGTGTGTTTTCTCTCCTTCATTAAAAACCCAAGAATTCTGCCCTTGACCTACCTACCTATTTAAATAGTTTGCTTCATAAAGGGTTACGGCAGAAATCTTAAGGCCAATTAAAACTTGGTGAAAGGAAAAGCTTTTTTTAAAAGTATATTTTATTGATTATACCATTACAGTTGTTCTATTTCCCCCTTTATTCCCTTCCACCCTGCACAGCCCCCACCATTCCCCCCTTTAGTTTATGACCATGTGTCTCAAGTTCTTTAGATTCTATATTTCCCCTACTATTCTTGCCCTCCCCCCTATCTATTTTCTACCTATTGTCTATGCTATTTTCTGTACCTTCTCCCCCCTTCTCCTCCTCCCACTCCCCTGTTGCTAACCCTCCATGTGTTCTTTATTTCTATTGTTCCGCTCCTAATCTAGCTGTCCTTTTAGTTTGCTTTTGTTTTAGGTGTGGTTGTTAATAATTGTGAGTTTGCTGTCCTTTCACTGTTGATATTTTTATCTTCCTTTTCTTAGATAAGTCCCTTTAACATTTCATATAATAAGGGCTTGGTGATGATGAACTCCTTGAATTTGACCTTATTTGAGAAGCATTTTATCTGTGCTTCCGTTCTAAATGAAAGCTTTGCTGGATAGAGCCATCTTGGCTGTAGGTCTTTGCCTTTCATGACTTGGAATACTTCTTTCCAGCCCCTTCTTGCCTGTAAGGTCTCTTGAGAAATCCACTGACAGTCTGATGGGAACTCCTTTGTAGGTGAGTGTCGCCTTATCCCTTGATGCTTCTAGGATTCTCTCCTTCATTTTGGTCTTGGCTAATGTAATTATGATGTGCCTTGGTGTGTTCCTTCTTGGGTCCAACTTCTTTGGCACTCTCTGAGCTTCCTGGATTTCCTGGAAGTCTATTTCCTTTGCCAGACTGGGGAAGTTCTCCTTTATTATTTGTTCAAATAAGTTTTCCACTCGTGGCTGTTTCTTTCCCCCTTCTGGTACCCCTATAATCCGGATGTTGGAACGTTTAAAGATGTCCTGGAGGTTCCTAAGCCTCTCCTCATTTTTTTGAATTCTCATTTCTTCATTCCTTTCTGGTCGGATGTTTTGTTCTTCCTTCTGGTCCATTCCATTGATTTGAGTCCCAGTTTCCTTTCCATCACTATTGGTTTCCTGTGCATCTCCCTTCATTTCAATTAGTTTAGCCTTCATATGTTCCTCTAATTTGTGACTAAAATCAACCAGTTCTGTGAGCATCCTGATCACCAGTGGTTTGAACTGTGCATCTGATAGGTTGGCTATCTCTTGGCTGCTTAGAATTGTTGGGTCTGGGAATTTGAGTTCTTCTTGAGCCATAATGTTTTGGTCTGTTTGTGCCTGTTATGTATGAGGAGCGGAGCCCTAGGTGTTCACTAGGGCGGGGCAACTCACTTGCTGGGTTGTGACGCTGTATGTGGGGGTGGGGTCAAAGGCAAGCAATGGCGGCCCCCTCTGCTGCCTCCCACTACTGGGGCCGCGCGTCCGTCCTATTGCACGCGAATGTGAGACCACGGTTGGCCCGCCGCTTTGCGCACTCACTGGGTTTGCCTGCTGGGGCCTGCATGGTCCATCTCACTGCTCACTTCTCTGCTGGTTTATCTGCGCGCGAATGTGTGACCACAGTCAACCTGCCCCGCACCCTCACTGGGTCTGCACTGCTACCCGCTGCTACTCCAGCTGCCTATGCACCTGGGTGGGGGGAATCTTTCCTGCCCAACCCAGCTCCGCTGCTGGCTCCGCCCCTCGTACCAGTCCTGGTTGAATAGTTCGTTGTTTTCGGACTTCTGTATAGTTCAATTTTCTGTTCTTTGGCTGCGTCTTTGTTCTCCAAACCTTTGTTGGTATTCAAACTTGGTTGTGGGAGAAGGCACAGTGTTTCCACCTATGTCTCCATCTTGGCGGAAGTCCTAAACTTGGTGAAAGGAAAATCTTTTTACCAATTGTTGCCCAATTAGACTGGAGCCTGTTTGATCTAGATCAGTTGAAAATCTAGGCTCATTGGCTATTATTTCTTTAATTTATTTTTTAAATGTCATTTTTTAAAATTAGGAAGTATTATATGAGGTCTGTCCAGAAGGTATCGAGCCATGTAATGTGAGAAATAGAGACATCCACTGAGGAAGATACAAGATGCAAAAAACATTGTACGTAGGACAATGATACTTTAGTCCCCTTCAAAGTAGGCACGTCGGGACCTCACACGGTTTTCCCAGTTGCCATCAGTTGCCCTGTTGTATTTTCTTGAATCTCATTGATGATCTGAAATCTCTTCCCTTTTAAAGGTGATTTTAATTTGGGGAAAAGCCAGGAGTTGCAGTGTGCCCATCTGGGCTGTAGGGGAGCTGAGTCACCTGGGTGATTTGATGTTTCACCAAAAAACTCTGCCTGCGATGTGATGCATAAATGGTTGCATTGTTGTGATAAAGCTGCCAATCACCGGTTGCCCATAACTGCAGCCTTCTGAATCATCCAAATAGTTTCAAGCTTAACACAATATGTCATATACATTCATTGCTCTACTCACTCAGTCATTTTGAATGCAATGGCCACACAGTATACATGCTCACTCAATGTCATCTTTCATGGTCACTGACTAGTACAGTGAAGTCATCATTGTTCACACATGTGTATTCCAGTCCATTCTCCTTGGCTGACAGGTTACACTGATGTGTATAGACTGTTATATTTCTAATGGCTAAACTTTTTCCAGACAGACCTTGTATACTCACTGTTTCTGGTGAAAAATGAAGCAAACATGCATAAATAGGTTATTCTTCCCACCCTACTTCTTTCCTGCCTTGATCAATGTTAATGGCATCAGGTGTATCATTTCACAACTTCCTGCTTCCTCATACAAAAGTATGAGTACATGTCAAAAAAGTGTATGCTTTATTGATGTTTATTTTTATAAAACACATCGCATTAAATATACTTTCCTGAAATTTAATCTTTTCCTTTAGCAGAACAAATAGCCTTCTCAAGACAATGGACATAGATCTAATTATATATCAGAAATGCCTGGATGACTTGTTAGGACCCGGATTACTGGGCCCATCCTCAGATATTCTGGTTAAGTAGGCCTGAATGGGGGCAAGAACATATGCATTTCAAGCAAGTTCTTGGGTGATGCTGAAGCTGCGGTTCCAAGGCCACACTGAGAAGACTGCTGGTCTCGCCTATTCTTTTTGATAGCTGGGGACTGTTGCCTACCGTGGATGTGCTTCATTTATCCAATATTTTCCCTCTTGGTGGACCTTTATTTTTCTTTTATTTTGAAGTTATAAAACAGTGTTGCAGTAGGCATCTTTGTTCATGTAACACAAGGGTTTTACTTCTATAGGATAAATTCCTAAGTTGAGATTACTAGGCCAAAGACTGTGAGCATTTACAGTTTTCAAAGCTATTGCCTGATTATTTTCTAAGATGGGTCACTGTAATTTACAAATTATTACATATCAGAGATTACATATATGTATTTCCTCATGTGCTGTATCCTCACTGTATTATTATTTGTATATGAGATGAATGAAAAAAAATGACACTGTTATTGTTTTAATTTGCATTGCCCTAAGCCCTTGAGAGGTTAAGAGAGTTCATATATATTTACTGGCCACTGGGACATCTTTTACCATCTTTGCCTCACTGTCTATTTTCTACCAGTTATTTTTGTTTTTCTTAAGTATTTCTAGAGATCTTTCTATGAAGGGAATATTAAGCCTTTATTTGCCATAAGCAAATAAAGTGTTTGGTAAAACACTTTATTTGCTTATGGCAAATAAAGGCTTGAAACACTTTTTTGCAGTCTCTCATTTGTTGTTTAACTCTGCTTATGACATATTTGTCATGAGAGATGCTCAGTTTTCATGTAATGAAATGTTACTTAGGGCTTGGATGTCTTCTAGCTTGCCTAATATAATCTTGTATGATGAGAGGTGATATAAATATTCTCCTAAAGTTTCTTATAGTGTTTTAACTATTTTCTGTTTTGCATCTGTATCATTATTTCATGTGGAATTAATTTTAAAATATTATATGAAATCAGGACCCCTTTCCTCACTTCAGGGGCTGGGGGGCATTTTGTTCTTCAATGTAATTTCTCCTAGGCCCCTGGGGCCTTTGACCCACAGGTGCAAGTGAGCAGGTGTAGGCTCTCAGAGTAATGCCCAGGTATCTGCTTGCTGATTTCCCTCAAGGAATTCAGAAACCTGAGTCATGATTCGAGACCCCAAACATCAGTGATCCATCTCCCCTGGGTATGGCTTCTTGGATTCAGACAGACACCCACGAGGAGAGTTTCTCAGTGTGTCCTTGTCTCTGAAGACACGTGACAAATATTGTATGTCCTGATCACCAAGCCTTCCGTTGTACCACTTCAAAAAGGCATTTGAGTGGATCAGGAATCCGTGTTCAAGCTGTCCTCTCCTCAGAACAGAAACANTCTGCTTGCTGATTTCCCTCAAGGAATTCAGAAACCTGAGTCATGATTCGAGACTCCAAACATCAGTGATCCGTCTCCCCTGGGTATGGCTTCTTGGATTCAGACAGACACCCACGAGGAGAGTTTCTCAGTGTGTCCTTGTCTCTGAAGACACGTGACAAATATTGTATGTCCTGATCACCAAGCCTTCCGTTGTACTACTTCAAAAAGGCATTTGAGTGGATCAGGAATCCGTGTTCAAGCTGTCCTCTCCTCAGAACAGAAACATTACATAACTAAAACATGTGTAGGGGCTTTGGGGGAAAAGTTAGAAAGCAGAGATTAACAAAAAGAAGGCAGAAAAAACTAGCTGCATTCCAACCATCCAGAGGCAGGCTCTCCAAGCCTCTTGGTGCACATCTGTTCAGATGAAATAAGTAAATAAACAACAGATGAATATATACACTTACATGCTGTTTTTAATCTTCCCTACTTTTTTGGCATTTTATTTCTTTCCAGTTTATTGATGTCATATATACATTTAGATAAATATCACTCTACTTACAGTCTTATGAAGATTTAGTATTATTTCTTTCTTATAAATTCCTAGACTGGTAGCTGTCCAATCAAGGTGTATATTCACATTTTAAATATTTTTGAATTACCCTCCAAGAAAATTCTAAAGATGATACTCCCATTGTATATGAGAATGCTCATCAATCCATAACTTTGCAGAAAAAAAGTTCCTGTGACCAATACAAATCCAGTTTCTCTTTAAAAAACATGTGCTCCTTCAATGGTGGATATTTATTTTTATTATCTGGCTTCTCAGGATTGATTTTTCCTTTTATGGGTGAAAGAGCATTGCCTTTTTTCAGTCTTGAGGGTATGTTTCACATTGAACTTCTTCCCTCTGCTCCAGCACTGGACTCCTGTGAACACATCAATACGTGTTATGTTCTTATTCTCTAATAGTGAGCAAGTAACCCAAGCAAGGTTTTTGTTTATTTTTTTTTAATTGAGTTTGGAGTTTTATTACAATGAGAGAAAATTTTTTTTTTCTCTCTTTTCCTAGGATTTTGATAACCACAGGGAAATTACTAGCAAAGCAATGGGAGGAGAAAAACAAAATGGAGGAGACAAGGAGGGAGAAACAGGAAGAGCAAGACAGATCCAGCTCGAGGTGAAGCAAGGCCCACCACTGAACTTTCACCTAACCAGACCCAGTCACCGCCACTGGTGAGTGTACCTTCCTTTTTCTTCTTCTTAAGGGCACTGATCCAGCCCTTTGTTTTCTATTTTATAATCGTATTCAATCATTTAGAATGTACTCATAAGCTTTAAAACTAAAGTAATTCATTGTTAGTCATCAGAAATCATTTAGAACCAAACACTGGTTCGTTATTTTCTTAGCCTTTACTGTAACAGGTTCACACAAGGTAGGATATTTGTCACCTTGATAGTGTAGAGAACAGATGTAAAAAGAGACCTTTGTTCTCATTGCTTCCCTACCTTTGAGCCTTGGCTATGATATTAGCAGTCTTACGGTGACAAATGATTGGAGTTCCCTGGTCACCTCATTAATCACATTAATGATGCCAGAAACCAAAGGAAGGTAGAGAAACCACTTGCCTGTCATCTAATGTCTTTCCATTAGGGATCCAGGAAAGTGGTTTTTAAGATGTTGATGCTGACAGCTAATAGGCCGTTGATATTAATTCTGCTGAAAGCAATAATGAAGCAGCCAGATTCCAAACAAGCCAGCGGTTACCTGGTGGGACCTCAAATGAAAAGGTGTTGGAATTTTAAAACATTCAATATACTTTTTGCTGAGATGAAATTACTTTAATGCAGAGGTATTGAGAGTGGGCAGAGGTTGGGGAGGAGACAGATTGGATTTCAATCATTTATCAATATTTAATTTATTCTCCAGGGAAGCTCCCTGGAAGATTGGATAAAATATTAGTGTTTGAAAGATAACCATTCACCATGGGGTGATATTTATTTGCACAGCTGATTCCTAGGCTTGACGGTGCCCCCAAAGTTATTATTGGACTAAATAGGAAAATGCGACAGATCTCATCTGTTGCAGGAATGGCCAAGAGTCATTTGCTAGGATAAGACTGACAGCTTAATGCTGAGGAAGAGCTGAAACTCATGCTGTAACACAGACCATCTTCTCTGATGCATTCCAACAAGGAATGTAGACTTTGGGTCAGTGTGGCATTTGGTTGATAGGGTAAATCCTCGGTTTAGTTTGGTTAAAGATAGGCGAGTACGAAAATGCCGAAACATACCTCAGCATAGCATTAAATTATGTGCTGGAAGCTGGTTGCCGACAAAGGTATACAGCCCTCCCCCAAATGTAAAAATGTACTACAGTGACTTTGATTTTTTTTCAAGCCATGTGGATAACAGTAACACATTGAGGACACTAAAGGTATTTTAACCCCTCTCTCTCTTTTGTATTATAGTGATTAATATTTGGTTAAATCATGTTTAACCAAACACTATTTTAAGAAAGTGTTCATGATACGTGCCATGTACTATATTAGGCACATACCAGTACTGATAAAATAGAACTTTTCTTCAATTTGTCTTCCCTTGGAAAAGCACTGTACTCTTAATTCATTCATTTTTGAAATATTCCAGATAGTACTGTAGAAAGTAGGAATCTAATAATAAACATGATATACAAATTTTCTGTCACTATGTAGTGGATGTTCTTGTAGGGACAGAAAGGCAATCAACAAATAAAGCAGATTATTTCAAAAAGGGTTAAGAACTTCAAGAAACCATACAGAGTTACCTTAGGATAGGAGATTACATNCTCCCACTCCCCTGTTGCTAACCCTCCATGTGTTCTTCATTTCTATGGTTCCACTCCTGATCTAGCTGTCCTCTTGGTTTGCTTTTGTTTTAGGTGTGGTTGTTAGCACTGTACTCTTAATTCCTTCATTTTTGAAATATGCCAGATAGTACTGTAGAAAGTAGGAATCTAATAATAAACATGATATACAAATTTTCTGTCACTATGTAGTGGATGTTCTTGTAGGGACAGAAAGGCAATCAATGAATAAAGCAGATTATTTCAAAAAGGGTTAAGAACTTCAAAAAACCATACAGAGTTACCTTAGGATAGGAGATTACATTAGATTGGTCAAGTTCAGAACATTTTTCTGAAAAGATAACATAAGAGCTGAAACCCAAGGAAGAAGAAGTGAACTCGTTGACAGTTGGGGGAGGGAAGAGCGTTTCGTGTGGAGGAAGGTGAGTTCAGACCAGAAGAGACTGAAGTTTTGAGGCATGGTTGTAGAATGTGAGCCTTAACAGATAAGCAAGTCCAGTTCAAGAAGTCTTCTATAAGATGGTAAGGAGATTATATTTGATTCTTAGCATCGTTTACTTACTTCAGGGTAATCTTCTCCTGTCTTTACAATAGAGATAACAATATTACAAAACTGGGGAGCCCTATATTGCTCCTGTACATGTTATGTCAGATTATATTTTCAATGGAGGAAATTAGGAACATCTACATGTTTGGTACATCATGGTTCTAGCTATTGCGGATGCGATAGTTGTGTCCTGAATCGCATCACAGGGGTAATGTGCCACCGTAGTATTAGTAACACAATGTAATCATCAGCCAAAAGCGATCAGTTATTTACATTGATTGATATTATTTAACTTTTTCAGACTTTCAACTATCCATCCAATGTCACTTCAGACTGGCGCATGTAGGCGAGCTGAAGAAACTTTGGGAGAACTTCCTGCTCCTTTAAAATTTCAGACAAAAATTTGGGTTTTGTAAATTTCTGGGAAATTTCTCCAAGTCGTTTTTATTTCCATACCTTGGTTTCCCCCCTAACTTTTAAAGATAGATTGAAAAGCAAGAGGGAATCCTGAGAGTCTTTTCCCAGAGTTGGCAGGAAGGGCACCCTGGGCACTCTTTCTCTCTGAATGCCTCGTTTTTCAACATCCTGTCCCAGCACAGGTCTTGTGCAGGTAAAGTGTGAGTAAATCATAAGTTCTGATGTCTTAGATGTCCCTTTAAAAGACAGGCTGCTCCTGGAAAAATGAACCATTGTATACACTTTGTGATTCTCCTTTGGGTGCTTAGTCTGGGGCAATCAAGACATGGTCATTGTTATCCGTTCTTTTGAAGGAAGGATTTAAATGGTGGATTGTTAGGGTGTGACTGCTAAGGGTAATGAGCTTTGTTGCTTTTTGTCCTCTTTGTTTGAAGTAACACAAAAACACAACTCTTGAGGGTTGGCTGCAAGCTCACTCTCTAGAAAAAATTTAAATGTTTAGAGTATTGGATTGGTTGGTTGTGTTTTTAAAATATGTGTGTATGGTAACAAACAAGCAAGCAAAATAGAACCAGAGACATGGAAACAAAGAACAAACTGACAGTGACCAGAGGGGAGGGGGAGATAATGGGAAAGAAGGAGAAGGGTCAAGTCAAGGACATGGGTAAAGAACCCATTAACAAAGCCAGTGGGCAATGGGGTGGGGAGGATTGAAAGTAGATGGTGGGGGTGGGTAGGGCAAGGGAGTGTAATGGGGGAAATGGGGACAACTGTAATTGAATAACAAGAAAAAATACAAGTAAATGTGTACTGGCTCTGCCTCTATCTCAGGGATTAGCAGCTGACTTTAAATGAAAAGTCTATTGCTTTTTCCGAATGCTGTAACGCCCCGTGGCAGCCCCAATCCCCATAAGCCCCTTTGACAGAGCCTTTCATGCCTTTCAGTTTGGTGTGTTGTGAGTCTGTTGCCCTATTTCCCAGGCCAGAAAGAGGACCCATCCTGCATTGGGCAGCCCAAAATTGCCAGAGGTTTCCAAATGCTCTTCAAGGCTGTGCAGACGGCAGGGGGATGAGGGTGGGGCTCTATGCTGAAACACTTCCCTGAGTGCAGGACCTGAGGCAGTAGGTGCTGACAACAGGCAGCCTTGTACTTGAATATTCATGGCTCCCCATGAATAGTGAACCAACAGTGCTGGCATATTGAAAGGGGGACCTAAGGAATTAATGCAGGGAATTGCCCCTCGATAATTCCCTTCATAGGGACACCTAATAGGTGAGAATCCTTGCCATAGCCTTCATTCAAGAAGTGATGTCAGGCTTCCGGGAAAGCTAGTTTTATTAGAAGTAGATACTGTCCCTCCACCCTAACCTAGCAGCTTCAAAAAACTATGTGAAGTTCTTGACATCCCGAGGCTCTCTAAGTAATATCTATGTAATCATCTGTATGGTTAGAGGTAGAGAAACCTGTCGTCCAGTTTGAACATATTCCCTCTAGGTACATGGCTAGTAACATAAGAAATAATTCTTCTATTATATTATAACATATGAGATCTCGTTCCAGGGAAAATGAAGAAATCGAGTTATATCAAGATGAGTGATAAAAACGTGAAAAATCAGTGATAGAAAATTATCTTAATTTTCCTTAGTGTGTCTCCTTTTGTAGCTTTTTTAAAGATGAGGTCTAATTACATTTAACATGAGAAAAACATTTTATTTACAATTATGTCCATCATTATCTAGCAGCAAATTTTAGCTCCCTTGTCTCAATCTACCCTTTTTCCCAAGGATTGAGCCCAGGAAGAATAAATACAAGGACTCAGTTACCTCGTCTGCTCATTGAAAACCATTCTCGAGGTCCATTCTAGGGAACCTCTGTTATAAGAACTTTCTACTCAAACACTCAGTCCCCTGTGACACATTCCATTTACCCTCCTTTCGTGGAGACTGTGGCTGTAGCTGCCCCATGTGGTCAGACTTGCTGATTTTGTTTCCTCTCTCTGGATTGCCACTTTTAGTTGCTCAAAAAATGAACTTATTCTATAATGCTCAGTTTGTCGTGTGCATTGTTTCTCAAGTTACTGTTCTAAAGTGTCCTCCGGTGTCTAAATAACTCTTTGTCTACTCACTATAATTCTTGTATAGTCCCGTTTCACTTTGCACCTGCCAACCACTTTATCTCCGTACTTTGTGCCGGTTTATGCTCAGAGCTGCTTTGAAGAGCAAGTAATTTACAGCTGCTCTGAACTCCCTCTAGCCAAACCCTCTGTTTGAAACCCGCCCATGATTTCACATCTACTAAACTGTGGACAGCTTTGGCAAAATTACGTTGATTTTCCCTAGCTGGTAAAAATTTGGAATTAAAGGAGTGATCTTTTTATTTTCCATTTCTAAAGATGCATATATTTAACGGTCAGAATATTCATAGAGTTTTTGGAACATTAGACTGGGAAGGGACCTCAGAGACCATGTAGCTCAACCTTCTAATTGGTCAGAATGAGGAGAATGAGAAGAATGAGCCTCAGACTTCAACCACAAGGTAACTAAACACACAGCAGAATCCAGATCGCTGGCCTCCAAGTCCAGTGCCTCTTTCCTGCCATATCTGGTCTGCTTTATTCTCGATGCAAGATCTAATTTTACTTCTTAATTCCAAGACAAAGGAGTGAAGGAATGAAATCTTGGTTCATCAGAGAAACTTTGGTTGCAAACAACAGAAAATGACTCTGTCTAATTTAGGCAAAGAAGATTTGCTGGAGGTTATGAGAGGCCCACTTAATTCCTTAGCACTGGCCTTCAAAATGGCCAGTGATCAGGGGACCTCAGAGGGAGGAACTGCACATTCATTCACAAGACGGCCTCAATGTTCCTCTCAGCTCGATGAAACATTACAGGCTGTTTTTTTTCCCCCCTGACTGTAGGCCTCTGAAAACCTTTTCTTAGAATATTTATTTTAAAAAATTGCAACTATACATTCTTTCCTTGTCCCTTTGAGATATAAATCTTTCCCCGGGCCCCTGCCAGTTTTACAACCCAGGGATGTCTCTCTTAAGGACCTGGGGGCTCGCTCTCCCTTTCAAATGTAACCACCAGAAAAGACAGGGTCCCCTGTGGCCTAGTTTCTACGGGGGAGTAGAAGCCTGGCTTCAGTTAGGTGCCAAATAGTAAACACAGATCCCTTCAAAATTTGTTCAGTTTCTGAGTGATGTCAAGAAGCCAGGCACTTTCTATGCTTTTGTTCCCCCATCCTTGACCCCTTTCATTTTAACCCTGAAACTTACTAATGGCTACACAGTGGCTGCCAAATGTCCTTGTATCACACTTCTGTTCAAAAGTCAGGGCAGCTAGAGAACTCGTTTCTTTTACCTGGGAAGGTTAGACTGCTGTTCCTGAAGCATCTTTCCCCTGATGTTTTATTTGCAAGACATGGTTCCCATGCCTCTAACTAGTGACAACCATAATGGAACTACAAATAAAATAATAATGTCTCCTCTAGCAATGGCTGAATAAATAAATATTTATTTCCCACTCCCATGTTTGGAAGAGAAGCTTACTTTCCTCAGGTTGCTGGCAATCGGACCCCGAAACAAGCGTCACTGTTAGCTAGGGACAAGGGTGAGAAAGGAAGCTGTGTAGAAAATCAACAGTGACATGTCCTGGGAGGCTTTGAGTGAATAAACTCAGGGTGGGACGGGGTTCGGTCTGGATAAAGAGGAAGAGACGTCTGGAGCCGGCTACCTCCCAGGAGGGACACACAGAGACAGGCTGCGGTGGATACAAGAAGCCTTATACGTGTAGGGATAAGAGGGCTGGAGAGGTCTTTAGAAAGCCCTAGAGGCTCAAAACTAGTTTTCGGTGCCTTTGTAGAAAAGGCAGTTGGAATAAGTTTCTGGAGGGAAATTTGGCAATGTATGTAAAGTGCATTAAATATTTTATGAGTGTTTCGATTGGTTCAAAAATTCTACTTTTGAAACTCTATGGTAGGGAAACAAGCAGGTATGCGTGCCAGAGGTTCCCGCCAGCGTACCTCTCACAGCATTGTTTATAATCACACAGCCCTGGAGACAGGAAAGATGTGCAGTGGTAGGGAGCTGTGAATAAATCAAAAAGGTGTGTTGTTGAAGGATATTTAATGATTTGAAAGATATTAAATGCTTCTGTGAAAAAAAGAAGTAGTTTTCCAAAAGGGTAACTGAGCCCTGGCTGGTGTAGCTCAGTGGATTGAATGCGGGCCTATGAACCACACGATCTCGGTTCGATTTTCAGTCAGGGCACAAGCCTGGGTTGCAGGCCAGTTCCCAGCAGGGGACTCATGAGAGGCAACCATACATTGATATTTCTCTCCTTCTCTCCTTCCCTTCCCCTCTAAAGATAAATTAAAAGAAACAAAACAAAACAAAAGGTAACTGAGGGGAAAATGCAACATATTAAGGATTGTCATTTTTACATGTTAAAATTGTTGTAGTTTTTTTATATTCTTTATACTTGGGTATTTTCCAAAATTTATACAATGTGTATGAAATACTTGGTGTGAAAGCCAACCCTCCAACTTTGCCTGGGGTAGAATTAGAACCTGACATTGATTTTGGATGCAGCCTCTGTGGCCAGCCCTCTGAGCTGTCAACGTAGAATTTATTTTACAAGTAAATAATGACGCTCAGGTAGAGCCCCGGTCCATGGACAAGGAATCTGAGGTCAGACCGACCGGCTGATGATTCATTCCCACTGCTGAGAAGGGCCACTGTCACTTCTCACTCGGAAGACTGTTCCTAAGCTTGTTCTCCCTGTTCACTCTGCTCCATTTACATTAGTTCCCCACCCAGAAGTTGAATGGAACTTTAGTTTCTCAAATCTCCTCGAAGCTTTCATCATGCTCAGGAACACCCGCACCTGCACCACGAACATCTCTCTGGCTCTCTTGTCTACCTCATCTACGTGGCTATTTACTCTAGTCACAATGGCTCTTTCTTTCTTTCTTTTTTTAAAAATTTATTTATTTTTAGAGAGAAGGAGAGAAGGAGAGAAATATCAATGTATGGTTGCCTCTTGTGAGTCCCCTGCTGGGAAGTGGCCTGCAACCCAGGCATGTGCCCTCACTGGGAATCGAATTGCAATCACGTGGTTCCCAGGCCTGCGCTCAATCCACTGAGCTACGCCAGCCAGGGCCCACAATGGCTCTTTCTTGTACCTTCCACCTGCCACCCTTGTCCATCTTCTGGACATTTGTGCTTGCTGCTTGTTCTCCTCTCTGGGAGTCCTCTTCTGGGAGATCTTCAAATGGCTCACTTCCTCACCGTCACTGAATCCTGCTCACACGCTTTCTCCTTCAAGAGTCCTTCCCTGACCACCATATAACTAGCCTCACCTCTTTCCATCAACCACTCTCTTTCTTCTGGACGCATCTCATTGTTCTTTAGAATTTGTTTGTGTTTTGTCTTGCTTCCTGCTGTGTGCCCAGTGCCTGGAAGGATGACTGGCATGGAGCTTGGGCTCAACGAAACCCGTTGAATAAATGTATCAGTAAAAGAGCCCAGTGTTCTCACCCCCGATCGCATGCTCTTTTTATTATATCTTTTTATTATACCTCTAATAGGGCATTTATAATGCTATCGATTATTTTAGACATGTATCAGTTAGTGATTAAAACATGTTTTTATAATTCTTCATTAAAACTATAACATTAAAGTTAGTATTTCTCAAAAATTGTATAACTAGAAAGAAGAAATTAAAGACTCATATACATTAATCTTCTGATAAGTCTATTTTCTGAGTTTACTTCAAAAACAGGGACCATTTATACTCACTAGAAAGTCAGTTTAACTTGTCTGTAAGGATTTATCACAATTTATTTTTGCCTATTGCTTAAGCCCTGCCATGAATTAAAATAGGTAATTAGGAAATCCACTATTTATAATGTATTATAGCTATTAGTAAGCTGTAAGTATTCAAAGCATCATTAGTATCAGTGAGCGCTGAGAGGAAAAAGTTTAGCGTGCCATTTACAGTCAATTATGCAACCCTTCATAGCCAAACAAATATCTCAGCACTGTGTTCCTGATTCCTGGGTGTAATGTTGAGTGCCTGAAATGGTGGCGGGTGGGCAATGAGAAATGAACCTGAGCTGATGAGTTCTTAATGACATTATCTCATCTTTTGTCCTTTTATTGCTCTTAGTATTCAAAATTCAATTTGCGTTACCTTCCTAGATGACCGATAAACTTTGTCTCATTTTCTCAATGATCTAGCGTTTGTTTTCATAATTCTTCAGTTTCAATTCCTAGACTTAATTAAAAAACGACAGCTACCATTTAGAAAACACTTACAATTGTGCTGAATTTTTTGCACCATTATCACATATAATCCCCTCAGCAAGCTTTTTTTTCCCCCTTCTGTTTTTCTTTAGCATTTTTATTTTGAAAGAGTTTAAGACTTGGGAGTTGGAAAATAGTATAGAGACTTTCTGTGCACCCATCATCCAGGGCCCTCAATACAATATTTTCCATAACCATACTACTTCATCAAAACTAGGGAGCTGACATCAGTAAAATGCTTACTTGAATTCAGACCGTATTCAGATTACATTGGTTTTCCATGTGTTTGTGTGTATATAGTTTTACTTCATGTGTTTCTTTTTTTTTTAAAGATTTTATTTATTTATCTTTAGAGGGGAAGGGAAGGAGAGAGGGAGATAAATATCAACGTATGGCTGCCTCTTGTGAGTCCCCTGCTGGGAACTGGCCTGCAACCCAGGCATGTGCCCTGACTGGGAATGGAATCACGATCCCCTGGTTCACAGGCCTGCGCTCAGTCCACTGAGCTATACCAGCCAGGGCATGCGTCTCTTATGTAACCATCATCAGAGTGAAGGCAGAGAACTCTGGCCTCGTCATGAAGACGTTTCTCACTGCCATACCGTGATAGTCACGCAGCCCAGCCTTACAACCACTGGCCCCTTTTTAATTGCTGTAACTTTATTACTCGGAGCATGTTATACACATGGAAACATCAGCAACCTGCTGTAACATGTCCTCTTATTATCTCAGTTCCCACCCAGCACCCCAACCACTAAGGCTCTGAAGGGCGCCTTGCTGAAAGTGAACCAGCCAGTGAGACAGGGTTTGGGGTTATAACACGAGCTTCCTCGACTCCGAAGTCCATGCTTTTATCTGTGCAGCTAATTTTTCTTCCCCAGCTTTATAAACCAAAGAGGTCTTGGTCCTAGTGATATTCGAATTATAATTTCCAGGAGCTATACAGGTTTCCCTTTGAAAAATTCTGGTATTTTCCCAAGTGAAATCATCTTTAATGAGCTCACTTAGCTATATTATTATAGAACAGGGCATTATACGAAGTGTGAGAGTAACGTGGGTCTCTTCAGTGGAATAAAGGTCAGTTTGGATGACGTCAGCTACCACAGCTCCGTGATCTGCCCTTTTCTGATGTTATATGCCAAGGAAATGTTGACTGTTCTGATGTTATTTATATTTTCCACTTAACAGATTGGTCACATCGGAGGATTCACGGGGGGTCATACAGAAAATTATTGTAAATCACTGATAGTTACAAATGCAAAAATATTAAAATTATTTTTAATTCTAATATTTTTCAAATATAATATAATTCGAATCCTAGAGTGGGAAAGTCCTCAGTGCCTCTGACCAGCTTCTGACCTGGCCCGGCAGCCAAATGCAAAATAGTTACATAGTTATCTTGTCTGTCCTAGACACCAAGTACAAAATTTTGAAAAACAGAACAGAAAAATATCTGTCTAGGTAGCTTAAATCAGATGGCAAACTGGGGGATTATGTAACGAATCTGGCCTACAGGTATTTGTATTTGGTCTGGGCAGTGTTTAAAAAACCTTTAGGGAAGCTTTAACACAAACTCGGTTTCTGGCTTCCTTTAGAAAATCGAATCATCTGGGACACTGGTTCTGTATCAGAGCTCAAGCTAAGTCATTTCCTTCCTGTACATCATACATGTGCTTCCAGGGCGCCATAGGCCCACCTAGCCCGACTGAATTGTTTACGTGATCTGCCAGTCGTCACATGCGTCTGTGACGTCAGGGTAGCCCATGTTTGTGACATCTGGTGAGGAGGCTAAGTGGCATGATTTCTTGAGATTCCTTCTGGTTCTATAATTTAAAAATTCTTGTAGAATTCAATCACTCTGTCTAGAAAAGCATTCTGGGTATTCTGTTCCACAGAACAATGTTTGTAGAAGCTAATAGGTGATAACAAATTGAGGTTCAAATAACATTAGAGATGCTGAGTAGTTTATTACAATTTGGAAATTCATAATCACATTCACATGTGAATAAAGGCTCTGAGAATATCAACAATTATGAGGCCTGTTTAACCTGGTTTAAGTCAGTATTTCCTATATTTATTTGACTCTATAAATACCTTGTATGTATCTATATGTGTGTGTATTTATGTATGTACATAGTTATATATGTATGTCTTTTTGTAGTACACATTATCACTTCTTAGAACAACTGTTTTTCTTAAAAATTTTTTTTTGGAAATCGTTGATTGAAAAATCAGAAATGTTTGAGCCTAGAGTTTCTTGTAATATTCAAATAATTGAATTTCTAAAAATAAAAGTCTTAAGTTTTAGTATTACTATTCTGACTCTATATGGTCTACCCATCAATGCTGACCAGAACACACACTGATTGTAAACTGGAAAAAAGGTTAAAAATAAAACCCAAGAACGGTGGAATTGGAGACATCAGTGGTAGACTCCGTGGTTAACACTTTCAGATGAAAGGAAAAGTCATCTTTTCCCAGTAAAAATGGCTTGATTGTGGTTTTAGGTGTTGCTTTTTTACTCATAGTGGGTTCTGAATTCAGTAGATTAACAGTTTTGGTTTGCAAACTGGCCAGTATTAAGAAGACAAGAAGAGACTGTAGAAAACAGCAGACCACTCCAGATTGGCAGGCGGTAGGTTTAATAAGTGAGAGAACTTATAGGCGAGGCATGTCTTGGGCGGCAGCAAGGGGAGACCTACGCACCTGTCTGCCAGCAGTCACGTGCACCGTCCAGGTGCTCTCAAGTACAAGTTGATCCCTTGAGGCCGTCTTTGCAAATAGCTCCAGCTGTGGGAACGGTGCATAGACAACATTCCAAGCACAGGGAAGGCAGTGAGTAGCCTGCAGCTGCCTGGGTCCAACTCTGAGAGTCAGCCGGTGGTCATGTCCTCCCAGTGCCCTCTGAGAACCAGCCAGGCTTTGAAGTACACGCTTTGGTTCTCCAGGGAGGAGCTTCTACCAGTCACTCAGGTAGTACACGTGTAGTGCGTCTTCCAGATGCTGGGCATAACCCAGTGGGTAAACCAAAGCCCACCCTTCCCCACAGAGCTCACAGTCTGGTGGGGAGATGTGGGCCAAGCAAGTAAACGAGGCAATCGCCATCTGATTACTTGTTGCTGCATGTGCTGTGAAGGCGGCATAGCCCAGGCTGCTGGGAGGAGAGTAGAGGAGTAGGGAGGAGATGCTTCTCTCCAAACTGAGTGACTCTGGAAGGACGCTGAGAAGATGACATCTATGTTGAGTCCAGGAAGATTAAAAGGAGTAATCACAGATAAAGAGAAGGAAGACAATTCCAGGCACAAGGGGCATCACATGCACGAATCCTAGAGTGGGAAAGACCTCAGTGCCTCTGACCAGCTTCTGACCTGGCCCGGCAGCCAGATGACAGTGAGCATGTTGGTGAGTGGGGATGGGGGATGGGTGGGAGAGGCAGCCTTGGTTCGACATGCCGGGCTTCACCTTTGACCACAAACAGGGGTTTTAAGTTCACTTGGATGGTAGCGACAGGTTTTAAGGAAACGGCATGATCAGGTTTATGCTTTTCTAATATCACTATGGTTGCTATTCGTTTGGGGGGGGGGGTGAGTTAAAAGTGGGAAGTTGAGGTTCTAACACGCAGGAGCAGGAGAGGCCTGGCGGTAGTTGGGGCGGGCTAGTCATGGCGCAGTGGGAGACGACCGTATGGCTCCGTTGGTATTTTGGATGTGGTAACGGTAGGGTTTGCTGATGAATCTTCTGTGGGGTGTGAAGGAGTGGGGTGGCTCTCACGTTCCCGACTTGAAATTGGGGTTTGAGCGCAATTCATGTTGAAGGGAAGGCCAAGGGATGAGCTGATTTGGAGGCCGAAGGCCCCACGTAGAGTTTCAGAGATTTCCACGGAATCACGTAGTGCGGGCCTCAGTATGGTGTGGCGTGAGTTTGGAAGTCAGAGAAGAGGCGAAGCCCTTTTAGTTTTCATTTGGGGGCACCTCTACATTTGATCAAATGTTTGAGGAAATGTGATGAACAGAATCTAATAACACGTAGGAACTATTTCCACTAAATTTTGGTTTCCTAGACGCAAGTTCTTTTGTAGATTTCATTTTACTTCTATGTCATATTTTAAAAACTGTATTCTTCTTATTCACGTCCACTAGTATTTCCAAGTTCTAAAACGAAGTGAGTCGGCTTCTTGACATTTTATGTCTATAGTCCCCAAAGGGCGAAAGTGCTAGTTATAGGCGGAAGTGCTAGTTACATGGTACGCACAGCTGTGCAGTTTGCCACCCAGTCTTGGTTGATTCAAATTACCCAGGACTCACAGCTCTTGTCGCCTAATGAATAGATTTACCCTCAGCTATAACTCTGAGCCTACTGTTCTTTAGTTTCCTTTTGCAGTTCTCTGATAAACATGTGGGGATGACTCAGTAAAGTTCAACTGCAAGGTTTATATTTTAATTCTCATGCTCATTTAGAGTGCTGATCCTTGGGTTAATGTACATAATGGAGCAGAGACTCATCTTAATAAAGAAACTCAAAGAAGGTGAGTATGAGAAAGGGCAGTTGGAGGAAGAGAGCCCTGGTCTAAGACACACACAGATCCAAATCCCAGGTGTGTTCTTTATTAGCCCCTTATGACTTGGGGGCTATTACTTGCCCTCACTTGTATTTACTTTCTCCCCTGTAGTGTGTGGGGCCAAAACAAACATTCCAGGAAAACCTAGAGTTGAATATGTTTGAAAATAAGTAGAACTTTCTGGAGTTCTAATTTGTTTGGTTTTGTTTCTGATACTGCAAATATCCCTGAACAACTGTTTTTCTGTTGGTATGGTTACAAGATCCCAGAGATCAGATGTTTTTCTGTATATTTATGATACTGATAGATATGATATAAACTCTTCATTTGACGTATATGTTCTGTCTCTGTTAAAAAAAACAACCCTTTAGAAGGAGGTTTTTTGCTTTGCTTTATCGACCTACAAGTAAGCAGCAGTTTTGTTTCTGAGATTCTTTTATTGACAACTCTGTGCCTTCTTTTTATTTAATTGTATTGGCCACTATGGCCCACTAAGTAATTAACTCTGCATTTTAGAAAATTTAGAGGCCAGAGAGCTATTTGAGAACACTGTGGAATAGTTTTTTTATTTATAGTCATTAAAGTTGTGCTAAGCTTGATCAGAGGCTTTTCAAATCTGAAACCTATTTGTCTGTCTGGGTCTGAATGGAAATTCTGTGTGAGAGCAAAACCAAATTACCTCTAAGGGACTGAGAAATTGAGACAGCATAAAAACCAAATGAAGCAAAAAAGCAACAGCAAAAACAACCGTCTTTTCAATTTGTTGATATCAAAAATAACAGGGATACTTACATAAGCCTTCAATGGAGAAAATGCTTTGCAGTTACACATTAGTTTTCAGCTGTGGACTGTCAGGTTCCTCAAGAATCTCTTCTGACACTAAATTCCTTCCTCAGGCATCTCAGGCATGGCCGGGGTCTCAGGTGTGCAATATACGTGCCTATCCCAGAGTTACAACTCGGGACCAGAGCCTCCTGAGCCATAGCCCAAAAACTTACTTAGCATCTCCACTTGGAGGTTGCAAAGGCACGTCTAGTGTGCAATAATCTCCTCTGCTCTGAATTTCCCCTTCTTTAACGTGTACTCCAAATTTAGATACCGATCTATTTAAGCATATCCTCTGGAGCTTCAGTTGTTATTCTAGTTTCTGCAGTACACCAATGAGCAAGACAAACTGCCTCCCTTCCTTGGGGCTTCAGGGAGCAAATGCCGGACATGGATGTAGAAGTATCTTCATACCTACTCCCTCTCCTGTATTCATCATCAAGTCCTGCCAGTTTTCTGTCAGTCCATCCGCTTTTTAACTCTGACTGTCTAGTCCCAGCTACTGTTTTTGCTCCACCATGTTCCGCATGACCTCAAGGGTTCTTCTCGTACCTACGTGGCACTCTTCTAATGCAATCTCTGCAAGACAGGCATAGAAGTCTTTTCAAAACACAGGGCTTTACACAGAGTAAAAGGTGGTGGACTCACATGAATAAGTATGAAAGACACATGGACAATAACTAAGACGGGGGGCGGAGAGGGGAGGGGGGTGGGGAGCACTGGGGGGGTGCAGGGCTGGGAATACAAGAAAGAAAACTGTACTTGAACAAAAGTTAAATAAATTAAAAAAAATTAAAAAAATATAGGAGGAAAATGAAAAAAAAAACACAGGGCTTTATTTTTCATTTTTATTTCTGTCACACACACACCTCCTTCCCTTCTTAAAAGCTTTCAGTGGCTTTTCATGGCTCTTATTTTAAGGACTGCAGTTTTTAACATGGTCTTTAAGGCCCCAAATGGCCTGTCCCCTGCCTTTAGCTTTACCTCCTGTTATTCCTCCCTTGTAATCTGTACTCCATCTGTATTTCCTTCTTTTAATTCATTAAAGGTATGTCTTAGTACACTTCTCTTTCTTTGTTTTTCCTCATCACATCTTTCTCTATGACGCTTTCCTTAATCTCCCAGGTAATATCAAATCAGTAGCGTATACATTTATTACTTCCTCAACTTTATAAAGCAGGCTCCATTTGCTTTATTTATTTGCATATTTTGGTTAATATCTATCATTTTCCACAGGTGTACATGTTTCCTAATGGCAGAGATTTTAATCTGGTATTTTCAAGTCTGTGTCTTTTGCCTGTGGAACGATGACCAGCACACAGCGGAAGCCCTGTAGATAAATAGGACACACTTAGTGGCATGTCGTAGACACATATCAGGATCTGTAGTCCATGCTGCCAGTCCCATTCCCCCCACCCTCCCTAGGACAGCTGCCCACAGTTCCCTTACGTGCCTGCAGCCCTCTGTGCTCCTTTGCCTACGGACATCCTCTCCTGGGGGGAGCTGGGCAGCTCGGGAAAGGCCAGAACTGCTGCTGGAGAGTTAATGTCCCTGGAGTAACTTTCAACTAACAAGGGATGGACATCTTCGTGTTGTTCCTTGAAGACTCACAGAGAGGCATCAGCAGGATTTATATCCAATTGCCGATAGCACGAACTTGCCTATTTATGTACCTTTGATGAACTTTTTACTCCCTTCTCTTTCTCACTTTTCTACTCCTTCATAAGTCTTCCTGGTATCACGTCCCAAATGGACCACTTACAGCCCCGTCAGTTTAGAGAGAAACCCAAGCTAAGACAGGGCCAGCAGATCGCAGAACTCCAGGGGCGCAATTTAGTAGCACTGCTCACATTGTCCTTCAAAGGGTGACATTTACATCAGATTGTCTAAGTGATAATCGTGGAAGAAATATTTAAAGAAAAGACTTTGATCGTAAGGAGGTCTTAGTTGAAAACTTTACACTGGTGCTTTTAGAATGCTTTCTCAGTTCTAGGAGTCGAGGAAAGGGAAGGGTGGGAGAAAATTAAGTGGTATGATTTTGAATACCACATTGAGCGGTATTGAATGTATTGTTTATTGAACACAAAATTGCTTTTGGAATACAGTATGAGACTTTCTGTATCCATGTGCTGAGATTGCCTTAAAGGCTCCAGTCTGTTTCTAATCTCCACATTCCCGACACCAAATGTGTTGGGTTTTATGCCCGACTCTGACCACTTCTCCAGTTCTCCAGAGACCAACACAGCGTCTTACAGATCAATTCCAGTCTGACACTCACCACCTTGAGTCCCCACAGGTCCCACAGGGGAAGCTCTCAGGCATGCAAGACTGCTGCCCACCTCAGATGCCAATTATAAGTTCCTGGACACCTATACTTCTAACTAACGGGCTATAAATTGAGGGGGCTCATGATTCTCCTACTCAAGTGAAATAACTTTCTAGAATGGATCACTGAACTCAGGGAGACACTCTATTTGCTATCCCTGGTTTATTATAACAGATACAAAGGGAACGGCTCATTGAAGAGGTACACAGGGCACGGTCCAGAAGGGTCCTCAGTTCAGGAACTTCTGTCCCTCTGGAGTTTGGGGTCACCCCCTGCTGGTGTACGGAGATGTTCTCCAACCTGAGAGCATTCTGAAAGGCACCATTGAGGTTTTCATGGAAGTCTCTTTACACAGGCACGATTGATTAAATCATCAGCCATTGGTGATGATGAACATGGACTTTCACGTGGGGCTGCCAGTCCACCTGTAGATCTTTTTGGGGGCTGAAAGTTCCTTTTATGATAAAATTAGGACTGAATGGGTTAGCATCTGTTGAAAAGAAAAGTATATTAATCGATTGAATTGTGTGAGTATTGCTCAGCACTACTTGAGGTTTATGTTTTTTTCTTTATAATTGAACTTCAGGTTCAACTTAAGAAGTTGAATTTACTTTCTAATTTGTTCTGGTTTTCCATTCTAGCATATCTCCACGTGTCCAAGGCAGTCTTAATTGAAATCAATTGAACCCTACAGAGCCAGGCTTAGAATAATGAAATGGCTGCAAAAGGCACCAACAGGTTAGCTCAAGATAGTTCATGAAATGAAACAAAAGGTTTGGAGGGGCAATTTCTACCCAAAACACACAGGTATTGGGCATTTACTCTCTCCTAAATACCCTTAGAAGTGTTCTATGTGTATATATGGATTGTATCAGTGAATACACATGACAATGATATGAGGTTATTCTTCTCATTTGACTAATGAGAAACTGCAGCACATGAGATTAAATTGCTTATAGTCAAACAAGTAGTTGCTGAAATTTGGCTTTCGACTTCAGGTCTGCCTGGACTCAAAGCTCCTGCTCTTCCAGGGGTGTCCACCCTTTGGGCATCCCTGGGCCTCCCTGGAAGAAGAGTTGCCTTGGGCCACACAGTAAGTGCATTGTGACATGTAATCACACAAAAATCTCACAATGTGTTAAGTAAATTGACCATTTTGTTTTAGGCCTCAGGTTGGACACCCCTGCAACTGTGGGATTGCCTTAGGAATTTAAAAACTTTTAGCAATATACAGAAATGGAATGATTGATTGGTGAATTATCCAGTTAGGTGGTTGAAGCCGCCTGTATTTACATTTACTTAGTGCTTTGTACTTTTTAAAACGTTTCCATAGTCTCTCTTAATCTCTTTCTCTCTCTTTGCCTCTTTGCATTTCTGCCCTCTCTATTTTTTTTTTTTTTGCCAGAAGGTACTTATTTGTTTGTTTTTGATGATTGAAAAGGCCCTTGCATAATTGCTCTCTGAAATATAGTTAGAATGCACAGATGAATGAATGCTTTCCAGGTCAGTTTCTTTCCTCTCGGCTGTAAATTGGTTCACATGGGACTGCATTACTTTATTAATAAAAATTGGGTGGTAATTGGGACAGGAGCTAAGCTCTGTTAAAATGGAAAATGCCTTTTGATATGTAAATGCTTTCTTTCTCAGGAAAATCAATCATGCACATTTGATTTTAGGGGAATATTTAAATGACTTTAGGCAGTAGTGTTCAAGGACTCCAAAGGCCTTCTTATGCTCAGAACTAAAAGCACAGCATTAAACAGCTGAATAGGCCCTCCGCGAGCATTCGGTTTGACTACTTCATTTCACAGATTTGAAAACAAGCACAGAAAGCTGAGTTGTGCAAGCGCACAGTTAAACAGTGGCTGAGTGAGATCTGACCCTGGATCTGCTGGTTTCCGGTCCAGAGATCATCCCCCCTAACCACGTGGACGTAACAGACAATACTGGCCAATCCATTTGTACCTTGGCGAAAAAGCATGACCGCTGAATTATTATGCCTGCTTCTAAAAAGTCATGTAATATTTCTCTTGTGATTCCCATAATCCAGAACTTCCCCTACTTTGCATAGTACTTGACTCTCGTTGGGTTAGGAAATGTGGGGATTTCATTTGCTTCCTCTGCGGCCATCGCTGCTGTTGTCCTTACTGCTAACACTATCACAGGTTACCTTTGTGGAGTGTCCACTGTGTGCTAGGCGCTGTGGTGAACACTTGATGCATGTATCAGTTAGGTCGTTGGTAAAACAGATACTGTTCTATGTATCTTGAGAAGAAAGGAATTCAGTACAGGGAACGAGGTGCTTGCATAAGCATAGGATCACTTGGAAAGTAAAGCTCAGAAAAAGCTGTCACTGACTTCCTATTCACTATGTATTTTTACAGGATAAGGAAGTTGCTGTAAGAAAAACACAAATTTGTAGCACAAAGCAAGGTATGTATCATGGGGGGAACTATGCAGAAGCCCTGGTAAAACTTTGTGATTGCCAAGTTCACTTGTTTGCCTGTCACTGCTAGCAGAAGAGTAATATGCTTCTGACCGTCTTCTGTCTTCCAAACTCACCCGAATTGGCAAAGTCTAAACTATACCTAGGACCGTGTCCACAAATGAGTCTAATAACTATAGTTCCCACGCTTCTGGTCTCTGCTCTAAAGGGGGAAGCCTAGAAGAGGGCGAAAAAGCTGAAGAATGTCTGTAGTCAACACACAGCAGAACATTAGTAGTCTGCTTTAATTCTGGGAGAATTACAGATGAGGAGACCGGAATCTCAGAAATTGTAAGGAACCTATAAGTAGCCCCTGGGTTACATAACAGACAGGCTGACAGACGTTTTATAAAGCCAAATGTCCCCTAAAACATATAGATAGTAATGAAACAATGTTGTTTGGTATTTCAAAAAGAAGCACTGAATCAGTAAACATAAGGAACATCCCAGGGACTTTACTCTGTGTGTGTATAGTAAGTTTTAAAAAAATGTGTATCTCCACACACACACACACACACACACACACACACACACACACACGTAACTGTAAAGGTGGTGAAAATGCAAGGAGAACATTGTGCCTAAGGTCACACAGCTAATCAGCAGCAGTGATTAGCTAGGAGGCTGACTTCTGTGCCTGCCCCTTAACCACCAACCAACAGTGTTGAATCATTAAGGGACCTCCACTTAACATGACCAGACGTCAATAGCATTCACTTTCATGGCTTCTCCTTGTTAGGTAGCCCAGGTGGCTAAGAAAGGACCTGAAGCCAGAAAAGTCCATTTAAGGGCCTTTATTTGAGGCAGGACACTGTCACCGGGGAGCTGGGTCCAAACTGGTGGCTCCCACAAGGTGAAGGGCAGAAGGGCTTTTAAGGCGTGTAGCAGACCTCTGGGCGAGGGTGAGTCACCCTGCTGATCTGCTCCAGGTGGCTGGGTATCTGATCAAGGAGGGCTGATTCTGCAGAAAGCTCCAGGGAGAGGACAGTGGGCAGGGAGGATTCATAGTTTCCATGAGGATGCCAGCGGTCTGCCTCAGTTGCTTCTGATACGGAGAATCTCATGTTCGGCTATTTAGCCGGTGACGTATAATTTTGCGATTTGCAAAGCATTGCCATAATATAAAATTTACTCTTGCTTGCCATAAACTGGTGACATTTTGCTTCCACTTTTGAGGGTTTGAAAGTTTAATAAGTTTGGAATTCATGGTCAAATGATGCAGTGTTGAGGAAACTTCTTTGAGCACAGATTTGTTGTATTTCTAAGTATATTTTAGGCAGGCAAATTTTTCATTTTTAAACTTTTCTGTATCTGTTGCTTATATTTTTAGTCCCAGAGAATGACTCTCAAGTTATTTTTAAAAAATAAATTTACACATAATTGCTGAATTTGCAAGTTTATTGGATGCATATCAGCCTCAGACTAAAGAAAACTAATTAGAATCTGAGGTGGAAGAATAGCTGTATTTGTTCAATATCTGATTACTTTGAAGTTTGAAGCATACTTTGATTTAGTTTGAACTATTTTTTGTGGTTTTCTTCATTTTAGTCTGAAAATTGTTAGAGTAGAAAACCTAACCATCTTAACCAACTCCCATCAAAGTAATTAAATCAAGATAGAGCTTATTCTTATCCAAATTCAATTAATATTCTAGAAGAAATGGATCACTTTCTTTGTTGGTTACTTTTAAATCATTCCATTTTAATAAGTAAGCATTACTTTAATGAAGTTTCTGAGTTTATTTCATTCAGGTCAAGGTCCTTCACTCCAATTCCAATATTAGCTTGTCCTCTAAGGGCGTAACTGCTTGATATTAGAGCAAGTCCCTGTCTTTCAGAGATTGGAACAGAAGCTTACTCTGTGTCAGTTCTTATCCTAGCTGGGGAATGCAGGGGGTACTGTGGAGAGGACCATTTTAACCTGTGTCTCTGCTCCGTGAGAAAGTGCATTGTGGGAGAAAAGCATTTGTCTCTCATGAGAGAGGCAGAGGATGAGTGTGTGTGTTGGGGAAGGGTTGGCTGTAAGAAGCCACCGGTGTGATACCTTGGAAAAAGCATGACCCAGGAATTAGAGGAAATTTGGCTCCACAGTTGAATGGGTCACCAGTGATACCCATTTGAAAGGACAAGATACCTCATTTCTCGGAATATCATGCCCCTCACGTAAGAAATGAGGGGTTGAGCCTGGTGATTTTGCTGGCTCTGAGATTCCATGATCCTATTTTGTTCAATTGCTGTGAAATTGACCACAGTCCATTTGGTCCTTGCTAGCTCATTTCAGGCCCATCTTTTTGAATGTTTTGGTAGGAAAAATAAGAAAGAGGCTTCATAGAAATTGAGAGAGAGAGTCATTCAGAGAGACAATTTATCCTTTAATAATACCAATTCCATCCACTTTAGAAGGGTTGGATTAGTTTGTCCTGCAACTCTTTGCTTGAGTTATTTTTTCAGAAATTCTTTCTCTTGGAGTTTGCTAAAAAGTTGCTCTCTTCTTCTAATATTCATAAGAATTCTAATATTCATATTTTAAGAAGTGTTCATCTTTCCCATATACAAGTTTTTATGGTACTTAATACATGGAGGTACAAATGCATGAGATGCTATTTTTCTTTTTAAAAAGCTCATAAATGTAAAACTATCCAATTCGCTTTCCTGTATTTTAAAATTCTGTTTTATTTTTGTGATTGGTATGTTTTAATAAACTTATGCAATTTTAAATAGTTTTAGATTTACATAAAAGTTGTAAAGAGACTACAGAATAGTTTCTACACACTCCACACCTGGTCTCCCTATTATTAATAACTTATATTTGTTGCATTTAGCCTAATTAACAAACTCACACTGAGACACTCTTACCAACTAAAGCCCAGATTTTACTCAAATCTCCTGAGATTTTGGCTTTTTTTGTTTTGTTTTGTTTTTGGACCCCATCCTGGATACCACAACACATTTTGTCATCATATCTCCTTAGGGTCCTCTTAACTGTGACAGCTCCCCAGACTCCCCTTATTTTTGATGACCTTGATAGTTTTGAGGACTACTGGTCGTGCCTTTTCTAGAATGTCCTTCAGGGCAAATGTCTGTTGTAAGTTTTGTATGATTAGCTGCTGTTATCATTATTCCAGAAGAAGACAATAAGAGGTAAACTGCCATTGTTGTCATGTGACATCAAGGGCACATCCAAAACATGAGTTACCATTGGGGACTGTTAGCTTGAGGGCATGCCTGAGGCAGTGTTTGTTGGATTTCTCTTTTGTCAAGTTATTCCTTCTTATCACCCCTTTCAGTACTTTACCGTTTGGAAGGACGCCATGGGAGGATAGGGGAGAAAAATATTCTCTTCTTCTCTTCTAGGTTCTTTGGGTGGTCTAATAATGAAATTGACACAAGGCAGTTTAATAGAAAAAACAAATATTGTGCAAAAGAGGGTCCCAAAGACCCGAGACTTACAGTCATCCTGAGATAGAGGAGAAGTGCGTAGGGGTCTAGGGCTTCAGAGAGGACAAAAGGGTTCACAGGAAGATAAGAGCAAATGTTTGGTAAACAGATATTTGCCATGCCATGCAGATACCTTTCTGATAAGCAGGTAGCTTTGGTATTCATTCTCTGTTGGTACAGGAGCTCTATCTAAATTATTCTAGGCTGTTGAAAGGTAGATAAACAACTCTTCCTGAGTTTGTTGGGCCTTGTTAGCTGGAAAATTAGCGTACCGCATTTTCTTTATTCATTCATTTGTTGACAGGCTCACTGACTCCATGTCTTTGCTATTGTTATTCATGCTGCAGTGAACATGGGACCACGGATTTCTTTTTGAGATAATGATTTCATTGTCTTCAGGTATGTACCCAGAAGTGGGACTGCTGGATCATGTGGCCATTCTATTTTTAATTTTTTTAAAGAACCTTCATACTGTTTTCCAGAGTGGCTGCAACAATTTACATTCCCACCAAACGTGCACAAAGGTTCCCTTTGCTGCACATCCTCCCCAGCAGTTGTTATTTATTTATTTATTTATTTATTTTTGATGACAGCCGTTCTAACAGGTGTGAGGTGATACCTCATTGTGGTTTTGATTTGTACTTCCCTGTTGATTAGTGATGTTGAGAACCTTTTCTGTACCTATTGGCTATTTGTATATCTTCTTTGGGGAAAAAAAAGTCTCTTCAAGTCCTCTGCCTGTAAGTTATATGAATTCTCGTGTAGTTTGGATAATAGCCTATCATCGAGTATATGATTTGCAAATGCGTTCTTCCATTCCACAGATTATCTTTTCGTTATATTGATTTGTTTCTTTTGCCGCACAGGAGGCTTTTAATTTGATATAGCCCTACTTGTTGATTTTTGCTTTTGTTGCTTTGCTTTTGGTGTCATATCTAAAAAAAATTGCCGAGACCAATGTCAAGGAGCTTTTTCTTCTATATTTGTTTCTGGAGTTTTATGGATTCAGGCCTTACATTTAAACCTTTAACACATTTTATTTTGCTGAATACTATTAAGATAAGGGTCCCAATTCATTGTCCTGTGTGTGATGACCCAGTCTTCCTAGTCTCATTTACTGAAGAGGCTAAACTTCCCCATTGAGAATTCTTGGCTCCTTAGCCAAATACTAGTTGACCATATTTGCAGGGGTTTGTTTCTGGGCTCTCACGTCTGTTCATTGGTCTATGTGTCTATTTTGATGCCAGTATTATGCTGCTTTGATTATTATAGTATAATCAACCCAGTTGGGTTGCCTTTAATGGAAAGTTGAGGTGGATTTGGGGTGCTTAAATGTAGCATTTGGCCTGATGCATTGTGTAATTTCCAAGAGTAGGGTCTCTAGAATCAGAATGCCTTGCGATGAACCTTGGCTCTACCACTTACAAGCTGTGTGACTTGGGAGGATTATGTAACTTCTTTATCCTCCATTTCCTCCTCTTCTTCTTCTTTTTAAAAAAAGATTTTATTCATTTATCTTTATAGGGGAAGGGAAGGAGAGAGGGAGAAAAATATCAATGTGTGGTTGCCTCTCATGTGTCCCCGGCTGGGAACTGGCCTGCAACCCAGGCATGTGCCCTGACTGGCAGTCGAACCATGATCCTTTGGTTCACAGACCCGTACTCAACCCACTGAGCTACACCAGGCAGGGCTCAATTTCCTCTTCTGTAAAACGTGGGCAAGAATAGAATCAAGCTCATTGCATTGCTATGGGTTGAATGAGAAGATGCTTATAAGAGAACATGGCACAAAGCCTGGAACATGCTGCTTTTAAAAGGTGGGCACTGTTGCTATTGAATTACTTTAATACGCAGGTGGCAAACACAAGGCTCGTGGACTGAACCCAGCCCTCCACCTTGTTTTATCTGGACCAGCACCTTGTTTCTACCCAGCGCCCAGCTCCTTGCCCTAGGTAAGGAGCAGTTACATTTATACAGTCCTAAAATTACATTCGGCCCCTTGAAGACAACCTCAAGGATGATGTGGCCCCTGGTGCAAATGAGTTCAACACCCCTGCTTTAATAGAATTTTACTGTTGCTTTCCGTATTGAAATATTTCTTTCCCTCCACCAGAATATTTTCCAACTGGTGTGACTATTTTTCACCTAATATGTTCCACTTCTTTCCCTATTTCTATAGATCTGATTATTTCCCTGCTCCTATTTGTGTCTGCCCATCCTTTCTGTGCAGTGAGCAGCACGATTATTTCTCAGAGAACACACCTCTGGCTTGGCTCCTGGCTTAAAAGTAATTATTTTGGCATTATCTGCCATGGCTCTGCATTTTCCATCTGTTGGTGACATCGTTGGAATGATCCAAGCCTTCTGCAACCCTGGTGGTATTTTATTGTCGTACTGGCATGACTGCCAACTTAAGTTTTATCTTCAAAATGGGAAATCTGGTTAATTTCTGAAGTTGGTCTGAATATTTTGCATTTTTGTAGAACATCCATAGTTTGCATTTTAGGAAATTGTCTGTTTTGTATTTTAAAATCCTACTAAATGTGAGAGAAAAGAATAACTTAAATGGAAAAAAGTCAGAATGTTGTGCTAATTTTGGCTTATGCTATGATTTTTTTAAAAGATTTTATTTATCTTTAGAGGGGAAGGGAAGGAGAGAGGGAGAGAAATATCAATGTGTGGTTGCCTCTCATGGGTCCCCTGCAGGAACTGGCCTGCAACCCAGGCATGTGCCCTGACTGGGAATCGAACCGTGATCGTCTGGTCTGCAGGCCTGCGCTCAATCCACTGAGCTACCCCAGCCAGGGCTATGCTATGATTTTTCTTAACTCAGAACTATCCAAAGCATGGCCTATCTTTGTAATTTCTGCACTGGGAATGGCAGTTACCTTTGACACTGAGAAACTTTAAAGGTACTCTGTGCCTTACAATATTTTAGCATAGAAACTGTCTAGTTTTGGATTCTAAGCCAGTTTCCTCATAGGTCTTCCAAACACCTGATGTGCTTTTAAAATGTCGTTCTCGGGGACTGCTCAACAGGCTGTTTCCATTCGCAGCTCCTTGGGGTCTCCCATGTCACATGAAGGACACGTTCGTCCCTGTCACAACCATCCTCCCCTTGCACGTCTGTGTTTATTCTTCCTGTGAATCTATGCCAACGACTGTAAATCTTAGCCGAATATGTCTTAGACACCGAGTTCTCTTTATCTGTCATGCACCCATATTCTTGAAAGTTCTCCAGGAGGGCAGTTATAATAGTGATCCTCTCATTTTCTGCAATCTTGCCTTCAGAAGTGCCAGGGAAACTGCTTCTTTCACAGAAGGGTGATGCTGGCTAAAAGATGCCTTCTTAAAGTGAAGGTATGATTACCTCTGACATGTTTTTCTTTTCACTTGCATTTTAGTTATTAGAGCTAAAAAAGTGTGAGTGTGAACTCTTGAGAATATTAACTCTGAAACATATCTGCATTGTTTCTGTATAGTGTGTTACAAAGGAATATATCTATATCTATAACTATATATGTATTTTTGTTGTTGTTATAAAGTAGAATTTGACTATTCACTTGGTAAAAGCTATGCCTGTCCTTTTGATAATGGCTCAGTACGTAGCTAGGTGAGTAACTATATACAGATGGATAATGTCTAGTGTTGGAGAAAGTGCAGGGAATCAGTTACAATCACTTTTACATATTGCCAAAAAGGAGAAAATGGCTAAAATATTTTGGGAAGGCAGCATCTAGAAAACTTCTGAGAATCCTTTTTTTCTTTTCTTAGTTCATTCAATGAAAATCAAGTAAGCACATTCTTTGGAGCAGGCATTGTTCTGGTTACCAAGGACATGACAGTCTCCCAATGAAGTCCTCACTTTCATAGATTATACATTTATGTGGAGTGGGAATGGAGATGGAAAATAAACAAGTAAATACAAACTATGTCTGATTCTGCTGGTGATTAATACTCTAGGTAAAAATAGAATAGGTGAGAAGAATCAGATCTCTTTCTTTGAGGGACTGTGTTATTTATGTTGTGTTGAATGGTCAGGCAAGACCCCACTGAGACAGGTGACATGTAATACCCGAAGGAATTGAGAGAGACAGACAGAGGGGACATGTGGAGACTGAGCAGAGTTTTAAGTAGGGTGGACAGCAAGTGCAATGAGTTCTAAGGTGGAAGCTTGCTCACTCGGTTCAGGGAATTGTGCTGAGAGGCCCCTGTGTCTTTTGTAAACACCAATAATGACATTATTCAAATTTCTGAAATTCTTAGGTTTTCAAATCTGCCAGCATCTTTATTTATAGTTTTAGACTTTAGAGACATGTTTTAAATGATCTTCCATGGCCTCATAATCAAGGAAAAAAATAGTTTCTTCTTTGAAACCCAACTGATGAGTGTGTTCACACTTAGAACTTTGGAAATTCCATGTTGAGTTTGAAAATTATCACGTGATGGTTGAAAGCACTAAAATCACCTGTGTTTTTGGTGACAGCCTTTGCTTGACAAATCTTTAGTTAGGCTCCTGATAGTTCCATGGGCTCACCACTGCACTTCTTATAAATTCCAGTTTTAGCAAAAGTCCAGTCAAGTCAGTTTAGCAAGAGTCCTCCATCCTTAATATCTGATCACTCTCTATGCCTGATTATGTTCCTCATCTTCCATCATCCCCCAGGGAATACCTGATCATAATGGCCTGTTTTCAGCAAAGAACCCTGTGAAGTCAGTTTTAGCTAGAATGCTACTTACCCTGACGTTTCCTCTGAGTATTTTTCTATTCACTGTCTCCCACGCTGCTCCTTGGCTGTAAATTCCCGCTTGCCTGTGGTGTATTTAGATTCAAGCCGGGTTTGATACTGAGTGTCTTATCCCCCATTGCAATGGTCCTGAATAATATCTGTTTTTACTTCTTTAACTAGTTTTTGGCTCTGCTTTTTATTTGAGAGTGTTTATTCTGCAGTCTAACATCTGAATCACTTTAGACTTTTGTAGTTATATTAATGTTAAGGTTATTGTCTGTTATAAATTTACAAATCTTTGTTAAGAGTAAATTATGTTGATTTTTTTCTCTTGCATTACTGTGAGTATTTCACTATGGTTATCATAGTGTATAACTCATTTGATTAAAAAAATACTAATCATGAATTGTTAATGGTGAATCAGTCTTGGATCATACTATTTTCTGCAGTTACCCTAAATGTGTATTATTAAATATGACTATCAATTATAATACAAAAGATCAAATTGGATTCTACTGTACCCAGCAATGAATAGAAAATACATTAAACACTTAGGTTAAATCAGAATTATTTACTTTCTTCAATATTCCAGTAATGAAAAGTTGCAAACGTAACACTAGATTAATTTATGTTATTTTACTTTGTCTGACTTTGTCTATATCCATATGGAATTGTTTTTAGAAAGTAAGTCTTGTGTACAACGTGCTTTGAGGAAGAGATGCTCACAAATATTAGAATTTGTATATGAATAGTTTACTGTTAGGTGGTGGATGAGTCATGTATCTTTTATTGTTATTAATTACCTTGCCCTTGGAACCTTTAAAAGATCTGTTGATAACTTCCACTTTTATGGGAACCATGTTCTTCACAGGTCCTCAGCTGAGGGGATACATAATTTATCCAATATCCTGGGTGGGCAAAAGTACTCAGAACTGCAAGCCCATGTTTGCCCACCCGTGTATGTGGGAGGTGCATTCAGTCTCGGAATTGTGTAAATTCTGACACTCACTGAAACACAGTGCTTGCTCATGCTGCCTTCATCTGTGTTTACTGGTGCAATAGATTCGGCTCCTTATATATAGAAGCTCCTTCAGACAGTGGCATGTGGGGGAACAGCGTAATGTACTTTTTAAGTGCGATACCGAAGTGTACATTACAATTTCACCATAACTCTGGAGGCAAATATGATTGTTATCAGCAAGCTAGCCAGCACGTATTTGCACTTCTGCTTATTTCAGGTGTCTACTGTTTCTCCAGACTTTGCAGAAAGGTGGTTCAACAGCCTGAACGTGAATTATTCCCTCATCTCGTATAAATAAACATTCAATGGAAAATGCCAATTAAAACAAGTCTGGTTATTCAAACAATGCATTATTCATGAAAGTTCTCTAATATTTAATGTTAATTTCCTTCTTGGATATCAACAATCTCTGTGACCTTTGTTATTAAAATTAATAAGTGATTAATCAAAAGCACAAATAAGCGTAGGAGTTTTAGGATTTAATATCTTTGTTTATAAAAACACATTAGCCATGGATCCTGTAATATGCATCAAATATTTATTGTTTTACGAAACCTGATGGTAACATTCTCCATGTTGCCTAAGGGCAGCAATTCTTCCAATGAATCTTTTTATTATGACAATGTGTTTTGTTTCTTGTTCTGGTGAACATTAAGTTGTTAAAACAACATGTTCTTAAAGCAATTCCTCTGAAAGGAAATGGGGTCAGCTAGTAGTTCATCTTCATACCCAATGGCTAAGGGAGGCTCTCTTCTCTTCAAAGTGATTTTAATGAAATACCAATTTCATTTTGATTCACAATGCCTGTATATACTGTCTACTCTCTGGGAATGTATGCATGAGACTATTCAAGCATGGCCTTTGCTAGAAGCAAAGCATCGATGTCTGTTTTTAAAAACTATTTTTTAAGTTTGGTTGGAGACAGCCAAATTTGAATTAAATAAAAGTGTCAGAAATAATGAATAAAGATGAAAAAATGGGATAAAAGTGTATCCTCCTGGGGGACCTTGCTGATTTGGAATTAAAGGGCTGCCTTTAAGATCTAATTTGAACAATATTCTTCATAGTGTGACCCAGTAAAAAAGTATTCTTCACTGACTAGTGTTCTTCTCATTTGCTAAATAATGTATTTTTAATTTGCTAAAGTTACAGCAGTGAAATGGAGGGATAGTGTTGCCATATAGTTTTAGAATACCTCAGAGTATTTGCATTAGCCTTCAGATTCCATGATGTACTTTTTATTTTTGGAGCTGCTACCATCATGTAAAAAACTTTAAAAAAATTTGAGTGAGATTCTCACTAAATCACTCCCCATTAAGTTTCAAAAGTTTTAATAGCAATACTGACCTACCTGAAAGAAAAAAATTCAGTGATGTCTATTGGTGGGTATTTGTTTTCAGGATCTATTCATTCCTTCTGTAACTATGTTTCTGATCCTTCTTTTATAGCATTACATTTCCGTTCCCAGTGCATGTGCTTCTAGTGTAGTTACACTGTCCTGGCTCCAGGGATGTATGTGTGTCTGAGCTGTGGCCAGACACAGCACTGCCTTGGCCGCAGTGATGGGAGCAGGTATGGCACACGGCCCGGTTAGAGCGAAGAAGAAACAATGCAGGGAAACTGTACAGGGCAAACTCTGAGGGGATCTTCCTCTCTTCTTCCTCTTCCTCTTCTTCTTCCTCTTCCTCTTCTTCCTCCTCCACCTCTTCCTTCTTTAAAAAAAAACACTCTTGACTAGGTCTGAAGAAGGATTTATTTCAGTAATATTAAAATAGGTCACAAAACCGTTAAATTATATTATCAAAGTACAGCATACTTTTAAAATATAACTTTCTAACTACTTGAGATTCTTTTTTTAATTTTAAATATTGTTTTTTTAATATTTTAAATTATAGTTGATGTACAATATTATATTGGTTTCAGGTTTTCCACCCAGCGATTAGACATTTATATAACTTATGAAGTGGTCACCCTGATGAATTTCGTACCCATCTGACACCATACATAGTTCTTATGTTATTATTGACTGTATTTCCTATGCTGTACTTTACATCCCAATGACCAATTTGTCCTTCTAAATCTCTGAATACTTCAGATTCTTTCGTTCATAGTAATTGTGGTGGTTTTAAACTATGTCCCCCAAATCTCTGACACTCCTCTCTGCAAAATGTGGAGCCTCGTCTCCTTCCTCTTGACGGTGGGCTTACCTTAGTGACTTTCTTCCAGTGAACGAAGTGGGGCGGCAGTGATGGTGTGTCCCTCCCCAGTGCAGCCGTAAAAGATGTAGCTTCTGCCTTATTTTCTTTTGAATCATTTGTGTTGGTGGAAACTGGCGGCCTTGTTTTGAGGACACTCAAGCAGCCTACGGAGAGGTCCTGGTGGTGAGGAACTAAGGCCTTCTGCCAAGAGACAGCCGCTTGCCAGCTCCGTGAATGAACTGTCTTGGAAGCAAGTCCTCGAGCCCTGTTCAAGGCTTCAGAAAACCGTAACCTTGGCCAGCTCGGCGGCTGCAACCTCATGTGAAATTTCAAGCCAGAATCACTGGGCTCAGTAGCTCCCCATTCCAATCCACAGAAGCTATGAGGTAACATACATTGACAACTTATTTAATCCACTAAGTTGTCAGGTACTTTCTTCTTCTATATTTTTAGTACTCACCTGGGGATATGCTTATTGATTTTAGAGAGAGAAGAAGAAGAAGGGAGGGGGAGGAAAGGGGAAGGGGGAAGAGAGAGAGATAGAGAAAGAGAGAGAGAAGCAAGAATGTGAGAGACACTGATCGGTTGCCCTCCATATGTGCCCCGACCAGGGGCTGAACCTGCAACCTAGTTATGTGCCCTGACTTGGGATCGAGCCCGCACTCTTTTGGAATGCAGGAAGAGGCTCCAACCAACTGAGCCACCCAGGCAGGGCTTAAGGTAATTTCTTATGTTTAACCCTTTACTACTTTGAAATAAACATTGATGGAGAAGCTTTTGGGTAAAGTAGAATATTTATAAAACTGTTTTTTCATGATGCTTTTCTTCCAAGAGTTATAAATTCTATTTTGGACATTTATTTGAGTAGTGACTTTGAAAGCCCTTTGATTCTCTGTACAACAGAGAATGAAAGGTGAGCAAAAGAAGATACTTTAAGATAAAAAAGTAAAACCCTGTAGTAGTATTTATTTCTGAAACTTTGATTTTTAAAAGTCTTAGGGTGATAGTTACCAGATGGAAGAGGGGTGGGAGGTAGTAAAGTATAAAGAGGGTCAAATATATGGTGATGGAAGATGATTCGGCTTTGGAGGTGGGGCATCCAATGCAATATACAGAGGATGAATCCCAAAATTGTACATTTGAAACCTACATAGTTTTATTAATCAGTGTCACCCCAATTAATTTAATGTGCCAGGTGGGTACTTGAATTATTGGGGTATCACTTTGTAAATTATACAATTGTCTAACAACTATGCTGAATGCCTGAAACCAATATAAAATAATATTGAATGCAACTATAATTGTAAAATAAAAATGAAAAAGTCTTAGATGTTAATCTAGATGTAAACTAGATGTTAACCTGTGTTTTACTGACCTGTAAATTGATAGAATTGCTTGAAACTTTATTTCATACTCTCATAACCATATGACCATGTCTTCGAGATTTTTATGGTTCCCAGGGGACTTACCTTCTCAAAATCATGGCTGCCTTTGCAGCTTTTCACTCATCCATTCATCCAAACATCCTTTCACCATTCCTTCCTTCCTTCCTTCACTCATTTGTTCACTTATTCATTCACCTTATATGTACCAGGCACTGCTTTAAGCCCTTGAGATGCGTGAGACTACCTCTCTGATGAATGAGACAGTCAGTTTTGGGACTGTCTATTCTCTCTTTGTCTCTGCTTCTCACTACATAGTCCCCAAATCAGAATTTCCCCTTTCCCCTCACTTTTCACCAAACCATTTATAGAAGGGATTTTTGTGCCTAGGTTTTCCTGAATTTTTGAATATATGAAGTTTTATACCAAAGAAACACATATAACTTAAAATTCATGATAAGAATTTCCTTTAAAAAATATTTTGTTTATTTATTTTTAGAGAGGGGGAAGGCAGGAAGACAGGGGGAGGAGAGAAATATTAATGTGTGGTTGCTTCTCACACACACCCTACTGGGGACCTGGCCTGTAACCCAGTCACGAGCCCTGATTGGGAATCCATCATGAGCCCTGTGGTTCACAGGAGAGCACTCAGTTCGCTGAGCCACACCAGCCAGGGAAAGAAATTCCTGTTTCGAAGGTCCTTTAGCTACTTTCTGTAAGTTGGGTTCTGGGATCCCTGACTGTGTTCCATGGCCCATTTGCCCCTCGTTCTCTCTCCTGCGTTTTCTCACTTTACCCACTTTTAATTTGCTAAGTAATTAAAGGCAAGCAAAAGAGAATACTTGATTAGTTTTTACTGCTTTATTTATTTTTAGTGTGGAGAATCTTAGGTATTTCATTTATTGTGGAGAATCTTAGGTATTTCATTTATTGTCTTTGCTTTTGCTAACCTATAACCACTGCACTTTCTCTTAATTCACTTTCTTTTCAATGCATTTCGCTCCACAAAACCGGTCCCCACCACAAAAAAGAAATTGAAAACTGTACTTGAACAATAATTAAATTTAAAAAAAAGAAAAAAAAATCTGGTACTATCTGTTCAAAAAGTTTTCACACTGCTCCAAGAAATTTACCTCTAATGTGATAGGCGCTGCGATACATTGATAAATAACATCCAACAAACTGATCGAATTAGTGGTAAAGAGAATTTCAAAGATTGTTTGTTGTGCAGCTACATATAGACTCTTCAAATCTGTATTCACCAGTGAACTATGCATGTATGACAGCGATGTAGTTCAAAAGGGCTATTATTTCCAGACAGATGAATATTTGTCAATCTTCAGTTTTTAATTTAAGCACAAAAATTGGCTCCTTTCAAACTTTCTGTTGCATGATGTATCAGTTTAATCTAGACTAGTGGTTTTCGACCAATGTGCTGCAAGAATTTTTTATAACATGCAATACCTGACTATTTAGTCAGGGGTTCTAACCTCTTTTCCCTTAGATTGTCAAGTGAAAAATGACCACGGCCAACACAACAAGAGCCCTTTGGAGTGAAGGCCCTGTCTTGAACCATAAATGTATGGGTCATACAATAGAGTTGCATCTTATTGGCCACCTTGTATAATAAAGTTGCATTTGATTGGCTACTTCTTGGCACCAAAAATTCTTGTGTGCAAGTATAGGCACTTGATTTTTTAAAAAATTCACTTTGGAGCAAAAAAGGTAGGTAATTACTACTATTATTTTTTGTTAATCAAAATTACACATGTTTCTGTCAGACTGGCAAAAATGTATTTTTTGGTGTGCTATGTAGTTGTAGTAATTAGTTTGTGTGCTATGTGGTAAAATGTTAAAAATACATGGTCTACATCATAGTTAATATTAGAATCACTATTCCATAAAAAAGGTCACTAAGTAAGCCACTTTGGGGAATATATGATCATTCTGGAAGGCTGAGTGAGATATGGAAAACACACACACATTTTTATGACACAACTGAGCCTAAACTTTTCAGACAGGTGAGCTAATAATGCCCCTTTATCTTTTTTTAAAAAATATATTTTATTGATTATACCATTACAGTTGTTCTATTCCCCCCTTTCATTCCCCTCCACCCTGCACACCCCTCCCCCACTATTCCCCCTTTTTGTTTATGTCCATGTGTCACAAGTTCTTTAGATTCTATATTTCCCATACTATTCTTGCCCTCCCCCCTATCTATTTTCTACCTACCATCTATGCTACTTATTTTCTGTACCTTCTCCCCCCTTCTCCTCCTCCCACTCCCCTGTTGCTAACCCTCCATGTGTTCTTCATTTCTATGGTTCCACTCCTGATCTAGCTGTCCTCTTGGTTTGCTTTTGTTTTAGGTGTGGTTGTTAATAACTGTGAGTTTGCTGTCCTTTCACTGTTCATATTTTTCATCTTCTTTTTCTTATATAAGTCCCTTTAGCATTTCATATAATAAGGGCTTGGTGATGATGAACTCCTTGAACTTGACCTTATCTGAGAAGCACTTTATCTGTCCTTCCATTCTAAATGAAAGTTTTGCTGGATAAAGCAATCTTGGCTGTAGGTCTTTGGATTTCATGACTTGGAATACTTCTTTCCAGCCCCTTCTTGCCTGTAAGGTCTCTTTTGAGAAATCCGCTGACAGTCTGATGGGTACTCCTTTGTAGGTGACTGTCCCCTTATCCCTTGCTGCTTCTAGGATTCTCTCCTTCATTTTGGTCTTGGCTAATGTAATTATGATGTGCCTTGGTGTGTTCCTTCTTGGGTCCAACTTCTTTGGGACTGTCTGAGCTTCCTGGATTTCCTGGAAGTCTATTTCCTTTGCCAGACTGGGGAAGTTCTCCTTTATTATTTGTTCAAATAAGTTTTCCACTCGTGGCTGTTCCTGTTTCCCTTCTGGTACCCCTATAATCCGGATGTTGGAATCTTTAAAGATGTCCTGGAGGTTCCTAAGCCTCTCCTCATCTTTTTGAATTCTTTTTTCTTCATTCTTTTCTGGTTGGATGTTTCGTTCTTCCTTCTGGTCCATTTCATTGATTTGAGTCCTAGTTTCCTTTCCATCACTATTGGTTTCCTGTGCATTTCCCTTCATTTCAATTAGTTTAGCCTTCATATGTTCCTCTAATTTGTGACTAAAATTGACCAGTTCTGTGACATCCTGATCACCAGTGTTTTGAACTGGTCATCTGATAGGTTGGCTATTTCTTTTTCACTTAGAGTTATCGACTTTGGGGCTTTGAGTTCTTCTTGAGCCATGTTTTGGACTGTTCTTGCCTGTTATGTATGAGGAGCGGAGCCCTAGGTGTTCACCAGGGCGGGGCCACTCAGTCTCTGGGTTGTGATGCTGTATGTGGGGGCAGGGTCAAAAGGGAGCAATGGCAGTCTCCTCTGCTGCCTCCTGCTGGGGCCTGCGCAGTCTGTCTCACTGCTCACTGCTCACCCCTCTGCTGGTTTATCTGCAGGCAAATATGTGACCACGGTCAGCCTGCTACCCCGCACCCTCAATGGGTCCACCTGATGCTACCCTGGTTGCCTGAGCGCCTGGGGTCGGTGGGGTGGGGTAGGGATCTTTCTTGCCTGACCCTGCTCAGATGCTGGCTCTGCCCCTCTTACCGGTCCAGTTGAATGATTCGTTGTTGTTGGACTTCCGTATAGCTCAATTTTCTGTTCTTTGGCTGCGTCTTTGTTTACAAAACCTTTGTTGTATTCAAACTTGGTTGTGGGAGAAGGCACAGTGTTTCCACCCATGATTCCATCTTGGCGGAAGTCTCCCCTTTATCTTTTAAGCCAGTTTGAGTCAGGTTTTCTTTTACTGGTGACCAAAGTCAATGGTTAGTTTGCTGAGTGTGCTAGTTACTTGAGATAGTCACAATGATAGGATGGTCCAAGCACCTATGTGATGGAACAAAACCAGAAGAGGTTCCTAAACCACCACTGAGAATTCTCAGCTTGTTGAAGAGAATGGTAATGTAATGGAGAACATGTGGCTTTGGAGTAAGGCAAACTTCAGTTTAAATCTTTGTTCTTTTACTGAGCATAAATATTAGCTAACATCTACGGATTATTTACCGTGTGCCAAGTGCCTTAAGTTCATTATCTCATGTAATATTTTGAATGATCTTATTACAGATACTTTTTTACTTCCATTTTGCAAGTAAGGAAGCTAAGAGCTAGAGAAGCCAAGTTCACAGTTGTGTGGTTTGGCTAGGTTTCAGCCCCAGGTGTTCCTAATCCAGTCTTTTTTGATTTACTACATTTTTGAAAAATAATGGTCACTAGGTGTATTTTATTTGGCCTATGTATTCTGTTTTTAAAGTGTTAGTGCTAGTATTTAAAAATTGGAAGATTTTATGTAAAAATCCACTCTTGCATCTTCCCTTGAGACATGAGGTCTGGCCACACTGAGTCTGCACTCCCAGGGGACCTATCAGCTGGAGAGTGACTACATCCGGTGTGTTTACGCAGGACACGCCTTCTACAGGTTGCCATAGTTTCTAGCCTTATCTGTTATTGCCCTGACTTCAAAGCTGTGTGAGTAACCAGTGATCGTTTCTTTCATTGTGGCAGTTCTTATAATAGAGAAACTTTTATCTGTACTTGTTTGGGGGGGAGGGAAGAATTGATCTAGAGGATGGGGATTTTCAAGAAAAAGAAGAGAGTGTACTCTCCCCAACCCCAATTTATTGAGCTATAATTGAGTGAGATATATATATAATTTACTGAGATATATAATTGAAATATATTGAGATATAGCTGTGTAGGTTTAAGGGGTACAGCATGTTGATTTAATATACTTACATGTTGCAAAATGATCACTACGATAAGTTAGCTAACACCTCCATCTTGTCACATTATTATAATTTTTCTTTTGTTGTCATGAGAACATTTAAGATTCTACTGTAGCCATTAATGCTGTATTATAAGCTTGAGAGAGAATGCACTCTTTTTTTTATAGTTTCTACCAATATTTTTTTTAAATTTTATTTTTCAATTACAGTTTCCATGAGACAGTTTCCTTTTAATTTTAGAGGCAAACAACATATCTTCTTCTTTAACAGGCAAGCACACATGTAATTTACGCTTTGTTTTTACCCTTGGCTTCTGTGAGTATTCCATGAATCTGTGAAACGCACACTAAACCACAAGTTTTCTTTTTTTCTGTGCAATTTTTACAAAACATATGTCACTTCTCCAAGGTTTCCTGTTTTGTTTTAAAAGTAGGGATTTTATTAGAGGATTAAAGGAGATACCTTACTTAAACAACACAGCCTAGGACCTGGCATCTGGTAGTTGCTAAGGAAGGGAAGTGTTAGCTTTCGTACTCATCCTTTTTGACATGAATCTAGCTTCCATTACTGCAGGACAATTGTTAACACACTGTTTATTTTTTCCCTTTTACATTAGTAGGTTTGCTGTCTGGATGGTCTATAATCTATTTCCCACCTTGTCTTGTGCGCCACAGGCCTGCGGGTAATCAGGGCCTTTTGAGTTTGGGAGCTGTTTGGGGAACAGTCATTAGCGTGCTGTGTGGGTGTGACTTCAGTGGGTTGCCACTTCCCTTGGTGGGAGACACCTGCAGCAGTGACGTCTATTTCCCATAATGGCCATCGAGGGCAGCACGAGCAGGTTTATGACAGAAAGGGGCATCAAGTGGGTGCTGCCTGTCAGGAAGGAGCGGTGCTTCAATGGGAGATGGTACTGTCCAAGTTTGCCAGGGGCTGTCGCCATGGGAATGGCCCCTCACAAGGAAGGTTAGGTCAAATGAGGAAAGAAAAATCCGTTTTTCTCAGAACCTTGACCTTTTGCAGCCATGCAGTACGTCAGATCAAGTAAGAGTTTCATAATATGAAGGCCATGCTCAATATTTAGTTTTCTTTAAATTTGAAAGAAAAACAAATTCTCCTCTTTGACATCTCTCTGAACAAGGGATTCATGTTTGAACTTAGTCATTTATTGTAGAAATGTATAATTTCAGCATTAGATAAGGGATCAAGAGAAAAAAATCACATAGATTAAGAAGCCAAGAAAGAAATAATTTATATATACCTATCAACATAGTATGGAATTTAACTCATCATTAAAATGATTCCATTATAAAACTTGAAAGCAACAAAGTAAAACTGTTTTTATTAACCCCTTTACTCTGTGGTGACTTTCTGAGATTCCCCAGCTGGTTCACTAGAAAACCAGGTCTTTTAACCTCCCCAGTAGCAGCCTTTTCACGATCCTACGCTGATGCTTAAAGATCAGATAGTATTCATGTTTGAAAAATTATAGTCAGGATGAATGCCTATTCCTGGTCTTCTCAGTCCGCTTAACTTACGGAGGGCTGCTTCCATTTCGAGATTAGGCAATTGCTGTCTCCGTCTGCACGAGCCAGAGGGAGGTGCTGTGTTTGCACAACCATCACTCCACTGTCTAACCACAGCTGATTCGTTGAATGGAGGGTATGTAAACCAAAGACCTTTCCAGGAGAATCTGCATTTGGGTTTGGAAAACGTCAGACCAGCATCTTTTTGTCTGGCTGAATGTGTAATATATAAACTCTGTTGCTGTTGGCTGCGACCTACACTAAGAATAAAACCAACAAAACCAAACAACAACAATCCCCCCAAATGGCAGAGAAAATTGGGTACAATAAGGGTGACATTAAGTTTATCACAGGGAAAATGGTCAATGAGAAAGGGAGAGGAAGGATTCCTGGTTCCCTATTTGTAGTCTTCCCTGGGATACTGCTATGCTCTCCTAACGAATTTCTTCCTTTGTTTAAACTAATGTCAGCAGGGATCTCCATATTGCTCAATCTTTAAAACACACATGACCAAGCTTTCTGACTATGAAGACATCCGTTTGTAGACCAAGTCTAAGGAAAATCACATAATGATTAAATAAAATTTTGTGCCCTTAGGCCAGGGGTGTCAAACTTATTTTCACTGGGGGCCACATCAGCCTCCCAGTTGCCTTCAAAGGGCCCAAATGATTTTAGGACTATATAAATGTAACTACTTAACTGTTAAGGAGTTGAAATTATATTCGGCCCTTTGAAGGCAACCATGAGGCTGATGTGGCCCCTGGTGAAAATGAATTAGACAGCCCTGCCTTAGGGGTAAGGATGGGCTCTGTACAGAGACAGAACATCCTGGGTTCTTCAAGACATACAGAGGATCCAGAGACATATGAAAAGATGCTCAGCATCGCTAGCTATCAGAGAGATGCAAATTAAAACCACAATGAGATACCACCTTACACCAGTCAGAATCGCCATCATAAACAAAGCAACAAACAACAAATGTTGGAGAGGTTGTGGAGAAAAGGGGACCTTATCAGTTCACTGTTGGGATTGCAGACTGGTACAACCATTATGGAAAACAGGATGGAATTTTCTAAAAAAAACCCAAAATGAGTATGCCTTTTGACCCAGCAATTCCACTGCTAGGATTGTATCCTAAGAACCCCGAAACACCAATCCAAAAGAACATGCGCACCCCAATGTTTATAGCAGCACAAATTACAATAGCCGAGAGTTGGAAGCAACCTAGGTGCCCATCAGTAATTGAGTGGATCAAAAAACTATGGTACATTTACACAATGGAATTCTATGCAGCAGAAAGGAAGAAGGAGCTCCTACCCTTTGAAACATCATGGATAGAACTGGAAAGCATTATGCTGAGTGAAATAACAGTGAAAGACAAATACCATATGATCTTAGCTTTAACAGGAATCTAAACAACAAAACAAACAAGCAAGCAAAATATGACCAAAGACACTGAAATACAGAACAAGCAGATAGAGACCAGAGGGGAGAGGGGAGGGAATTTCAGGGGAAAAGGAGAAGGATTCACAGGAACAAGTATAAAGGACACATGGACAACAACTAAGAGTGGTGGAAATGGGAGAGGGGTGGGTGGGCTGGGACAGGAGTAAAAGACAGGAAACTGTACTTGAACAATAATTAAACAAAAAAAAAAAGATGTTTATAAGGCTCTGTCCCCTCACCAGGGTTCTGGGTGTTAGGTGCCTCTTTTATCATTATTTAAATCATACATCTAACAAACTTTAAATATTATATATGTATTTTCTCTGCATAAAATTGATTACAATGGAAAAATAAGTAAAACGAGAATCTCTTGCATATACCAAAATTGTAGACCAAAAAAACCAAAAACCCAATCACTTTCCATCTTGTTAGTTCTTTTTATTTCTTCCCTTAGTGTTTCTAACATCTATTATAGGAAAGCATTTTATTCCTCATCTACTATTTTATATCCTATTTTAAGATTTAAAGCTTTGATGAAGGAAATACAAATTTCATGTTTGGATTTGGGTAATCAAATGTGCGGCTAAGTCAATAAAATGTAAATTGTTACTTTCAAACTCCTTTACAGACGTCTTGATTTACTAAAGAAAACAAAAAATTCTGTTCTTATTAAATTCCTGAAAAACCCTTTATAATGTTGATAAATGACAGTCTGTAAAGAATAGATTGAGCTTTATGTTTTCCTGTAGAGATGAGCTAGAATAAATTTATTATAAGTGCATAAAGTAGAAAGTTGGGAGAAGAGATGTACAGTAAAGGAGAACAGTGGGAATTATGTGTGTAATTATGTTTTTTTCCCCCTAAACACCTTCCCCACTCTTCATATCTGGCTTTTTCTTATTGTTTGATGATACTGCTCGAGAATTTTGATTAGTAAGTAAGAAAGAACCTCTGATTTTACCTGATGTTCAAGGGGAGTAACCTTCTCCCAGTGCCACATTTAATTTCTCGAGTGTTACCTTAGTCTGGCACTTGGGTTAAACAAACTTTACCCTCTGGAAAAATTGGAAATCTATTTGTAGTGTAGTGGCTGAACTTTACAGTATTATCTTCCAAAATAATGGACACATTTCCTTATTAAATTATTCTTTAATGTGTATTGTACAGTTAAAGCTGGATGAGAGTCAAACTGAATTTGTTTTCCTTTAATTTGTGAGTGACCTTATCAAGATTTTTCTTGGAAGTTTGTTAAACAAAAGTGAATTGCTATAGAATTTGAGTTTTAAGTTTGCAGAGTCTCAAGAACTCAGTGAGAAGATAAAGCAGGTGAATTTCAACATTTGGACATTTAATTTGTGCAAATTCAAGAGGAGCAAGAGAATTAGAAAGGGAAGAATGGGGGAAAGATGAGAGAAAGAGAGAAATGCTGTTGGAAAAAAATCGGCTTCCTTGGCCTTGTTAAGAGAAGATATGTTCCTCTCCAACAGACCTTAAGGTATGAAAGCTGTGCATTGTGCACTAGCTTTAAATATCAAAATACTTTACAAGCAAAGATCAAATTCTGCCAAGTCTCCCTAAGTTGCAAGCACTGAAAAATACCTCTGTAGTGTTCTCAAAATGTGATCCCCCTTGATACTGAAATTATCTGCAAGTGTTTGGTAAAAACAGATTCGGTACCCTGCTGTGGGCTGCTGAATTGAAGTCTTTAAGGGGGAGGCTCAAGAATCTGCATTTTTACTCAACTCTGCAGGACATTGAGATATATTTAAATTTAAGAAGCATTGTCCCACCAGTAATATAGAACACCCTTTTTATTTTTAGACAGGATGTCTCTGAGGAACAGAGTGGTGAAGTAACTTGCACAGAGGCACACAGCATATTAGTGGATGCTAATGTGTTCATTGATGCCAAAACTTGTGCCTTCTTGCCTGCACACCATTTTAAGCCTTGTTGTATCACTTCTAAATAGGAATAATCATATATGAGTTATATCTACTTAATCACTATAAATAATGGGAGAGTTGGGGGAGGCAATAAAATGAGACAATAAGGGAAGGGTGGAAAGTCACTCAGCATGTGATACATGGATAGCGCTAGTGACTGGGTGAGGAAAACGAAGGGGTCGCCTTTTGCTGGGAACTGTCACCCTGCTTTAGTACATCTCAAATTATGCTTTTGTGCCTAGAAAACAGAGAACAAGCTCTTGCCACATTCACAGAAACCCCAAATTCCAAAACACTATCCAGAAATTCCCCCAAAAGTACCATAACCATTGTTCAACTAAGACGGGGAAACAATCTCTGTTTCCCCAGCTACACATTCCTCGGCAATATTTTCTCAAAAACTGTACCTTGGTGGGTCATTCTGCTCCGCCACTTTAGCTACTGAGCCTACAATATGGCTTTGTTAATACTAAAATATGTCTTCATATTGTAATCATTGCTGTAATAGATGGAATAACAGAGACTATCTATTGAGTAAGGCTTTGCTAGGCCCACGGGAGTTGTATATTATGTAAAAACGAAAATGAATTCAAGATGGAGAAACAAAACTTCCTTTCATTGCAGAAATATGCCCATCTATAAAACACAGATGTAGGTGTTTCCCACCATCAAAAGTCTGATAATGCCAGTCCCTATGATTATTTCAGCTTTCTAAATAGAAGTGTTTCTTGTGTTGAGGTCAATTCAAAGATACCTTTCATTCTGTAGGGAAACAGTACAATCCTTTGCTTTCTGTAGAATGGCATGAAGCTTGTATCCTATTTTGTACCCCTATTTTAAGCACGTATATGATTTCTTATAAGAGACTCTAAATTGTTAAGAGTATGTGTTGTGCCAATTTTAGTAGGCTAGGAAAATACTGGGGACCAGAAAAAGAATGTAAGTTCATGAAAGTTGAGAAATTCACCTATCATTTGTTTATAATTTAGCTGCCTGAGAAACAGCAACGTTTGCTATTATCTATGACAAAATAATATTTTAGATTCAAATTCATCCACACAAAATTATCTGGAGTTTTTAGAATCTATTTGATTAAGAAAGCAACACGGTAAATGGGTAAATGCACATGCAGACATTTTACTTAACTGCTTTCTGGCTTGTTTTTCTTTGTGTTCAGGAAAAATGCCCGGAGTACAAGTAACCCCCAATCCGCTGCCTGGGCTTCCACTTGCTTTCTGCTCATTCGTTCAATGAGTTATTCAGGTATACAGAAGTACTGAGCCTCTATTTTATTTTAATTTTTTTTTTCAGTTAGAACATTTAAATTCTACTCTTTGGGCAAATTTTAATGACATAAAACAGTTTTATTAACTATGGTTATGTATTACATGAGATCCTCAGACCTTACTCATAGCTGAAAGTTTGTACCCTTTTGCCAGTTCTTCCTGTTTTTCTCATCTTCCAGCTCCTCCCTGGCAGTGAATCTTTAACTCTCTGTTACTGTGAGTTTCACTTCTTAAAACTTTAGTTTTTTTATTTTGCCAACAAGTGACAAAGTTTTTGTGTTTCTCTGTCTGGCTTATTTCCTTTAGCATAATGGCCTCACGGTGCATCCATGTTGTGGTAATAGCGCGATTTTCTTCTTTCCCCTGATTAATCTACGTCACATTTCTTTATGCGTTAATCCACTGACGGATACGTAGATTGTGTTTGTATCTTGGCTCCTGTGAGTAATGGGAGTGCAGATATCTCTTCCATACCCAGTTTCCCTTCCTTTGGGTAAATATGCGGAAGTGGAATTGCTGGATCATACGGCAAGCCTAGCTTTACTTTATTTGTTTTAGGAAACCTTGTACTGTTTTCACAGTGGCTGCGTCAGTTTCCATTCCCACGAACAGTGCGGGAAGGTTCCCTTTTCTCCGTGTTCTCTCTGGCATTTCTTATCTCTTGTCTTCCCGATAACCGTCCTTCCAAAAAGCTAGAGGGTGACGGCGTCTCATTGTGGTTTTCATTTGCATTTTCTTGGTCATTAGTAATGTTGACCATCTTTTCAAGTACCTGTTGGCCATTTATTTGTAAGTCTTCTTTGGAAAAATGTCATTTCAATTTCTCTGCCCATTTCTTTCCTGTTGAATTGTTTGAATTCTTTTTAGAAAAATTTTATTCTAGTTTATTCTATTACAGTCGTCCCATTTTTTCCCTCTTTGCCCACTGCCCTCTGCTCCCAAACTCATCCCCCACACCGTTGTCGATGTCCACGGATCACTCATACATGTTCTTTTTTATTTTTTATTTTTTTATGTGATGGATTTATGGGAATGGTAATTTTGATTTCCTTTTTTCAAATATTTTATTTATTTTCTTTAGAGGGGAAGGGAAGGAGAGAGGAAGAGAAACATCAATGTATGGTTACTTCTTGTGCATCCCCTGCTGGGAACTGGCCCCTGCCGGGAACTGTCCTGCAACCCAGGCATGTGCCCTGACTGGGAATCAAACCGTGATTGTCTGGTTCACAGGCTCACGCTCAATCCACTGAGCTACACCAGCCAGGGTCTCATACATGTTCTTTGAGTAATCCCTTCCCCTTCTTTCCACCCTTCCCCTTTCCTCTGGCAGCTGCCTGTCTGTTCCCTGTTTCCACATCTCTGGTTCTGTTTTGCTCATTACTTTTTGTTCACTAGATTCCTTTTGTAAGTGAAACCACCAACGAAATAAAAAGGCCGCCTACAGAGTGGGGGGAACTATTTTCAAGTTATATACAATAACTACGTGTTGTCGTACTTGAACTCTGCATGTATGTTGAGTATTAACCCATTATCAGATAAACAACTTGAAAATATCTTCTCCCATTCTGTAGGTTGCCTTTCCATTTTGTTGATGGTTCCTTTGTTCTGCAGAAGCTCTTTAATTTATTTTGTTGTCTGCCATGATGAAGAACCCACTTGAGCAAAAGCTGAGCCAGAAGCTTTTTAGTTTAATGGAGTCCTGCTTGTTTTTGCTTTGGTCGTCTTTCGTTTTGGCGTTAAATCCAAGAAATCATTGCTAAGACTGATGGTAAGGAGCTTACTCCCATGTTGCCTTCTGGGAATTTTTTGGTTTCAGGTCTTACATTCAAGTCTTTAATGCATTTTTAGTTGATTTCTTGTTTGGTGTAAGATAGGGGTCCAGTTCTATTATAGTTTTGCATCTGAAGGTATACTTTAGAATGCATCAGAATAGCCCCAAGTGATTCTAAATGAAGGTTTTTGGCCTCATTCCATGAACATCTACCTCAGTAGGTCAAGGATAAAGTATTAAAAAAATCCAAGTTTTATCATGGTTTTCAGGCATTTCTGATTCAGGACTATAAGCCACACTTAGGAAAATACTGACTTCCTGTATGCTGTGCATCTTAATTCAGAGAGTGATGAAATTATCCCACTACTTAATTCAGGGCTGGTGTGGCAAGCAAGGCATTAAAGGTGCAGAAGTTAAGAAGACACTCACTGGCACACTTGACCCTGCCCTTACCTATAGATTCAGCTGACACATGTTGTTAAATAGTTTAATCCCACCCCCCTCCCCATCCCCAACCAGCCCCTTAGGTAGGGACTTCTATTTCATCATGACTGTGGTTCCCTGCGGTGTCAGAGGCAACTGACGCAGTTCAGCTGCATTTCACATAGGTGGGTGGGCATCACATATCTTCTCCGAGACCAGGTTTACTTTCAGGCCATGGCTGAGTTAGCTGAACAAAGGGCAGAGACCTTGCCAAAATCTCAGGACTAGTTCTCTGACCTTGCCAGTGGTTTCAAATGTAATTTCATTTGCATATCCCAAAAGCTTTGAGATAAAAATACTTGGAGATAAATGAGATTTGGGGAAGGGAAGAACAGAAAGTATATAAAAGAGCCAAGTGGCATGAATATTTTCCCCCTAGAAGGAAGTCATATTAATATGTAGTTTTCAAGGACATTGCTGTTCACATGGGCATTTACCCATATGTTAACATGCTTAGATTCATCTAGTACATTTTTGTAGTGTGTTGATCCTAGATGTGAAACTTCATGATGGCGTGGCCTGCCAGGAGAGGGGGGCCGGTTGTGACCAAGTGGAATAATGACACGCTCCTCCTACAAGGACATTGTAGTTGTTCTCTGCTGAGTGCATTGGAGTGTACCTGAATCTCATTCTTAAGAGGTGTTTTTTTTTTTTTTTACCCTGGAAGTTGTTCAGTTCAGAAAAGGTTAAAGATCTATTCCCTGACAAAAGAGCACCCACCATCTTCAAGCCTGCTCTGTGCTGTGGTCTAAATTTTAGTCTCCCCATTACAATCTAGTAGGGAAAAGACCTGCTTTTGTACATCTCTGATGGTACAACTTTTCTTAACCCTGTTTCTGAGAATGTTGTCTGCTTCCCAGCATTTCAGTTGTTGCTAATCTTATTTCCGTGCCCCACATAATTAGAACTGCTACAAATTCTGACTGTTCCATCAGCTCCTTCCTCCTGTATGAAATGTGCTAAGAGACGAGGAAGTGGAGGTGGACTTCCTGGGTTCTTGCTTTGAGTCTAAAGGAAGTTAAATATAAAAACTCAGGAAGTGTCTGAATACGTTTCAGTGTGATCCTTAGAACGTTTCCCTTGAGGTTGGCAGAGAAATCTGAACATAACTTTTTTAACCTATCCAATTTCAACTTAAAAATTTCCTCTACCCATTTAACTGGGTGCCCTAGATTACAAAGGAATGGAGAGAGAGAAACAAAACTTGGCAAAATCAGTTGCTACCTTGTGATATTTCATATGCTGCTAGTCTCACTGAAAGTGAATATGTGTTAATTCAAATATCCAGATATAAGAAGGGGGGATGAAAGGGGACCCACTAAATGAAGTTGAAGACACATACAAACATGTCGAGCTTTGGAAAACATCTGGGTTTTGGAATATTAGTTCAAATAAGTCTAGTTTCACACAGGGTCTCAGGGGTGTGATGAAGAAAACTTTTGTGTTTTTATTGTTTTCTAATCCAGCAAAGACATAGACTTGATTTCCCTTGTCTGACTCAAACCGGGGAATTCAGTTCTAAAATACAACCTGATTATACACATTTGAGAACCCGACTTTTTCCAGCGTTTTGGGAAGTACAGGTGTATAGTCATGCTTGAGTTCATGAACTCCCGATCGTAAAGGGTGTTGACTCTCTTCCCCTCACATTCAAGAATTTTCTGTAGTCAGTTGAGAGGCTCTTTCCACCAAACTTCTGTTAACAGGTAAATTATTGTCCAGTAAAAGTATTGAAACTAAAAACCCTCATCAGTTCTTGATACTTAGAGCAAAGGCCTGGTTTCAACCAAGTATTAGAAAAAGTCCTGGCATTTGAGAACTGCCAGGAAAGAAGGGAAAACTGCCTGTCATCCAGAGGGGTCAGGGCAGCAGCACAGGCAGGACGAGGGCATTGGGCTCAGAGAGGATCAGGGGACTGCCTCAAATATTGCTTAGCTTAGTGTTTCTGAGGGCTGCCTACACAAAGATTTTTGTCAGTGACTCATCACATTTCATTCTCCTCAATGTGATGCCATTTCTGTCTATTTTAAGAAGTTCAAGAAGCACTTTCTCCCAGTGAATATATTTCTGGTTAGCAGAGGTTCATAAGCATTTTTTGTGGTATGTAAAGGTATAACATAAAACACCTAAGTGTAAAGGAAACCTATTATGTTGAAATATAATTCTAAAAATGCAATAAAAACTATATATATGTATATATATACACACACACTTCATCAACATATTTAATATTAGGACCTATTGTTACCTATGTATTAGCTTAACTTTGAAGTAGTGGTGAACATAAAAGATATTTTAAACTATTTGCAGCAACTGTGACATAATATGATGTTATCTGTGATTGCTCTTGATTACATAGCCACAGGTTCTGTCAACTCTACTGGAATTTGTTGCCTGCATTTATAATGGAAAGAAAGGCTAAATCACTTACAGGTTAATGGGAAAACACGAAGATAATTTTACTTATCCACGTTCACCCACCTCCTGAATACTCTCCGTGGTCTCCTTGGTGGCTTGTGTTCCCCAGGTTAAAAATTCTTGCTTATAGATTAAGACGAGATAAATCATATTTTTTTCTTACATGTCAAATGACAGTTTTAACATATTTCCCAGGACATAAGTTATAACCACTGAATAATTATCTTTGAAATGACATTGTTATAGGGAAATTGGTACCAGGTTCTATTCCTTTTGCTTTTGATTATTTTTTATTATGAAACAGAGTGTCCCCTTGACAAACTCATTTCAGTTAAGTGCATTTATTACAATCCCTGTGGTATCTGTACACTCTGACACTGCTGGGAAAGGGTGTCTATGGGAATAATGTCATTAGACTAAATAACTACATACAAGGCTATAATGAGTCAGGAATAACAAATTTTGTGGTGATAGGTCTTTATTTTGAAAAAGTAGATTAATCAATAGCATTTTGCATTGAGCTGTTGTCAGCTCTCCCAGTTTGAACGTTGGACCAAAACAGCAAGGCCTTTCAAATTGATCACAGGACAGAAATTGGCATCCACTTCCCCCTGGCTTCCACTTGAACATGCTTTACGGCTCATTTCATGAGTAATGAAAATAGTGATGATAATGACAACAGTGAGAATATTGCCCAAAGTAGAGAAAGAAACCAAAGGGGGGACAAGCCATAATTGTTTTTAGTACTCTGTTTAAAATCCTCAGACTTTGAGTTTTTATCATGAAATAAATCCGTCTTCAATAGGAAAGTAGGCATAACATCCACAGTATCCAAGTCATGTTTCATTTCTGTTTCCTGAAAAGCTGTATTCCCAAGGAGCATGATGAGAACAAACCAGGGGAGGTTAAAATGCCAGGTCAGGGTTTGGAAGGAGATGTTGACAGAGGTCAGGCTGTACACATACAGGCCTATAATAGGTGAGGTGTAAAATGGAAGTGCTCATAGGATGACCACAGGGCACAAGGAGAGGGTTAAGTGAAAAGGAAATTGTGTAGCCAGTAAGAATGTCACCAAGTCCATTTAACTGTGAGAAAACTGTCAGACCTGAATTTATATGTTTCTGGACCTTACATAGGTACCAACCAATGCCCTTGGTTCTTGCCTTTCTCTGCCTATGGATTCTTGGGAAAATGTTTCTGGAGCAAAGGACACTGGCCAAGGTTTGTCAGGGTGGATACAGACAGGAAACGTACATCCGTCCCCATTGGACTGGTCTGCTGTTCTGTACTATGGCATTATTGACTGAATTGATCTTCCCTTTTGGTACATCCTTACCACGCTGATGCTTCTATTTTGATTTATTACGTAGCAGTTGACTTTCACACAATAATTTACTCATTGATTTCCCCTAATGGATTGTATTTCAGTTATTCATTTTCCCACAATAGTGCTGGAAAGAAAACAACAACAACAACAAAACATTTATTTACCCTCAAGACTGTGAGGTGTCTCTGGTTTGAACAGGGCATGGCTGATTTGGCTGGGCTTGGTTGATCTCCTCTTGGCTCACTCATGCCTTTGCAGTTCAGAGCAAGTCACTCGTGCCTTTGCAGTCAGAGCAAGTCTGCTCATGTTGGACTGGGGATTACCTGAGCAGCTGGGCTTTGTTCCCCATACCCTCTTCTCTAACATGTGAACTGAGCACATTTTCATGTTATTGGCAGAGGGCAAGCATCACACATGAGTGCTTTTTCAGGCTTGTTCCTGAGTTGCTGAACTAATAATTTATTGACCAAAGTCAGTCATAAAACCAGTTAGATTTGAGAGGAAAGGAATAAATTCAAATCAAAACCACAGTGAGCTACCATTTCTCACCCACAATCTGAAAGGTAGAAAATAACAGTTATTGGCAAGGACATGCATAGCTTACTGGCAGAAACCTAAAACTGAACATCCATGTGGAAAGTAGTATGGCAATTCCTCAAAAAGAAAATTAAACATAAAACTATCATGTGGTCCATAAATTTTAGTTGTGGTATACGTTCAGAAGAGCTGAAAGCAGGGTCTTGGTGAGATATTTGCACACTCATATTCATGACAGCGTTGTTCACAGTGGCTACAAGGTGGAAGTAGAGTTCATTGATGGATGAGTGGATAAACAGGCATGTGTGTACACACACCCACAAGGAGGAATATTACTATTTTAGTTTATTTTTTATTTTTATTTTTTAAATTTTCTTATCCCTACATATCATTATTTTTTAAATAGTTTATTGATTATGCCATTAAAGTTGTCCCATTCCCCTGCTTCACTCCCCTCCACCCTGCACACCCCTCCCCCACCATTCCCGCCCTTTCATTCATGTCCATGTGTCACAAGTTCTTTAGATTCTGTATTTCCCATAGTATTCCTGCCCTCCCCCCTATCTATTTTCTACCTACTATCTATGCCACTTATTCTCTGTACCCTCTCCCCCCTTCTCCTCCCACTCCCCTGTTGCTAACCCTCCATGTGTTCTTCATTTCTGTGGTTCCACTCCTGATCTAGCTGTCCTCTTGGTTTGCTTTTGTTTTAGGTGTGGTTGTTAATAACTGTGAGTTTGCTGTCCTTTCACTGTTCATATTTTTCATCTTCTTTTTCTTAGATAAGTCCCTTTAGCATTTCATATAAGAAGGGCTTTGTGATGATGAACTCCTTGAACTTGACCTTATCTGAGAAGCACTTTATCTGTCCTTCCATTCTAAATGAAAGCTTTGCTGGATAAAGCAATTTTGGCTGTAGGTCTTTGGATTTCATGACTTGGACTACTTCTTTCCAGCCCCTTCTTGCCTGTAAGGTCTCTTTTGAGAAATCCACTGACAGTCTGATGGGCACTCCTTTGTAGGTGAGTGTCGCCTTATCTCTTGCTGCTTCTAGGATTCTTTCCTTCATTTTAATCTTGGCTAATGTAATGATGATGTGCCTTGGTGTGTTCCTTCTTGGGTCCAACTTCTTTGGGACTCTCTGAGCTTCCTGGATTTCCTGGATGTCTATTTCCTTTGCCAGACTGAGGAAGTTCTCCTTTATTATTTGCTCAAATAAGTTTTCCACTCGTGGCTGTTCCTTTTCCCCTTCTGGTACCCCTATAATTCAGATGTTGGAACGTTTAAAGAAAGGAAGTAAATTTTGACACCTGCTACAGCACAATTTAACATTGAAAATATCATGCTAAGTAACATAAGCAAGTGATTAAAGGAGAGAGAGCTTGTAAGATTTCATTTACTTGAGGTCGCCAAAGTAGTCAACCCATACAGACAGACAACAGAATGGTGATTGTCAGGGCTAGCCATAGAGAGGAATGGTGAGTTAGTGTTTCAGGTGTAAGATAAAAAAAGTCTTGGAGATGGACGGGTGCATAGTAATGCAAATGTACTGAAAATGGTTATAATGGTAAATGCTATGTAGTTATGTATATTTCACCACAATAAAAAAGTATGCAAAAAAGAGTAAGGGAGTAGATTTTTCCACGTTAGTAATGATTACTTCCAAGTCATATGGCAAAATGGGCGTGGGTACCCAGGAAGGAAACACTGTCACTGGGGACACGGGGCCATCATTCTTCCACAGAGGGCATGTTCCAAGGCAGCAACATTTTTTCAAAGCGCAATAAATCATCGCAAAATTTAATTTGCTTCCAAATGACTTTGACATTCATAACAGATTTAAAAGATTGTAGTGAGGTGTTAACATCCATCTTAACGTAGCACTCAGCATGTAACGGGAACTTGAATTTTGGAGCTGCCCAAATATCAATGTCAGGAATGTCAATGACAGAACACCCAGCCCCCTTAACACAACATACTAGGTACAGTGAGAAACTTGTGTTACAGGGAACAAGTGAAAAACCCCATTTATTATGTTTTGCCTATGCTGCATATAATCTACTGAAGAATTAAACTCTTCTATATCAAGTAACATTAAAATAGGTGGATAAATCAGATGCGGAACACTTCACTCAACTTCACTCACCTTTCAGCAGTTATATGAAGGTGGAAACCTAGAGTCCTGCCATAGCACCTTGTCTGTTGTTGTGATTTAGACTCAGAGTATTTGGGTATTCATTAGAATTCTGTGTTATTATTCATGCCCTCCTTCATCATCTATGCCTATATCCAGTGATCTGGTAATGAAAATGATTATGGTACCTATAGGCCAGGCATCTGTCCAGTATTTACACCCAAGCATCATTGAATACTTCCAATTTATTAAAATTCTTGTGTGTGCTCTTTCTGAAATGTTGGGTAATAACTCTATTCATAAGGGACATTGGCATGAGTTCTAATTTCTCTTAGAGAGCACCAAACATCACGGAGTATATTTTAAAAGTTGTATTTGTTCATTAATTTTTTATTAAATATATTTTATTGATTATGCTATTACAGTTGTCCCATTTCCCATCACAAGAGAAGCAGTTTTGGTGGCCTATGCTTTTATTATTATTTTGGGGGATAAAAATCATGGCAGTAAAGTAAAAATTCATTTTTATAATGTGAAATTTATTTTGATTTAAATTTATTGTTTTATTTGTATAACTTTTCCAGGCAGAACAAAATGGGTATTTATGCCCATGTCACAGGTGACAAATGAAACTTAGAGTTTAAGTGAAGTTTTCAAGGTTATCATTTGTTCAGTGATAGAGACAGAACAAGATGTTGATACCTCTATCTTCCAGAACTGTGGGTACAGTTCAGCAAGCCAGCTGCCGCATGTGGCTACTGAGCACTTGCCATGAGGAAACTCTGCATTGAGATGTACTGTGAGAGTAAAATACACACTGAATTTCATAGACAGTGTGAGGAAACAACTGTAAAATCTCACACCAAGAGATTGTAATGTTGTTAGTCTGGGGTGTGACCTGTTTATCAGGGATTTTGAAAGTTCCTCAGGGGAAGCCCTGGTTGGTGTGGCTCAGTGAATCGAGCAAGGGCCTGCAAACCAAAGGGTCACTGGTTCAATTCCCAGTCAGGGCACTTGCCTGAGTTGTGGGCCAGGTTTCCAGTAGGGGGCGTGCAAGAGGCAACCACACATTGATGTTCTTCTCCTTCTCTTTCTCCTTCCCTTCCCCTCTCTCCAAAATAAATAAATAAAATCTTGAATATTTAACTATGTAGTTGAAATATAAGTCTTTTAAAAAAGTTCCTTAGGTGATTCAAATGTTCAGGCAAGGGAGAGAGCCACTGTCCAATAGCAAAAGCACAGTGTCAGGAGTCAGGACCCCTGGGGGCTGACCTGGGACCGTCTCCATGATTTTGCTGAGACAAATGATTTCAGTGCTCTGCCTTGGTTTCGGCTTCTTTCTATGAATCATGGGGACAAATGTACCTACATCACAGTGCTGTGGGGCTGACACAATGAAGTACGATGGATATGAAAGGGCCCCATAAACTAAAATGTTAAAAAACAAGTTTCTATTGATTGCATGTGGAAATTATAACTTTGGAAATATTAACTCAGAGCAAATATATTATTAAAATAATTTCACTTTCAAACATTTCTTTGAACATGGCCACTAGAAAGCTTAAACCTTTTATATAGAGCTCTAGTTAAGTTTCTCATAGACAGTGCTATCTAGAACTTTATTTTTTCTTGCTGCTTTGGCTAGGCATCTGAGTGTGAGACATGAGTTAAGTGTGTAAGTTCATATGGTGTGGTTCACAGGTTAAGAATTAGGGTTTATTTCTATGTCAGTATAACAGTCATTACCAGGCATGGCTCAGTGAATTCATATTGTTGTGAAGAAATAGTTAAATATATTGTCTATAAAGTTATCAATTTTAATGATAAGGTTCCTTGCTGGTTTTTTTGACCACAGATTTCTTACGTTCATTGAGGTTATGATTTTAACATTCTTGGTTTTTGATGATCATCTTTAATATGCAATACCTAGTGGTCTCATAGTATTAAGAATTTTTCAAAAGCTTACCTGATAATAAAGAACATTCTGATATCCTACCAATAAAGTTTTTCTCAAATGCTTAGCTCAAAGAAGTAGAAAGAATAAAGTTCTAAGATAGCACTATTTATAAGTGCTATCTTAGATAGCACTTATAAATTAAGATTTTATTAAACTATTTTATTAAACTATATAAGGTATTAAAATGGGAAAACACCATATCATACAACTGAAACTAATATAACCAATAGGAGATTGTATACCAACCATAGTTAATAAAAAATTTAAAAAGATAAATTGTGAGAGCCACATATAAAATTTAAAATTTTCCGGCAGTCACGTCAAAAGAGTAAAAAAAAGTGAAATTAATTTAATAATATGCTTTATTTTATCCAATATATTCAAAGCAACAAGAGTAGCAATATTTATTTATTATATTTTATTGATTATACTATTGCAGTTGTCCTGACTTTCCCCCTTTGCCCCCCTCCACCCAGGACCCCCCACTTCCTCAGGCCATTCCCCCACCATTGTTCATGTCCATGGTCACGTGTATAAGTTTTTTTGGCTACTCTATTTTCTATACTGTACATTTACATCCCCATGGCTACAGAATAACAATATTTTAAGCAAATGTATTTGTATCTTTACTTCTTCCAACTCACCCATTCCATTCTAGTGTTCTTGGGGTACATTTCCCACTACAGTAAAATACTTACTGTGATTTATCTTGCTCTTTGTGCTGACTCCCTCTCAGCCTCCCTCGCCAGTCTCTTCCCATGAACAGGACTTGGTTTGAATAGGTCTTTTTCATATCCTACACCGCCCCAGCATCTCCTCGCTCAGCCTAGGGGCCTGTGATGTTCTGGTAGTCACATCTGGTAGTGCTTTTTCTACTGTTCCTGTTTTACCTAGTTAAATCCTATTCATCTCCTTGATCTCAGCGAAGACTATTGTCTTCTTGGGGACTATTTACTTGACTACCAAATGTAGGTCAGTCATTTTTAATGTACTCCTAACACCTCATTTCTTTACTTTAGATAAATTATTTTAATTTAGGATAATATATTCATTAACCTGATTATTTCATTCATATCTCTAAACCCCGGTGGACTCCAAGATCTATGAGAGCAGGGTCTGTCTCTGTATTTATTTAGTATTGCATCCCCAGGGCACAGTGCTTTGTGCGTAGTAGGTACTTGGTGTTAGTTTAATGAAGGGACAAGCAAATGCATTATCGGTAAGTGAATATACATTCTTTGAATGCATCATGCTCCATTTAATCTAGGAATCTTGATATTTAAGAGTCCCTTAACATTTTAATAGCTATTTTATATTCCCTATTTGTTTTGCAAATATTTTAATTTCCAATTAAAAATCAGATTTACTATTATAGCATATCCTTATACAGTTGAATGTTGTCAATAATATTGCTTAACATGAATCATCATTAGTTATTTGGTTCATACAACATCCCTAAGAGGAAAATATTGATATTTGTACTTTTAAGAAGAAAAGTTAATTTATAGGAAAGGTAGATAAATGCTCGACTTAAGGGGGCAATAATAACTATGGAAATAGATTCAAAATGGTGTCTTCTGTGTGTGTGGAGAGGGGCAAGAGGGAGAGAGAGAGAGAGAGACACTAAGGTTGGATTTTGAAATCCAAGATACGTTTTGGGTATCAATTTTCACATTTGTTTTTATGCTTATTAAATGCTACTTTTGCAGTTAGAAATATAGGCAATATAATCTTAACTAATTCAGTTATAGCAGAACGTTTTTACCCTTAAGAGAGGAAAATCATAGGAAAACAGCATGTGGGTAACTTTAGCTACAGATTACCAGGGAGCCGCCAAAAAGACACCATGTCCTGGGGTCCAGACAGCACGTGTACTGAATATCTATTCTATCTAACATTCCGAAATATGAGGACTGATGTCCAAATGATGATTTAATGACCCAGAGAAACTTATTATTAAAGAAACATTAAATTATGTCTGGCGAGCATTCTGAAGTAAGAATGCAGGCCACTCACTTTTAAGAGGATTTTCATTAGAAATTTAAAATGTTTAAAATTACTTATGATAAAGTTTCTAGTTGACAACCAAATACACTGCATTAGACTAATGTTTTTCTTTTTAATTGAGTTTATTGAGATGCTATTTGTCAATAAAATATAGGTGTACAGTTCTATAATATATCATCTGTGTATTGTATTATATGTTCATCGCCCCAAGTCTCCTTATATCACCACTTCTCCACCTTTACCTTCTTCTACTCCCCCACCCCCTTTTCCCTCTGGTGACCACGATACTGTTGTCTGTGTCTATGAGCTTCTTTTTTATCCAAAGAAATCCAAGACACTAATTTGAAAGAATATATGCACCCCTATGTCCATTAGACCAATGGTTTTCAAACTGTGGTACTTGGGATTTTGTTAGAAATGCAGATTTTTGAATCCCAACCTAAATCCATAAATCAGAAATTCTCAGAGGAAGGCCCAGGGACTTGTAGTTTAATAAGTTCTTTACATGATTCTGATGCACTTTGGTATATGAGAACAAATGAACTAGATGATTATAGCAAAGGAAAATTCTCATTAATGGCCTTAAAAATACTTAGTGAGTGCAATAATTGACCCATGCTATAACAAAGGGAAAATTATAAATCTTAGAAGAATTCTGTTCTTTAATAAACAAAAGTATACCTATTTTGTTGTTGCTGTTTCCGAACTCCTCTTTATGGTTTCTATTTTAGGTGCCAAATTCTCAAACTTTTTCTTTTTACAAGAATAAGGGTCTTTTTAAAAACTATATTATATTGATTGTGCTATTACAGTTGTCCCAATTTTCCCCTTTGACCCCTCTACCCAGTACACCCGATTCCTTCCAGCAGTTCCCCCCTGCTTTAGTTCATGTCCATGGGTCATACATGTAAGTTCTTTGGCTACTCCATTTCCTATACTATTCTTAACATCCCCCATTTATTCTGTACCTACCCATTTGTACTTCTTAATCCCTGCACCTTTACCCCCATTCTCCTTTCCCCTCCCAGCTGATAACCCTGCAAATGATCTCCGTATCTATCATTCTGTTTCTGTTCTGCTTGTTTACTTAGCTTGTTTTTAAGATTCAATTTTTGGTAGTTGTGGATTTATTGCCATTTTAACATTCATAGTTTTAATCCTCTATGATAGGAAATATTTAAAACATATATAATTTCTAGTAAGAAATGGACAAATTTGTTGGCAGATTACTTCTCTGAAAAAAGATGGCAGAATTTGTAGCATTTTCGAATTTTCATGGTATATATTCTCCCAGCATGGGCAATTTCTGTATAACTGAAAATAGAGTTGGGAATAAATGCTCAGAATAGATGTTCTATTTTTTCTTTTTTGTTATGGAAGAAGGAGGAGTCTTTTTAGAAAGGTCTACCTTGTCCAATCCACTTACTTTTTAGAATTTTTTTTTTTTTTACCAAATGTTTTTTTCTACCTTGTTAAAAAGAAGTCACACAGATCCTAAGGTTCTCCACATTAAGAGTTATTATACAGGAATGTTTTGGTTTTTAAATTAGGCTACCAGGCACTTGATTACAATGTCCTTTATCAAAAGAGATGTTCTGAATTCTCAAAAATTTATGCATGCGGAAGAGCCCTTTAAATGGGAAGCGTTTGGAACATATGTAATACAGGTCAGATTTTAGGTAGGTATCCCAATTATTCCATTTTACTTAGTGACTCTTTTGGTGACCAGGGTCAATCCTCAATCATTTTACACTATAACAAAACCAAAAGCTTTTGGGTAATTAAGAATCAACCTCAATTATTCAAAATAGTATTGAACACAAATATAATTAAAAATGGTGCCAGTGGGTAAGAACAAACATGGAAGGCAAGGCCATTTTTTGTCATAGCTGGTAAAACAAATCTGGCATATTGTTAATGGTGATGAGGCCTCTTAAACAAATCTGGCTGGTTATTATTTCAAGTGTAGGCTGCTGCCCTGGATTGCAGAATATTTCAATGCCTCTGTGGGTTGTTTGCTCCTTTTCTTTTTAAAAATTCCATCTCCTGCCAAATTAATGTTTGTAAAAATGTGGTTTGAATCTGTTGTGGCTCTGCTCAGAAAGTCTGAGTATCTCCCACTGCCTGCAATACAAAGTCCAGCACTTTTTAGCTTGGGACACGAATTCTTTGGCTATTAGACCCATAAATCTCTTTCCTTCTTAATTTCCCAATAATGCTCTGGTGAAATCATGCACTTTGCCACTCCTGTAATATCATGTTTTTTCCTGATATACCTGCAATATGCTCTCTCCATGTATAGGCTATTTCTTTACTTTCTCATACTGCAAATACTATACATACCATTATATCCTTGTACACATCTCATGTTCTATTCAAAATTGTGTCATCCTTCGAGCTACTATTGTGGGTGAGCAGTGGGGTGCAATAGCTGAAGTCACTGCCTGCATTTGGTAGCAGCTATCCTATCTTGTGCACATTACTCAACTGCTCTCAGTATGTTCTCATCTGTAAGTGGATGTAGTGATCAAACTGTTGTATGGACTTGTGTTGTAAGGAGTATATGAGAGAAGACCTGGAAAGCATTTAGCAAAGTATGGCAAGAAATGCTAACTATGGTTTTTTCTTCTTCTTTTGAACTCAAAATTTCTACCTAACCACTTGTTTGGCTCTTATATGCTTTCTTGTAGTGTAGCTTTTGTGTACCTATTATTGTATTTTAATATATTTTATTCTTTAATTACTTTTTTTGTATTTTTTCCATTACCATTTATCCCCCTTATACCCTCTACCCAGAATGTATTTTAAAAACCTTGGCTGCAGGAAGTAGGCTTTATGCCATCTGCATAGGACCTAACACATGACTTGCAAATAGTAGGTGCTAAGAAAGAGCTGATAAATCAATCAAATGGAAGAGAGCAGGAATCACTTACTTAGGTACCGGGACACGGCTCTGTCAACATCTGGTTGTACTGTATTAGATAATTAACTTTTTTGATCCTCAGATCCCTTTTTCCAAACAGAGATAGACCTGTGAGGTAATTTCTATGCTTTTTTTAACACCAGTTTATAATCACCTGGGGTATGATTTAACCCCTCTAATGTAAATATAGACCACTTATTATAATTCATTATTAGTGTCTTATTGAAAACTTACGGCTTTATTCTATTTTTTAAGCCCTCATATGCACAGAATTGAGATCATCATAATCCTCAGTTCATGACACATGATTCAGTCTATGGCAGAATATTTTAAAAAATTGTACCATGTGGTTTGCCTTCAACTTATAAACTCTATGTGGATTCAAGATTTAAATGCAAAAGTAAAGTTGTGAAACCAACAGAAAGAAACATAGGGGAATGCATTAAATGTAGACCATTTCTCTTGTCTCTTTAATATAGCAGCTTAACTTTTTACATATATGTTCGTATTTTATTTTTAAAATTATATTTTATTGATTATCTTATTACAATTGTTCCAATTTCCCCCTTTGTCCCCTCCACTCAGCACCACCCCACTCCCTGAGTCAATCTCCACACCATTGTTTGTGTTCATGGGTCAGACGCATAAGTTCTTTGGCTACTCTACTTTCTATGTTGTACTTTATAGCCCCATGGCTATCCAGTAACTACCTATTTGTACTTACTTCCCTCACTCCTTCACCAATTACCCCAAACCTCCCTTCCATCTGTCAACCATCAAAATGTTCTCTGTGTCCATAATTTTGTCTTTGTTCTTCTTGTTTGCTTAGTTTTTTATTTTTAATTTTTCATTGTTGTTCAAGTACAGTGGTTTAGAGATATGCATTCAATGCCATTTTATTGTTCATAGTTTTGATCTTCTTCTTAAATAAGTCCCTTTAACATTTCATGTAACAATGGTTTGGTGATGATGAGCTCCTTTAGTATTTTTCTTGTCTGGGAAGCTCTTTATCTAACCTTTGATTTATCAAAAAACTATGTTACACGTACACAATGGATTTCTATGCAGCAGAAAGAAAGAAGGAGCTCCTACCTTTTGTAACAGCATGGATGGAACTGGAAAGCATTATGCTGAGTGAAATAAGCCAGGTGTTGAAGGACAAATACCATATGATATCACCTTTAACAGGAAGCTAAAGAACAAAACAAACAAGCAAGCAAAATATAACCAAAGACACTGAAATAGAGAACAGGGGGACAGTGGCCAGAGAGAAGAGGGGACGAAATTTCAGGGGAAATAGGGGAGGGATTTAGAGGAACAAATATAAAGGATACATGGACAACAACTAAGAAGGGTGGAAATGGGAGGGAGGGGGGAGCATGGGGGGTGGAATGCGAGGGGAGTAATAGACAGAAAACAACTTGAAAAATAAATAAATTTAAATTAAAAAAAGATTTTTAAATAAAAAAATAAAGATAAGTATATGTATATTTAAAAAATAATAATAGCTTTGCTGAATAGAGCAATCTTGTCTATAGGTCCCTGCTTTTCATGACTTTGAATATTTTTTGCCAGTCCCTTCTATCCTGCAAAGTTACTGTGAGAAATCAGCTGAGAGTCTTATGGGAACTCCCTTGAAGATAACTAACTTCTTTTCTCTTGCTGCTTTTAAGATTCTCTCTTTATCTTTAACCTTTGGCATTTTAATTATGATGTGTGTTGGAGTTGGCCTCTTTGCATCTCTTATTTGGGACTCTTTGTGCTTCCTGAGCTTGCATGTCTATTTCCTTTACCTAGTTGGGTAAGTTTTCTTTCATTATTTTTTCTAATGGATTTCCAATTTATTGCTCCTTTGCCTCTCTTTTTGGCACTCCTATGATGTGAATATTGGAACTCTTGAAGTAGTCACAGAGGCTGCTTATACTATCCTCAATTTTTTTAAATTGAAAAAAGTTTTCTTGTTCTGTTTGGTTGATTTTTGCTTATTTATGTTTTACACCATTGATTTGATTCTCACCTCCCTCCACTCTACTGTTGTTTCCCTCTAAGTTGTTCATTTCAATTAGTGTATCTTTCATTTCTGAGTGAATCTTTTTTTATGTTGTCGAGGTCCTCACTGAGTTCCTTGAGCATCCTTATAACCAGTGTTTTGAACTCTGTATCTGATAGATTGTTTATCTCTATTTCCTGGATAGATTTTCTATCTCTATTTCTCTATTGTTTTCTCTATTTCCTGTTTTTGATCTGTTCTTTCATTTGGGCCATATTTCTTTGTCTCCTCATTTTGGCATCTTCCCTGTGTTTGTTTCTGTGCATTAGGTAGAGCTGCTATGACTCCCTATCTTGGTAGTGTGGCCTAATGTTGTAGGTGTCCTGTAGGGTTCATTAGCACAGCCTCCCCTGTCATTCAAGCTAGGTACTCAAGGTGCACCCTTAGTGTCAGCTGAGTGCACCCTTCTCTTGTAGTTGAGCCTTGATTGCTGTTGGCAGGTCATTGGGAGGGATTTACCCAGGGCTATCGGCTGAAAGATCTGGCTGTGACCACTGACCATCAACATCCACTCTCCATGAGGGATCAGCTGGGCAGGGGCAGGGAGACAATGCTCGAACATGGTCTGTAGTTGTCCACTAGGTGCCCAAACTCTGGCATTTCCTGGGTGGTGCAGGCCAAGGTCAACCTCCACCTGAGTTCTGCCCAGGGTCACCCTGTGTGAGCTACTAAAAAATATGAGATGGCTGCTACTTGTGCTGGGCTTGGTGATTCTGAGGTGAAGGTAATCTGTGAATCTAGGCTGGTTTCTGTTAATGCTGGGCCTGGGACACTTAGTAAGAGATACAGAGTGAGGGTTGTACCTCAGGTTTGAGAGGTTGTAGAAAGTTATGAAGCAAGAGTCAGAACCAGCCATTCATATGGAAAAAACACTGTTAACAGTTTGGGTGGGCCCATAAGTTGAGTGGGACAGTCTCGGGATTTCCAGGGCAGGGCATACATTGTTAGCCAGGTTGATGGAGTCTCAGTGAGGTACCTGCCTGCTGGCTTTGTGGTTCTGTGAGGAAGGGCTCAGAAAAGGGACAGTGGCCTTTGTCTGCCTTTCTCACTGGGAGAAAGCTGTCCTCCAGCTCTTGCCCTGATGCCAGACATATCAGTTCCTCCCTGTGTGCCACTGGTGCCTTTCAAACTGCCACCCCAGTGCTGGAGCTCAGAGTTAGTGAGTCTGAGTAAATTTGTGTGCGGGTTCTTTCAGGGGAACTGCTTAGGATTCCAGCAGTTTATTCTACTGACACAGTCTCCACTAGTTTTTTCACTCAGAAGTTATGGGGACTTATTTTCCTGGCACTGGAACCCTGGACTGAGGGCCCCAGCTCAGGGCTAGGACTTCTTGTTCCGGAGATATCCTTCCTAAATTTTTACCCACCACATGTGGATGTGGGAACAGCCCATTCTGTGTCTATGCCCTGCCTAAAAGTCTGGATGGATATGGTTTCCTTAATTCTGTAGTTGTCAGACTTCTATTCAACTGATTTTCTGACTTTTCTGAGTGATGGCTGGTCTATATTTCACTTGTAAATTTCGTCTGGTTGTGTGAGGGGGTGAGCCTTGTTTACCTATGTTGCCATCTTGACCAGAAGTCCCCTTTCCTCTCTTCCTGGCTTCCATTCCCAAAACCTCTTTCTGCATTTCATTTTTAATTAGTCACACATTCTTTAGGTAAAGAGTCACATTAGATAACACCTATAAAATCCACATTGAGCCTATAGTCAGAAATCACAGGTTCAAGTCCCAAATCTGTCATTGTTTGTATAAACTTGGGCAAATTATAAACACCAGTGGATCTGTTTCCCAGGGGGTTACCTAACTGCATTATATTATTATGTGAGTTAAATGAAACGTAGTAAAATATAGAGAAGAGGAGAGATAATACAGTGTCCTTACTGTTCTTTTGTGTAGTATTCACCACAGTGCAGAAAATAGAAAAAACCCCCTCATATTTATTAATAAATGTTTTTTTTCAAGTCTTGATGAAAATAGGAAATAATTGACTTTATTCTAAAGAATGGATTGAGTTCCTAAAGTACTCAAAGATGTTATTTAAACTAGTTAAGTTTTTCTATCAAGTGGCCACAGAGCATGGACATCAAGAACAGAATGTGGTTAGGCTTTAGGTTATCAAATTTTCTTTGGAGAATTTCAACATCTGTTCCCAACCTCAGTTTATGTTGAAGTCTTCATTAAACTATCAGGTATTTGTTACTGTTCATACAGGAGTGTGATTTTAATGTGACTTACTTCTGGTCTAAACTGAGCCATAACAGAGTATATACAATGTCATAAGTTTCATAAAAATAAAATTTGTTTAACTACCTTTTCTGGAAAAAGAATTAATTAAAAGAAAATAATTTCCCAGGGCATTTACCCTACAAGTGGTAGCCATTTAAACACTTATTTATATTCTTGATTTAAGTAATGCAGCCAAAATAATGTCCATTTTGAGCTCCAAGGAACATTTGCCAACTGAATATAGAGCTTCATAAGAAAGTAGCTCACTAATAACTAAAGACAAAAGCTAACATGCATTATTTTTTCTATTATAGTAAATAATAGTCATGTCAACCATTGAAAATAAATGGAAATTATTTCAATTTTAGAAACAAACTCATCTTAAACCTAGGTAGGGAACATAGACATAATACATTTAGCAATTTTGGTCTCATATACTTTTCCCATGATGCACTTAAAATCCATACACTTCATTTGTTAGCTAATGTTGCAACTGTGCTTTGAGCATTTCATAAAGTAAAGCATATTATCCACGGGAGAGATTGAAAAGGAAATTATCACATTACTTTTAGGTATAATCAAATTGATTAAAAACAACATAGTAGGAATATATCTCATAATACAGAGATAAAATACTTTCTTGCAATTCAAACAGATTTTCAAATTATGTGGAACAGTTAAAATTATTTATTCATGTCCTGTTATGGTAAATCTAAATAGTGCATGCAAAATATAACCTCTAAAATGTGACTCAGTGTTGCTTGACAGATTAGTCAGTCAAAACATGATTTGATTCTCTGCTGGTTTGTGCTCAATGCGAGTTCATAACCTGAAATTAAGTAATTAGAATGTGCCTTATCTCACTAAGCCAGTGGGAGAGGTTTATTATGAATCCAGCAAGAAACTTATGGGCCTGTGGTCATGCATCAAAAAGAAGAGCCAAGATAGTGTTTAGACCTTCACGGAGTTCAGTCTTCCGCCTTTGGAATTTCAGCACCACGGACAGTGCAATGTCCTGGCAGCCTTAAGGGAAAGGGGCTACAGAGTCAATAATAAAAGAAGATTGAACTACAGCTGTAGTTGTCTTTAAAGAAATCCTTGCCCTGACTGGTGTAGTTCAGTGGATTGAGTGTAGGTCTGAGAACCAAAGAGTTGCAGGTTCGATTCCCCATCAGGGCACATGCCTGGGTTGCAGGCCAGGTCCCCAGCGAGGGGCATGTGAAAGGCTGCCACACACTGATGTTTCTCTTCCTCTTTTTCTCCCTCTTTTCCCCTCTCTCTAAAAATAAGCAAATAAAATATATTTTGTAAAAATCCTTTTTCTATATTTTCAACCTAATTGACTTTAGGGCGAGTGAACATGTAGGAAAATCTAGATTAGTAATTAGATGATATTCAAGATTGCTTTTAGAATCTTGACACTGATTCAGACTTGGTTTGTAGGCAACTTAACTTAGTGCCCAAAGGAGTTGCCTCATATATGATCCAACTCTTTTCCACTCTTCCAGTTTTTTAAAAATATACTTTATTGACTATGCTATTACAGTTGTCCCATTCCCCCCCTTCATTCCCTTCCACCCTGCACACCCCCTCCCACCCACATCCCCCCCTTTAGTTTCTGTCCATATGTCTTAAGTTCTTTAGTTTCTAAATTTCCCATACTATTCTTGCCCTCCCCCATCTATTTTCTACCTACCATCTATGCTATTTATACTCTGTACATTTTCCCCCCTCTCTCCTCCTCCCACTCCCCTGTTGCTAACCCTCCATGTGATCTCCACTTCTATGGTTCTGCTCCTGTTCTAGTTGTTTGCTTTTGTTTTTGTTTTAGGTGTGGTTGTTAATAATTGTGAGTTTGCTGTCATTTTACTATACACGTTTTTTATCTTCTTTTTCTTAGATAAGTCTCTTTAACATTTCATATAATTAGGGCTTGGTGGTGATGAACTCCTTGAACTTGACCTTATCTGAGAAGCGCTTTATCTGTCCTTCCATTCTAAATAAAAGCTTTGCTAGATAGAGCAATTTTGGCTGTAGGTCTTTGGATTTNTCCCCCCCTTCATTCCCTTCCACCCTGCACACCCCCTCCCACCCACATCCCCCCCTTTAGTTTCTGTCCATATGTCTTAAGTTCTTTAGTTTCTACATTTCCCATACTATTCTTGCCCTCCCCCATCTATTTTCTACCTACCATCTATGCTATTTATACTCTGTACATTTTCCCCCCTTCTCCTCCTTCCACTCCCCAGTTGCTAACCCTCCATGTGATCTCCACTTCTGTGGTTCTGTTCCCGTTCTAGTTGTTTGCTTTTGTTTTTGTTTTAGGTGTGGTTGTTAATAATTGTGAGTTTGCTGTCATTTTACTATACATGTTTTTTATCTTCTTTTTCTTAGATAAGTCTCTTTAACATTTCATATAATTAGGGCTTGGTGGTGATGAACTCCTTGAACTTGACCTTATCTGAGAAGCGCCTTATCTGTCCTTCCATTCTAAATAAAAGCTTTGCTAGATAGAGCAATTTTGGCTGTAGGTCTTTGGATTTCATGACTTGGAATACTTCTTTCCAGCCCCTTCTTGCCTGTAAGATCTCTTTTGAGAAATGCGCTGACAGTCTGATGGGAAGTCCTTTGTAGGTAACTGTCTCCTTATCTCTTGCTGCTTCTAGAATTCTCTCCTTCATTTTAATGTTGGATAAAGTAATTATAATGTGCCTTGGTGTGTTCCTGCTTGGGTCCAACTTCTTTGGGACTCTCAGAACTTCCTGGATTTCCTGGAAGTCTATTTCCTTTGCCAGACTGGGGAAGTTCTCCTTTATTATTTGTTCAAATAAGTTTTCTACTTGTTGCTCTTCCCTTTCCCCTTCTGGTACCCCTATGGTTTGAATGTTGGGACATTTAAAGATGTCCTGGGTGTTCCTAAGTCTCTCCTCATGTTTTTGAATTCTTGTTTTTTTCATTCTTTTCTGTTTGGTTGTTTCTTTTTTCCTTCTAGTCTACTCCATTGATTTGAGTCCCAGTTTTGTTGCCATCACTCTTGGTTCCCTGTGCATTTTCCTTCATTTCACTTAGAGTAGCCTTCATTTTTTTCTTCTAATTTGCAACCAAAGTTAACCAATTCTGTGAGTATCCTGATCACCAGTGTTTTGAACTGTGCCTCTGATAGGCTGGCTATCTGTTGGTCGCTTAGATGTATTGGCTCTGGGGCTTTGAACTGTTTTTTCATTTGAGCCATTTTTTTTTTGTCTGGTCATGCCTGTTATGTCTGAGGGGCAGAGCCTTAGGTGTTCACCACCCCCCCCACCCCCACCCCATCCCTGGGTTGTGATGCTGTATGTGGGGGTGGGGTCAGAGGGGGACAGTGGTACATGCTCCACTCTCTCTTGGATTTTGGTTCCTTCTGCTGTTTCCCACAAGCAAAGTGGGCCCTTCTATTGCTGGTTCCCAGGTGGGTGGGCTTGTGTACATTCTAGGACCCTGTAGGTCTCTCCAAGGAACTCTCCTGTGAGGCTGGGAGTTTCTCCCAGCACCTCAACCCCCATAAGTCTTTTCAATAGGTGCTTTTAGGCTTTATTTCCCATCGCTGGGGCCCTGGATTGCACGGTCTGTCTCCCTGCCCATTTTCACATGGTTTATCTGTATGCAAATATGTGACCGAAGTCAGCCAGCCACCTTGTGCAACTCACTGGGTCTGCTTGTTGACACCCTGCACCCCGGTCTTTCAGCTGCTGCCTGCATGCGGGGTCTGGCAGCCACCACCTTTTCCTGTTGTGACCCCTCTCTGCCAGCTGCTGACTCTGCCCCTCTTATTGGTGTGGATGAATTGTTGTCAGACTTTGGTACAGTTCAATTTTCTGGCAGGCTGGTTGTGTTTTTGCTTCTAAATTTTTGTTGCCCTTAACTTTGGTTGTGCAAGGAGGTACAGTGTTTTCTGCCTATGCCTGTATCTTGGCTGGAAGTTCTCACTCTTCCAGTTTTTTACAACTTTTGTTAATGTTGTGTTTGTTGGAATGTCCTTATGATGCCAAGAAAGAGAAAAAAACTGCTTTATTTTTCCTTTTCTATAGTTCTATTTTAACTACTTAGAACTATAGTTCTATAGTTCATAAGTTTATTTTGTTCATTAGACTCCTGTAATAGGTGAGATCATATGGTATTTTTCTTTCACTGACTGACTTATTTCACTTAGCTTAATATTCTCCAGTTTTATCCATGCTGTCACAAAAAGTAGGAGCTCCTTCTTTTGGGGACTAGTCAAAAAACATGTATGAATGACCCATAGACATGGACAACAGTGTGGAAATTGATCCTGGGAATGGGGGGTGGGATGGGTGGAGGAGGGCAAAGGGGGAAAATTGGGGCAACGGTAATAGAATAACAATAAAAACACAATAAAAAATTAAAAATAAAACAGCACCACCACCAACATCAACAAACAGTCTACTTTACTGACAGCCATGGGAAAATAAGACTGCTTTTGAAAGTCTAGGTTATTGATATAAATAAGGTTCAGCCGTATATTTGTTTTCATCTGTTTTTATTTCTGTCTAGAGATAGCATATCTATTAAAACCATGTTTCTAGGTCAGTGAAGGTTAGTGTCAATTTTTGTTCATTTGATCATCCATCCATTCATTCACTCAACAAATATTTATTGGACCTCAGTTCTGTACCAAGCCTCTTCTATGTACTAGGGTTAAAGACGTAAACAAACTGATGTAATCCCTCACTTAGGGCCAAGTCTAGTGGGGGAGCAGGCATTAATGAAAACTATAGCACAAAAATCTTATATCTATGACTGGGGTAAATGTGATGAAGGAAAAATACAATAAATAAATAAAGTGACTGGGGGTAAACTCTTTATCAGATTTGGTAATATAAAAAGAGACCTTGAATTCTTTCCTGATGTCAACAATAACCTATAAAATGGATTTCAGACACTTTATTTCCTCTCCAGAATATGCTCCATGCTGTGGTCAGAGTGATCTTTGCCATGTGTAAGTATGACCATGCTTGTTTTGTGATTAATTCTTTCCACTGGCTTCATGGCTTCCCATCATTGTTAAGACAAAGACCACAGTCCTTGTTAGAAATTATCAGGAACTGCAATGTCTCTACCTTTTTGTCCTTGGGATGAGGCATTCTCTTGCCATGTCAGGCTAAAGGTAGTGTCCACAAAGCTCTGATTTATGCCATCTTAATGATTCTCAATTGCAGTTTTGAAAATTACATGGAACAGGAGAGAGAAAGCTTCCAAAAGAGAAATGAAAAGATGGATAAGATAATACATATCCTCATTAGTCATAAATAAAATAAAATTTTGCATATGGTGTAATTTTCTAATCATCAGTTAATGCTCCGTATATTTACCAAGCATGCAAAGAAAATTTGACATAGTAAATTCCCACATAGTGAGATAATATAAAAGAGCTTTGGAGATATTGGGTTAGAGATTGCAAGTTTCTGAGGTAAATTATTTACACTCTACATTCTGGTTCTTGAAAATGAGTGAATTGAAGCATTGATATTTTAAGTTCATTTCGTAATATTAGATTTAATACTATTGATTACCTACTGGCACTTTGTTAGTTTTGAGTTTCTTCCCAGTACTCTTTTACTCTTGTTTTTGTTGCTCTTTAATTTTTGATGAGAACCTATGGAGAAATTCAAGCTTTCCAAGCTTTCCAAGCTTACCATTAAAATATGGGAGTCTGTGTTTAATCACAATGGAATATTGCATCTCAAAAGGAGTATTGTGCAAATCTATCATGGAGCTGCATTTCTTCTTGTTTTGTGTAGCTTCTGTGTAGTTTTTTCATTAGTTTCCAGGAGGAAACACAGGCCAAAATCATCTTCAATATTGAGGTCATAACACATGTAACAATTGAGCATTGGAAAGTATAAATCATTTGAAGGTTATGAGTTTAGCTAATCACTTGGAATAATATATTTTGTGTGTATATTGGGCTCTTTGGTGCATGGCTGGACAAAGTATGAAATTGGCTACAAGATAGTATTGAACCCTATATATGCCATATTTTTCCTATACATAGATACTTATGATGAACTTTAATTCATAAATTAGGCACATAATAATTTATAACTTATTACTGTTGTAAAAGATTAACAACAGTAATAATAAAATATAACAATTACAACAATATACTGTAATAAATGTTATGTAAATGTGGTCTCTCTCAAAGTATCTTATTGTGCTATAACTCATCCTTCTTCTTGACGATATGATATAAAATTCCCACATGATCAGATGGAGTGAGGTGAATAGACATTACTAAGTAAGGGTTACTTGAACACAAGCAGTGTGATACTATAGCAGTTGATCTGGTAACTGGGACAGCTACAAAGTGACTAACAGGTAGTACTGTACACCTCACATGTAGTGGAGGCATTCAGCTAACCTTTTACAGAACCAAAATTGTCCTCAAGGTGACTTTCCACCCACTTCCACATTGTAAAATCTATGTCAACTTCTCTCTCCAAGAGACAAATGATCTCTTAAGCTAAATGGCAAGGGGTTTTAGATATCAGAATCTCTATCACACGGTGATGGAATGTTCTTTCAAAAACAATCTACTTTTCTAACCAACCGCAAAGTTTGGTGACCACAGGTGGAGAAGAGGGCAGGGAAAAAAAACCCCACCAGCATAGCTGTCTTTGTGTGAGGGTGTCGTTGAGGCCCATTCTGGTTCATGGCGTCTGTGTGAGGCTGATCTACTCTTTTGGGTCTGGTGACACCAGGAGCTATTTTTATTGTTGAGTGCAACTGCCTCCATGTAGCAGTTCTTAAAACATGCATACACTCTTTCTGAAAAGGTATTCTATTTTCATTTCATTAAATGATTTATTGGATGGCTCCCAAAATGATTCTCTAGAAATGTCAGGTAAAGGTTAATTCGATACCATGGGGGCAAGTGGTATAAAACTTGTGTGGCAAAGTTGATCATACCATTGGTTTTAGGAAAGGAAGGTGGATGATTTAGTGTAACACTGGAAAAACCTGGTATTATTTTCAATTTACCTTTTGGTAAGGAAATGCATTTTTAGTATCTTTTCCATCAATCAAAAAGTGAAAACATTTAAAAAAATTTTTAACATTTTTATTGTTGTTCAACTATAGTTTTACACCTTTTCCTCTCACTCTTTCCCACAGCCCTATCCCTCCATACCTCCCTCCCCTGTTCCCCCCCTCCCATTATTGTCCATGTGTCCTTTATAATTGTTCCTGCAAACCCTTCATCCTTTTCTCCCATTATCTTCTCCCCTCTTTCCTCTGGTCACTGTCAGCCTGTTCTCTATTTCAGTGTATTTGGTTGTATTTTGCTTGCTTGTTCATTTTGTTGATTAGGTTCCTATTACAGGTAGGATCATATGGTATTTGTCCTTCACCACCTGGCTTATTTCACTTAGCAAAATGCTCTCCAGTTCCATCCATGCTGTTGCAAAGGGTAGGAGCTCTTCTTTCTTTCTGCTGCCTAGAATTCCATTGTGTAAATGTACCATAATTTTTTGATCCACTCAATTACTGATGGGCACTTAGGTTGCTTCCAGCATTTGGCTCTTGTAAATTGTGCTGCTATGAACTTTGGGGTGCATAGGTTTTTTGGATTGCTGTTTCAGGGTTCTTAGGATATAATCCTAGCAGTGTAACATGGGTTTGTGAAATCTACATTTTATTAAAAGATCCCATGAGAATGTAAACTGTAGGAATTCAGGAATTGTATCTGCCTATTTATTATAGTCTGGCATCTTACTTAAGGCCTGATCCATAGCTAATGTTTAGTAAATACTTAACTGACTTTGTAACTGAATGGCATTCGGAGGTTGAGTGGCTTGCCCAAGGTCACACAACCGGTATAGCCCTGTTACTCCAAAGTTATAATTTCAAAAAGAACTTTGTGGCCCTGTAGGAGTTGAATATTAGGAATTCCTTAGCTCATTTATATTTATCTAGTAACAGCACAGCTAAAGACCTGCTACACATTGTATTAGGTCATTTGGGAGGATTTCATTCTCAGATAAATAGCACCAGGCTCTTATTAAACACTAATGACGTACTTTGAAGCTTTTCCTTTGTACTATAATAATGTTTCCAATCATGTTCTGATTTTGTCCTAAAGGAAGTACCTGAACAATGAATGTAAAATTCCTCTTTTTCAGATTACCCACATAAAGTTATTAAGTTTTTCTCAAGCCATCTGATTAGAGGCCTCCTATCCCACCCTCCCTGAGTTTAGAAATAGAAAATTCTCCTTTATGAATCCTGACATCATTGTTCTAATAGCAGACTTTGGGTGATTTCACATTTCCTGCTAGAGTGAGTTCCAGCTCCTCTTTTGGGCATTTAAAGTGCTTCCTCTTCTCACCCGCTGTTTCAAATCTTGAAATCCAATTATATTTTCTGGTCTCACTCCCAGAAAATTCTGTTGATACCCTGTAATGCAGGGGGACTGGAGGGCTGCTGTACTGTTAACATACTCCGGGATCCTTCAAATCTGTACTTTTGCACGAGCTGGTCTTCCTACCACTGTGCCTTTCTGTCTTCATCTCTGCTTTTGAGAACCATGCTTTCTCTTTGTGGCAGATCCGAGGCAAATCCTCCCCCTGCAACTTGTGTCTCCCTCTGAGCTCTTTCCCATGGACTAGAGCAATGGTGTACATGACTGTAGCTTTGGTGGTGTGGTCCTTTTGTGACAGTAACCAAGGCTCAATCTGTTGGAGGCCTCAAGCAGTGCCCACATCACCGAGAGAACAGAAGGGCCTGAGGCAGAGGGTTCTCTTCCTTCCCTAACTCCCCCCCCCCCCTTTTACTCTTTCTCTGAGGCCACACTTTATCCTGAAGGCTTGGGATCCTCAGCATTGCTTGAGAAGTATTTAGATTTTTCAGATCAAGGCATTTACATGGAAAACAAAATTGCCCTTGCTAAAATCAAACACTCCTTTACTGTGCCCTAGTAAATACCTCCCTTCATGAAAGGGTCGTGGAAAAGGGGAAATAAAAAGAGTTCTTCAAATGTAAACCCTGCGGTAATTTTTACAATGTGTGTGTGTGAGAGTGTTGATAAAATCCCTTAGCCAAAATAAAATGATATGTATCAGTTCTTTATTTTCTCTACTGAATAATTTATCAGTTCATCTTGGAAGGCCAAACATTTTTCTTCTTTGTCTGATAGGTGTCCGTATTTTGTCATCCGTTGGGCACTGTTTTTCCTTTATCCTCCTAGGGGTCTCAGGATACGACAGAGGTAATTCTAGGCCTCCTTTCACCTTGGGAGAAGGCATTTAGGTTCTTGCTATTTTTTAGGGTAAAATTTTAGTACTAACAAATATTTCTTTGGATAATGAAGAGTTTTTCACAACATAGTTTTGATGAAAGATGTAGCATGTAAGATTCATGGAAATACATTTGTCAGGTGGGCAGGTTTTGGTTAGGTCATTACGGAATCCCAGCACTTAGTACACGCTCTGGAAGTGTTTGCTACACGAGTGAAGGAATCTGTTGTCATTCTAAGAAAGTCTTTGCCCCTCTACTCTGTTTCGCCAACACCCAATGAAGGTGAGAGTGCAGGGGGGTGTGGAACAAAGGGGTCTGGCAGAGGGAAGGAAGCTCCCACCCTGCAGCAAATAAAAATAAGAGGAACCGAGTTCTAACACTTGTTCAGCATCGCCAAACTGTTGCCTCTATTAGGTACCACTCTTATTATCCCTTCAGACAGAGTGTGATGAATTTAACCTGTCACAATGTCGTTTTGAAAGGCTTTGGTTTTTGAACACAAGAAGTCAAGCCTCTTCTCTTGTCTGGTTTGTTTAGGGTAAATTTAATCGCACAGTCTAAGGGTGTGGGCAGTTTGGACCTCCAGATGGCCTTTTCACTCCGAGGACTTTCAAAAAGTCCTTTTCCCGGGTGCAGAGAGGTTTTGATACTTTTTAACTTGGGCTTCTCCCACCTGGAGTTGAGAGCTTTGCAAGCGAAAGGCGTTTCCATCAGTTTTGGCATTATATGACTGGAGTTTTTGATACAATTTCACTTTCCTTCCCTGGCTTTGCTCTCAAGCAGCAGCCCAGACTGCTTTAATGGCAAAAGGCCTTGTGCTTATACTTGGGTATGCGTCATCCCGTGACGCCAAGGGGAACTCTCAAATCATTCTCAGCGTATGTAGAGGGAAGCAGGAACTTGGCCTGTTTTAGTGGAAGCTAAAATCAACAAACCCATCTGCATCTTTGAAGAGCTTTTGCCAGTTCTCCGAATACAGGAGTCTTTAATGGGCGATACAGTGAAGACCCCCAGTGGATACCTGAAACTGCAGATAGCACCAAGTCCTATATATACTGTCTTTTTTTCCACACATACATACCTATGTAAGGTTTAATTTACAAATGAGGCACGATAGAAGATTAACAACAACTAATAATAAAATAAAACAATGATAGCAATATACAGTAATAAGAATTCTGTGAATGTGGTCTCTCTGTCTTTCGAAATGGGTTATTGTACTGTACGTACCTTTTCATAAAAGAAAGCACGTCATGGCTTCTCCTTGGAACTCTGAAATCGCCAGCATCACTTCTTTTGCACTTTGGAGCTGTCACGAAGGAAAATAGAGGTGACTTGAATGCAAACCCTAAGATACCGTGACAGTTGATCTGTGAAATGTGACAGCTCCTAAGTGCAAACAGGCAGGGAGCGTATACAACGTGGAGATGCTGAAGGAACAGAAGATTCACCTTCCGAGTGGGAAGGGGAGGGATGCGTGAGGTTTCATCACACTACTGAGAACAGTGCACAACTTAAAAACTTCAGCATTGTTTATTTCTGGAATTTTCCATTTAATGTTTTCAGACCATGGTTGACTGTGGGTAGCAGATAATTGTGGCTAACAATGTGATTTATGGTGGGGCCTTGAGCAATGCTCTGTCAGTTAGATCTCGGAAGGGGCTGGACACGGAGTAGCCAGTGTCAGTCGCATGGGTGTTTCACATCCACGTGACGGACCCCCAGTAAAAGCCCCAGACAACAGGCTCGGGGGAGCTTCCTTCACTGACAGTGTTTAATGCCTGTGGTCACAGGTCTTTGCTAGGGGAACTAAGTGCTGTCTGTATGACTTACTGAGAGGGGACAACTGGAAGCTCATGCCTGCTTTCTCCTGGACTCCGACGTATGTGCCCCTTCTTTTTGAGGGTATTATTCTGTATGCTTTTGCTGGAACAAATCGTAACCATGACTGCAACAGTCTCTCTAAACTCTGTGAGTCCTTGTAGTGCGATCATTGAACCTGAGGGTGGTATGAAGACCCCCAGCAAAATGCACCACATGGATGACGTGCCAGGGATTCAGTGAGGGCAGGACATGGAGTGATGAATAAAGCAGATGCGAGCGCTTTCTTCGTGGATGTGTCAGCTGATGATGGACAAGCCGCATCCCAAACAAGTAAACAGGTAGTAAGTAATTATAAGTAAAAGGTAAGTAGTGTAAACAAAACAAACAGAATCAAACAACAGAGTGTGGTAGGTGAGTCTGTGTTTCTCACCAGACCATGAACCCTGTGAGGGGGGCTGTGCCTGGCGTCTAATTTGTTTTCAGAGGGTAACATGTTCCCGGCAGAGAATAGACAATAGGTGCTTGTTAACTTAAATTGAATACCTGCTCACTTTCTCACTGCTTTTCGTCTCTGAAATTGTCTTGAGCAGAGTGGATTAAATTTAGGTTGGTGAAATGCACGGGGAATGCAGCTAGACTACATATTAGACATGGTGCATGTGTGTGTCTGTGTGTTTCCACTCCTAGACAGAGGGCTTAGCTGACTTTTCAGAATGAAAGTGTCTCTGGTTGGATGATTTGGGTTTCAAAAATTTGGTTGCTCTGACTAATCATAAGTAGTTCATACCGAGAAAGCTATTTTTTCTGGTATAAAAATAAATGGAATATGAAAATAGATGCAGAGGTTTTATTGCACGAGTGTTTGGTGATGTTAAATGTGAAATGTAGTTACTGCACTTTGAAGGTTACGTAAGGCAGCGTCAAATTTGTCTTTGAATTCTATCTAGTGTACGCTCTATATTGAACAATTTCCACATTTTAAATTCTGTATTAAGAGATGATGTTATGAAAGCATCTTTTAAATAGCTTGAAAGACACCACTTTATTCTTCTAGGATGTTTTCCAGCTCTGGGCTCTGGCTACCCCATCGGCGTTTGTTGTGTGTATTTCAGAGACCAGGGAAGTGTAAACAAGGGATTTGTGTTTATCCATCTTTTCTCAAGGAACTAGGCTCTACGGCACTGCTTCAGATATCTTTCTGTGACATTGGGCCATGTGAGCAGCTGCCAAATAAATGATGACATGCAGTAGTTTCGATATTGTAACAGTAGCGACACAATGTGTTGGTCGGCCTGGCAGTTGGAACATCACACGGTACTTTCTCGGTGTGGTGTTGCTTGACCAGAGCTCATCCCTCCTTTTCAGAGGCGATGACACCACACGCAGGGGTGTGTGAAGGAGGTGATGTGACGGTCATGTGTGTCTGTGTGTGTGTCAGAGGTCACGAGTGATGGGCTAACCAGAGATGCTTGGGGGCTTTGTGATGAGACGTTTAGCTACGGTCATGGTGGATATGCTGGGAGTAAGGACAGTTATTTTTAAGAAAATTATGTATTTTCTGTCTATGTTCTTAAAATGGAAGTTTTAATTTTTCTTATATTACTATATATTTAAAGGTGAGTAAGTGATTGAAATGTCGGGTAATGGGAAGAATATGAACCTTGGGTTCAGATAGTCTAAAGCTTTAAATCTCCGCTTTAATACTTTGTAATTGTTTGAACTTCGGAAAACAACTTTATGCCTTTGGCCCAGTTCCTAATCTATAGTACAGTGAAGGGTAGTCTGAGAGCAGAAATTTAGAAGATTTAATTTAGAGGTCTTTTTAATATTTGTAAAGTACTTAAGGACTTTCACAACACTTCTGCCTCTTTTTTCATATGCTGCATTTATCACGCCCTATTCACCTTGTTGGTGACAGAGAGATTGTGCCCTAGGGCTACGGGGATGGCCGAACACCCAGCACCGGGCAGTGATGGATGAGATGGACAGCAGTGTGCTAGTCACACACCGCACCGCCTGAGGGAGGAGGGCACTGTGCCCGGCAGGGCCACACAGGGGTGTATTTGGAAACAGAGTGAACTACCAGGGGCTGTGGACAGCAAGGTTTGTCATATCAGGAGGGTGAGGTGACCTCCAGATCCTGCAGCAGGGTGTGTTGACTTGATTGAATAATTTCATGGGTGGGTAGAGAACTGAAACGTGCCACTCAGGGATAAGCAGGAGTTGTGCCTGGTCCCCTGGACAGGAAGGGCTGTTTGGCAGGGGGGCTTACCCACAGAAGCATAACAGAGAAGGAAACTTGCAGGTAGGTGGGATGAAGCCCGATGGAGCCCCCCTGGTTCTCCCCAGATGCCAAGCCCAGTATTGGGCTTTAATTCCATGCCTTAAACCATTTGCTCATCAGAATTATGAATAGGTAATACTGGTACAAAATTCTGAAACTCTTTCCTATTAAACTCTTTCCATGTTTTCTTATTAAAAAGATGAGTTAGAAGGGGAGAGGTAAGATCATCTGTTGGTGAAATATCATGTGTGATTACATGTAAGTTTAGTTACCTCTGTGTATATAAGTTCTTTGATATTTAAGAAGGATTTTTTTCTTTAGTGCCCTAGTAAAATAGGAAAGTTTTATCTTAATAATTACCTGGAATTAAGAGTGTTGATAAAGAGAAGTCTTTAGACTTGTGCATTAAGATATGCACCTTTTCTGAACATTCATTTGCAAAATGGGGATTACAATGTATTGGAATATTGAGTACATGAAATAAAAATAAAAATACTCACTGTAGTTCCTAGCAGATTGCAGGAGGTCGAAATATAACATTTTGATGTTCACTATTATGAGAAAATGAAAAAAGTCCTTACTTTGCAAACTGGCATACAGTAGATAATAAATAAGATAATATCAGTGAGGCTGCTATTATTACCCTTGATCTCAATAGGTATAAACAATAAATATAAATGTTTTATACATGCTTCAACTATGTTTTTAATTGAGCAAGTTTTAAAATTATTTCCTGAGAGGAATGAAAAGAGGGAAATATATTTTGAAAGTAGCGTGTGGCTGGTGATCAGAGAGCCTGGAGCAGAATGATGCCTCCTACCACGGCCAGCCCACTGCGCATTCTGTTTTATAGCCTCCTCCTCGTGGGTGACACCTCTAGAATTTAAACATATAGAGTTGTAAGAAAGACAGTTGTACTCATCTTGTAAAACAGATTATAATATTATAAAGACTGCATAAATTGTGGTTTCAAATGATACTATTTTCTCACAAGTGTTAAACAGAACAGTATTCCTTGGTGGCATTGGGGGTTTACTGAGAACAGCTATTTAAATCTATGCTAATACTTATGGGCATGAGCGAGTGAGTGAAAAAGTTCTAACTGTTTAGCAAAAAGGTCAGGATGCTCAATTGTGATACTTAATTGCACAGCTAGAAAATTGATAGATATGTTTTTATCCATTAATTTTTATGTACCCCAATTATTTATTCAATCTTATTATTTTCAGTTTTTATGCTCAGAATATTAGTTAAATAAAAATAGTTTGGTGACTATAGAGAGAGTGTTGCCTGTTGGTGGGCCAGGTTGCAATGCAGAAAAAATGTTTTTAGGTTTTTACTTGCCTGGGTTCTTCAGAAAGATCAGGCTCTTTGATGTTTTTCATGCACCGAAGGGTCTTTATGTAATATGTTGCCATAGAGGGGCTTGTTTGGGCTTCAGTGTTAATGTGATAATAAATATTTTCACTGCAAGTAAAGGAAATGTAAAGTAAAATTAAAGCGTCGGGGGTGAACTTGATTGAGCTTTTGGGTCATGGGTTGTGTGTACAGGATCACATTAGTTAGTCATGAAATGAAAGATAAAATCTGTCAGCAACTTCTAGCTGTACCAGAAGCTTAGTACCAGTGTGGTTAAGGACAGTGGTATAATAGTTTCGAGATGGTCATGAAGCGAGCTCAGCCTGGATTGCCACACGGTGGTCAAGAGGGGTTAAGTCCCCTATAAATCCTCATTGTGCAAAGCAGAACCACAGACTTGGATATAAAGGACAGACAGACAGTCGCCACAGGGGAGGGAGCAAGGGGGTACTAGAAAAAAGAAGGGAAAGAGGCAAGCAAAGGAACATAATGAGAAGACAATAGGGGGGCTAACAGGGAGGGGGGGATGGGGAAGGGGTGAGCAATGAGGACAAAGGCGGGACAGCTGTTACTGAACAACAGTAAATCAAACAAAAATTCTTACCATGATTTTGCTAGTGAGGAACAAGTTCCTGCAGGCACCCCAGACAGGTACATCAGAGCAGCCTGGGTAGAAAGTCTGAGGGTCCCAGTCCCTTCTGGAGACAAGGGGCCATGGCTGCACCCATGGCTGGAGGGAGGCGTGAGGCAGACAGGCTGTGAAGTGAGGCACAGCGTGCCCAGTTCTGATACTACCGTGATTCGACACAAAAGAACAGGTAGTTTTCCTTCCTCCGTGGCTTCGTGACAATTTACCAGGAGGCAGAGTGTCTGCCAACCTTTGACACCAAAGTGGAAACATTAGCTTTGTGTTACAAACTGAGATTACTGCTTTGCATCTACAGTTTATTTGCGAAGCTTTTGAATACTATAAAAAAGGCATTATGTGTTGCTTGGAAGGAGATGAAAATTAAATGGTTTAATTTTCTCCTGTATTTAAACCAGTAAATAGAAAGAATGCCATAGCATAGAATTTATTGCATGTATTACAGAGAGCTTTAAAACAGAAAAAGAAACAAGCCAAAACATAACACAAATATTATAGTTCCGGGTCTTTATACATCAGCATTCCTTTGATTGCAGAATCCAGAAATTACAGCAAAGACTAGTTTAAATAACAAAGGGAGAGATACTGTGTTATGTATCTGGGAAGTCCAGGATATGAAATTGTGTTAATCACATTTTAGTCCTAGGACTTAACTAATGTCATTAGTATTTTTCTTTTTCTTCCTCCATCACTCAGTTTTAATACCTTCCGTACGCTGGCCACATTCTCTGCTTTTTAAGCAGTCTTTCTGTGCACAGCTAGGGAAGATGGTGGCCAGGCAGCTCTCATTCACTTTGGCCTTAATGCTTTTGTTTCATGTAACATTTACTTTCTTTCTTTTTTTTTAAGGTTTTATTTATTTATCTTCAAAGGGGAAGGGAAGGGGAGAGGGAGAGAAACATCAATGCATGGTTGCATCCTCATGCATCCCCTGCAGGGAACTGGCCTGCAACCCAGGCATGTGCTCCGACTGGGAATCGAACCACGATTGTGTGGTTCGCAAGCCCGCGCTCAATCCACTGAGCTACACCAGCCAGGGCAACTTTATTTCTTAATTAAGCAAAAAATTTACTATCGAAGTTGGACAAATAAGCCTAGCCACAACTTATTATCTCCTATCTCTCAGTGTTCACAGACCAACCATGGTACTCTGCACTTACACCTGTGACTCCAAGCATGATTAATGCGGGTCACATGAACACTCTGAGTTCACAGCTTCAGAAAACCACACGGACCAAAGGAGGGGCGTTGAGATAAAGCAACATCTGCAAAGCACAGCACTGTGAGAGCTGCGCTTAAAGCAGTTTAGGGTGCGCTAGGAGATAAAATATATGCAGCATGAATAAGCCCTTTTTTGATTAATGGAAAATAAGTTCATCCATATGAACTTGGGAATGAAGTTCCCATATGGGAATGAAGTTATATATTGAACCGACCAAGGCTAGGAGACCTGTATTAGGAATGCTTTCTAGAAAATTATAAAACTACTGGGGCAAGATGGAGGCATAGGTGGAAATACTGTACCTCCTCGCACAACCAGACTTAAGGACAACAAAGATTTAGAAACAAAAACACAACCAGAACAGAAAGAAAACTGTTTCTGGACTGTACCGAAGTCTGACAACAATGAACTATTCATCCAGACTGGTAAAAAGGGCGGAGTCGGCAGCTGGTGGAGAGGGGTCCCAGCAGGAGGAAGGAGGAGGTGGTGATTAGCAGAACCCGGTGTGGAGAGGAAAAAAGCAAACAGTGAGATGGGCAAGGTGGTTGGCTGACTGCGGACACATATTTGCATGCAGATAAACCAGGCCAAAAAATGAGCAGTGAGACAGACCGTGCAACCCAGGGCCCCAGCGATGGGAAATAAAGCCTAAAAGCACCGATTGAAACAACTTTTGGCATTCAAGGTCCTGGGAGAGGCTCCCAGCCTCACAGAAGAGTTCTTTGGAGAGACCCACAGGGTCCTAGAATGGACACAAGCCCACCTACCCAAGAACCAGCACCAGAAGGGCCCAGTTTGCTGGTGGTAAGTGGCAGAGGAGACCAAAATCTGAGAAAGTGGGGAACAAGCACCATTGCTCCCACTCTGGCCCCACTCCTACATACAGCATCACTACCCAGCAACTGGGTTGCCCCGCCCTGGTGAACACCTAAGGCTCTGCTCCTCATATGTAACAGGTGCGAACAGACCAAAACATTATGGCTCAAGAACAGCTCAAAGCCCCAGAGCCAATACTTTTAAGTGACAGAGATAGCCAACCTATCAGATGCACAGTTCAAAGCACTGGTGATCAGGATGCTCACAGAAGTGGTTGATTTTGGTCAAAAAGTAGACAAAAAAAATGAGGGCTAAACTAAGTGAAATGAAGGGTAATGCACAGGGAACCAATAGTGATGGGAAGAAAGCTGGAACTCAAATCCAGGGAGTGGGCCAGAAGGAAGAAAAAAATGACCAAACAGAAAAGAATGAAGAAACAAGAATTCAAAAAAATGGGTAAAGGCTTAAGAACCTCCAGGACATCTTTAAATGTTCCAACATCCAAATTATAGGGGTACCAGAAGGGGAAGAGGAACAGCAACAGGTGGAAAACTGATTTGAACAAAGAATAAAGGAGAACTTCTCCAGTCTGGCAAAGGAAACAGACTTCCAGGAAGTTCAGGAAGCTCAGAGAGTCCCAAGGAAGTTGGACCCAAGGAGGAACACACCAAGGCACATCATCATTATATTAGCCAAGATGAAAATGAAGGAGAGAATCCTAGAAGCAGCAAGAGATAAGGGGACAGTCACCTACAAAGGACTTCCCATCAGACTGTCAGTGCATTTCTCAAAAGAGACCTTACAGGCAAGAAGGGGCTGGAAAGAACTATTCCAAGTCATGAAAGGAAAGGACCTACATCCAAGATTGCTCTATCCAGCAAAGCTTTCATTTAGAATGAAAGGGCAGATAAGGTGCTTCTCAGATAAGGTCAAGTTGAAGGAGTTCATCATCACCCAGCCCTTATTTTATGAATGTTAAAGGAACTTATCTAAGAAAAAGAAGATAAAAATATGAACAATAAAATGACAGCAAACTCATAATTATTAACAACCACACCTAAAACAAAAGCAAACTAAGCAAACAACTAGAACAGGAACAGAACCACAGAAATGGAGATCACATGGAGGGTTAGTAGCAGGGGAATGGGAGGAGGAGAGAGGGGGAAAAGGTACAGAGAATAAGTAGCATAGATGGTAGGTTGCAAATAGGGGAGTGTAAGCATAGTGTGGGAAATGTAGAAGCTAAAGAACTTATAACTATGACACATGAACTAAAGGGAAGGGATGTGGGTGGGAGGGGAGTGAAGGGGGGAAATGGGACAAGTATAATAGCATAATCAATAAAATATATTTTAAAAAATTATAAAAGAAAATTATAAAAACACTAAATGTCAGAATACAAAGAGAAAGTACTCTAATGCTTTTACAGAGAAGAAACACTGAGATTCAGAGGAAGGAGGAACTTTCCCAAGGGTACATATGGGGTGTCTTTGGGGTACATCTTGAAGGAAAATGGGAAGGCATGAGGGTTGGAGACGGGCATCGGATTTGTGGAAGTGAGTGAGTTGAACTGTATATTGTGTAAGGCTCTCAAAATGGTGCAGGACAAATCAATAAAGTATATACTTTGTGCTTAAAAATTACAAGACCTCAGCATCAAGTTCTTCGAGTTTTTAAAAAAATTGGTTCAAATGCTTTTCTCACTGTAAAAACAGTGATGCCATGTTATAGAAAGTTATAAAATACTGAACATTCAGACAAGCACAAATGAAAGAAATCTATCACCCTTGATACCAGATTTTTTTATCTTGGTATATATTATTAGACTCAGTTACAATTAATGAAATATATGCACATATATAGTGCATATTAAATATAATATACATATAAAGACACAGACATATGCACTATATTTGAATATCTTTTCCCATTGAGTAGGGTAGTGTTTTCCCAGTTATTTTGCTGTTACAAACTGTCTCCAAAGTACTTCTCTGGGTGATTCTTTGTGCAAGTTCTAATTAGTGTGAAAGGAAAATGTAACACTAGAATTCTACTTAGTGTAAAATTTCTAAGACAAGGAGGATCTAATTATTGAAGAGTCCTGTTTTCATTTTTAAGTAAAATTGGAAGTAGATAAAGTAGCTTTAGAGCCAATTTTTAGAAAAGCTCATTTATTCCATTTCTTATTATTTCAAAAGCAAGGCGTCGCTTTAGCAGAGGTGGTCCTATAATGCTTATGTTTTACTCAAGGGCAATCAACTGAAATGTATGTCTCCGAAATTAATTAATATCCCACTGAGTACTGATTTCATAGTAGTCTTAAGAATTTCAGTGCAGCTAATGACCTTTTACAATGATCAGAATCTATTTATGATTTGGAAAGTAGAAACATTTAGTAGTACCTTCAACCGATGAAACAGTAAAACTAGTATTTAATAGATGTGGAATAAGATATTAAAATCTTTCATATACATGAATTTAAGACTATTGTGAGACTATTGAAATAATTTTTATAGTTGCTATAGCTTATATTTTGAATAATTGTATGTAGAACAACTGCTGAAAATTGGGATGTTTAAAAAATTTAGTGCCTGGCACATTGCTTTATAGATAATGGGTTTTTAAATACCCATTTAAATAAATTATTGACTGAATAAATGGAGTCTCTCCCAATTTTTCATTAATAAATTATTATATAATTCTCATTCAAAATTCATAGATTGGGAAACTAAGTTCAAATACAATAGATTTAAAATTCTTTAAATAGTGGTTATTCTAATATCAGATAATGAAAGAGGCATTTTACCTGTTTTATATATGAATAGCAGCAAATGTATATATATGTATATACAAACACAATTTTTGACATACAAAATGACCAAATAAGAGACATAAGATTATGCCTACTGGAAGAAAGCTGATGCAAAGTAATTATATATTTTCTTTCTGAGTGCCTGTTTTAGATAGTCGACGAGACACAATCTCAGCAGAACCTCTTGCTTGGGAACCCAAAAAGTTTTAAAAGAATTTTCTTAGCATCATGAAACTGTAAACTACATAGATTCTGGTATGAGAGCCTGAATAAGCTGTATGGAAAGAGCCAAGCCCGTGGGAATACTTCTAACACCAGTTCTCACAGTTGGAAAACAGGCAGAATTGCTCCAAGTAGATTGAAAGCCCTGTTGGAAGGCATGTGAATTGATCCTGTTCACTTGAGTGTATTTCCAGGCCCCGCAACATTTGGTTGTTTGTTTATGTTTTATTTTTAAATTAAATTTATTGGGGTGATGGTTAATAAGATTATATAGTTTTCAAGTGTACATTCCTATGACGTATGATCTGTATGTTGTGCTGTGTGCCCACCATGCAAATTCCATCTCTATATATTTGACCCCCTGGACCCTTTGCTAATCCCCCCTTTCCTTCTGGTAACCCCAATACTGTTGCCTGTATTTAGAAGTTTCAGTTTTATATCCCACATATGAGTGAAATCATATGGGTCTTAGCTTTTTCTAACTGACTCATTTTGCTTAGCTTAATATTCTCAAGGTCCATTCATGTCCCAAATGGCAGTATTTCATCTTTTCTTATGAGCAAATAGTATTTCATAATATAGATGTACCACCTCTTCTTTATCCAATCCTTTATCAAAGGGCACTTGGGTTGTCTCCATGTCTTGGCCATCATGAGTAGTGCTGCAGTGAACATAGGGGTGCATATGTATCTTTGCAAATACCTGTTTTCAATTTGGGGGGTAGATATCCAGAAGAGGAATTGCTGGGTCATAGGGTAACTCCATTTTTAATTTTCTGAGGAACCTCCATACTGCTTTTCACAGTGGCTGTACCAGTTCACAAACCTACCAACAGTGAATGAGGGTTCTCTTTTCTCCACAACTTCTCCAACTCTTGTTGTTACTTGTCCTGTTGGTGTTCAGTTGAATGAGTTCTTTATAGATTTTGGATATTAACCCCTTGTTGGAGCTGTTGTATGCAAATATTACCTCTTATTCAGTTGGTTGCCTTTTTGTTTTGTTGGCATTTTTCTTTGCTATGCAGAAGGTTTTTAGTTTGATATAGTCCTATTTATTTTTGCCTTTGCTTTCCTTGACTTTTGGTCAAATTCCTAAAATGTGCTCTACAACCAAGGTGCATACGTTTAGTACCTATGTTTTCTTCTACATAGTTTATTGTTTTCAATCTTATATTTAGGTTTTTGATCCATTTTGAATTAATTTACATGGGACAAACTGTAGTCTAGTTTTGTTCTTTTGCATATGGTTTTCCAATTTTCCTAGCACTATTTATTGAAGAATCTTTATTTCCTCCTTGTAGTTTTTGGCTCCTTTATAAAAAATCACTTTTCCATATCCATGTGGTTTTATTTTGGGGCTCTCAATTCTGTTCCATTTGTCTGTGTATCTGTTTTTCTGCCAATACCATGCTGATCTGATTATCATAGCTCTGTAGTATAATTTGAAGTCAGGTAGTATGATATGTCCAGCTTCATTGTTTTTTCTGCAGATTGCTTTGGCTATTTGAGGTCCTTTGTGGTTTCATACAAATCCAATGAATTTTTTTGTTCTATTTCTTTCAAAAATGTCATTGGGATTTTGATGGGGATTGCATTAAATCTATATATTGCTTTGGGTAATAAGGACATTGTAACTGTGTACCACTTAGATTTGTTCAACTGACATATGGCTTCTGGGAATCTGAGATAAGAAACAGGTAAAAATGGTTAGTGATCTTGACCCAGAGAGCATTCTTGTTCCAGGGCCATGGACATGACATTTCACCCCAGCTAGCCAGCTCACAGTGCTTTCTCCTGCCAAAAGAGGGCGCAGGAGGTTGTGTGGGTGGAGTGACATCAGTGCAGCCAGTGCAGAGACATGCTTCCTTGTTTGTTCTTAATTTACACTGGATTGACGCAGCATCTGCATACGCTTTGGGCAGAAAGCATTAGAATATTATGGGACATTTTAATGTGTTTATATTACATAATGAGAGACCAAGCCACACAGAGAGGCAGAAATGGAAGAAATAGTGGTGGCCCCTTCCATCACGACTCAGTTCCTGAACAGTGTATTTCCCTTCGCTGGACTCTGTCTGAGTCTCTCTCAAGAGACTGTATAATGTTTTGAAAGGTGGAGAATTCTGTATCATATTTAGCTTTTATACTATTAGCATTGCTGGAATGCTCTGTAAATATATTGAACATGCTATAAATATAAAAATTAACATTTTATAGTCAAAGCCTAAACTTTAGAGCCAAGGCTGTGTTCAAATTAGTTTCTGCTACTTGGTAACTATGTGACTTTGGGAATAATAGTTATCTTCTCTGAACGGTAATTTCCTCACCTGTAAAATAAAGGTAATGAAGCTTATCTTGCAGGGTTGTTGTATTAGAGAACATACTGGTGACTCCTTGAACAGACTTTGTTAATGAATAATTTTATATAGATATATTTACTTACAGAGGTGGTCTTTTATCTAAAAATTTGTAAATTTATTTTTATTGTTTATGCTATTACAGTTGTCCCTGCTTTTTCTCTCTTTGCTTTTAAGTGTTTTTCAGAGATATTATTTCTTTTTAGAAATATTTTTAAAAACAAATATTGTACTTTTATAAAAACTATAAAAGTAAAATATATGACTTATAATAATAATCAAGAAAAAAGTCACCTATGCCTTTGCCATCCAGGCTAAGGCAAAACTGATATTGACAGTTGGGGAAACATTTTTTCATACTTTTTCTATTCTTCAAATGGCTTATTCACATATTATGAAGTGAGTTTTGTTTATCTTTTAAAATAGGGTTATCTAAAAAAATAAAATAAATAAAATAAAATAGGGTTATCTAATTTTCTTTTTTACTTAGTGATGTAACTTGGAAAACTTTCACATTTGTATTCTGAAAATATTTTTTCACAGCTTCGTATGTCCTATAGTATGGGACTAATTCATATATTCCTTTACTGGAGAATAGAGTTTCCCTTTGCTTTTCCAAATGCTGCTGCTATACATCATTATCAGATCATATTAAATGCTTTTCCCTTTTGTCAAAACAAGATCAAGTCATTAAAGCCTGAGGATGGGTGGGAAAATTTCTTGAATGTGCTGATGCTTGTGGCCATGATATTAACAACATTCTCATTTTCATCAGTGGCCATTAGAGTTAACGATGCTGCTGAATTATAACGAGTTTTTGGTAGACAGATGCATACAGAATTAGATAGCTTAATCAGTACTCAGAGTTTATTAATCACATTTACATACACTGCTTTAAAAATTAATGACAAGGTTCAGAATTTTAATTCTTAAGGATGTCGTTAAACATGGTTGTTTAGCTCTGGCTGGTGTGGCACAGTGGATTGAGCACCGGCCTGTGAACCATAAAGTTGCTGGTTTGGTTCCCAGTCAGGGTACATGCCTGGGTTTCGGGCCAGGTCCCCAGTGCAAGAGAGAGGCCACCGATAGATGTTTCTCTCCCTCTCTTTCTCTCTCCCTTCCCCCCTCCAAAAATAAACAAATAAAATCTTAAAAAATATAAAACACAACATGGTTGTTTAGAATGAGTGCTGATGAAGTCCCTTTGTTAATCGACAAAGTTTATTTAGCAGTCCATATACGGAAGTGTATTGTAATTACTGTTGTATTATTAAGTGGTGTAATTGCACTCTCTGTCAAAGGTATACAATCTAGTTGATTCATATTTTTATGTATGATGTATGCTTTAATATTTTTATTTACCTTGTTTTGCCCTTTAGTTTCATAAGTCTAATGTACCACTGACATTTTTAAGATTTGGCAATAAGCTTTTGTTTGTCAGCTGTGATGGACCTCTGGCAGCTCCATGGACATGAAGATGAGGCTGGGGCGGGAGGAGGCTGGATTCACAGGGAGGGCCGCACTGGGCACACGGAGCTCCCTGCTGGTCTCCGCATGCTACTCATTCTTCATAACTTTAGAGACCAGCAGGGGGCTTGGATGATGAAGAGCTTTGTAAGTAAAGAGTTTGGACATTACTCTCAGTGGAATATGGAATCAAAGCAAAGTTTTGTTTAGCAGAGCGGCATGAAGTGATTTATCGTTCCGAAAGATTACTCTGGCTGCTATTTGAAAAATGGACTGGGAAGGCGCGAGGGTGAAGCAGCGAGCTCCTTCACGGACCACCACAGTTTGCCAAGCAGGAGATGGTGGTGGTTTGGACGAGGGTGGTAACAGGGGACATGGCACTTGGCATCTGTATTTTACCGGTAGAACAAATAGGCCTTGCTGAGGGATTGCGTGGGGAGGATGAGGGTAAGCAAGGAACCAGGGACAACATGTCGGTTTTTAGCTGTCCACAGCCTTAACCACTGGGCCACCTTGTCCCACATAACATGTAAATTTTCTAATTTGTCCTATAGAGTAGGTGGTGGCTTCTTTTCTTTTTTTCATTTTTTACTCTGATGCCAAAAATTAATAGAGGAGTAAATTTTATATGTCGGAATACTTGACTTTTGGAAGTATTAAGTTCAAAATATCCACTAGCTCTATACTCAAGTGGAAGGTTCAAACCAGCCATGGAGTGAATGGATATAGAGTACAGTGGAGAGGACCAAGGCAGAGAAATAAACTCTGGAGTCAACAACAGCAGCACAAAATTAGTGCTCAGAGACATAGCACTAGAGGAGAGAACCTGGAAAAGACCCAAGCCTGAGCTCTCACTATATATATCACATCTAAGTTTGTTAAAACTTTAAACTTTTATGGTGCTGGATATGAATGGTTCACTCTATAAAAGGGGAGTCCAGTTAAAGTGCTTCAAGGTAGGTACATTAATTATTGATTCCATGTAGATGATTACTTGGTCTTCTGAATGATGAAGGACACACTTCAGGGCATGTAATTCCTCCTAGCTAAGACTAATCTCGTAGCCCTATAGTATCTTTCTTGGTGTTTCTCCGTAATCAATGTATTACTTTGTGGTGCTAAAATACCTGAATTAACTTAATATAAAGCTCTTTGATAGCATGGAACTGTTTTAGCTGGTTGCATTTTTTCCAACTCATTTGGTAGTTTGAGAAATTTGGAGACTTGGAAACGTTTTGGAATTTTAGCAAGAAGATTCTCACATGTACTGTAGAAGATGCATCGTTTGCAATAGCAAATTACTCAGAATGACAAGTGAAACATGCCCCTCCTACCCACATAAGCATGACTGACTTTTTTTTCAGCAAGCATAAGAATAAACGGACTTCTTCCCCTCTGTGTTCACAGGTCCTTTATCCTAACAATTGGGACCCAGACCACAGTGCTTCCCACGGAATCCAGAGAGAGTTTTTATATAGAGATTTAGGGATTTTCTAAGCATTGCACTGTAATTGGAAATGTTGTGGCTTTGGCTCTTGGGGGAAAAGAGACAGGTTTCTAATATCAGGTAGATAGTTAGGTGGGATATGAAATGTTTTATGAGAAAAGTTTGCTGAGTACCTGAATTTTTGAAGTGTGACTACTTTTTTTTCAAAACATCCTTACTTTTACAAAGTAGTTGTATTATAAATATGAACTTGAGTGGTAAGATGACTATGTGATAACTTATTGATATTTTCCTTTAATAATTTTTGAATTATTTTTTTCATTTACAGTTGACATATAATATTAGTGATTAGATATTTATATAACTTATGAAGTGATCACCCCAATATGCTTTGTACTCATCTTTGCTAATTTTTTTCTTTACTAATTTAGTGATTTGGAGCTGGTAGTAATTTGAATTTACCTATATGTAGAAAATTCTTCATGAATAGTGTTTTTCACAGAAGAATTTTTTCTTCTGGAATCTTAAAGCCCTAGATTGGCACACCTGTATCTACTGAAAAATAATAAAATAAATTAAAAATTTTTCTTATCTCTTCACCAAAGGAAAAAATAAGAACTCTAATAGACAGTTCTTTTTTATTCTAGATTTTTTATTCTAGATATATTATTTATTATTTATAGTAGTTACTATAAATAATAAAGTTGTAGGTATTAACAAATTCTACATACTGAAATTTAAAAATGAGAACCTGTACAAAGTCTACTTGAGAAACAATAAAATATCATAAAATTAATAATTTTAATATATTTTATTGATTATGCTATTACTGTTGTCCCATTTCCCCCTTTATTCCCCTCCCCCCTGCACACCCCCTCCCCCCACTACCCCCTTTAGTTCATGTCCATGTGTCACAAGTTCTTTAGCTTCTACATTTCCCATACTATTCTTGCCCTCCCCCTGTCTATTTTCTACCTACTTTCTATGCTACTTATTCTCTGTACCTTTTCCCCCTCTCCTCCTCCCACTCCCCTGTTACCCCTCCATGTCAAATCCATTTCTGTGGTTCTGCTACTGATCTAGCTGTCTGCTTAGTTTGCTTTTGTTTTAGGTGTGGTTGTTAATAACTGTGAGTTTGCTGTCCTTTCACTGTTTATATTTTTTATCTTTTTTTTCTTAGATAAGTCTCTTTAACATTTCATGTAATAAGGGCTTGATGATGATGAACTCCTGGAATTTGATCTTATCTGAGAAGCACTTTATCTGCCCTTCCATTCTAAATGAAAGCTTTGCTGGATAGAGCAATCTTGGATGTAGGCCTTAGAATTTCATGACTTGGAATACTTCTTTCCAGCCCCTTCTTGCCTGTAAGGTCTCTTTTGAGAAATCAGCTGACAGTCTGATGGGAAGTCCTTTGTAGGTGACTGTCCCCATATCTCTTGCTTCTTCTAGAATTCTCTCCTTCATTTTAATCTTGGCTTCTAGAATTCTCTCCTTCATTTTAATCTTCATTTACATCATAATGTAATTATGATGTAATTATGATGTGCCTTGGTGTGTTCCTCTTTGGGTCTACCTTCTCTGGGACTCTCTGAGCTTCCTGGATTTCCTGGAAGTCAATTTCCTTTGCCAGATTGGGGAAGTTCTCCTTTATTATTTGTTCAAATAAGTTTTCCATTCGTTACTTTTCCTCTTCCCTCTCTGGTACCTCTATAATTCAAATGTTGGAATGTTTAAAGATGTCCTGGAGGTTCCTAAGCCTCTCCTCATTTTTCTGAATTCCTGTTTCTTCATTCTTTTCTGTTTGGTCAGTTCTTTCTTCCTTCTGGTCCACGTCCTTGATTTGAGTCCCAGTTTCCTTTCCATCACTGTTGTTTTCCTGTGCATTTCCCTTCATTTCAATTAGTTTAGCCTTCATATGTTCCTCTAATTTGTGACTAAAATCAACCAGTTCTGTGAGCATCCTGATCACCAGTGTTTTAAACTGTGCATCTGATAGGTTGGCTCTCTCTTTGTTTTTTTTTTTTTTTAATTTTATTTATCTTTAGAGAGGAAGGGAAGGAGAGAAGGAGAGAAGGATCAATGTATGGTTGCCTCTCATAAGTCCCCTGCTGGGAACTGGCCCGCAACCCAGGCATGTGCCCTGACTGGGAATCGAACCGAGATTGTGTGGTTCACAGGCCCGCGCTCAATCCACTGAGCTACACCAGCCAGGGCATCTCTTTGTTACTTAGAAGTATTGGCTCTGGGACTTTGAGCTGTTCTTCTGCTTGAGCCATAATGTTTTGGTCAGGTAGCATCTGTTATGTATGAGTGGCGGAGTCTTAGGTGTTCACCAGGGTGGGGCGTTCACCAGGGTGGGGCGACCCAGTCACTGGGTTGATGATGTATATGGGGGCGGGGTCAGAGAGGGATCAATGGTGCTTGCTCCACTCTCTCTTGGATCTCAGTCCCTTCTGCTGCTTCCTACAAGCAAAGTGAGCCCTTCTGGTTCTGGTTCCTGGGTGGTTGGGCTTGTCTACTTTCTAGGACCCTGTTGGTCTCTACAATGAACTCTCCTGTGAGGCTGGGAGCCTCTCCCAGCACCTCAACCCCCGAAAGTTTTTTCAATGGGTGCTTATAGGTTTTAAATCCCATTGCTGGAGCCCTGGTTTGCACTGCTCACTCCTTTGCTTGGTTTATCTGAGTGTGAATTTGTGACCGTGGTCAGCTAGATGCCTTGTGTCCCCACTGGGTCTGCCCATTGCCACCCCACACCTGGGATCTACCAACCGCCACCTGTGCTCCTGGGTCGGTCCGGCCACTTTTTCCTGCTCGACCCCGCTTTGCCTGCTGCTGATTCTGCCCCTCTTACTGGTCTGGATGAACAGTTCGTTGTATTCCGACTTTGGTACAGTTCAATTTTCTGTGTTTTGGTTGTGTTTTTATTTCTAAATCTTTGTTGTCCTTAAAGTTGGCTGTGCAGGGAGGTACAGTGGTTCCACCTATGCCTCCATCTTGGCTGGAAGAAAATAAATTAATTTTTGACAGAAAATACTTATCAGTTTTCTTCAAAAAATATTTCTAAAGATCGTAACATTTGGAGGAGTTTCTTTCTTTTTTTTTTTCTTGAATAAATGTTTAGCAATAAGTCCCTATTGAAACACCTGGGAAGAAAGACTTTTTACTTTAAGTCTGAAGATTTAATTTTAATTTTAAATTCTGGCATTTCTGGAAGCATTCAGTCCTTTTGCAGTGATGCTGAGAATAGAATCTCTATTTCATGTACCTGTGTATAAGACCAGATAAGAATCTATTTGGCTAGATTCTGAGAGGCCTACTACACTTAATACTGTTCCTCTTAACTAACATGTGAAGAAAATAAGAAAAACAATTCCTGATTTGTTGGAAAATACCCAGCAGAGAATGCAACTGATATATGTGGTTAACTTTGCTTAATTTTATTTCAAATGTGGTTTGTATATTTTGCCCTTCAATGATCAGGAGTTTGAAATAAAACTTTAAATAATGACATCTTTGATAATATCTCTTATAATTTGAGAAAAAAGTACCTACCCTCCTTCCTCTTTATTACACCACCCCTAATTAAATAAAAAGGAGGTTGGTATTTTTGGCTAAAAAATGTTTTTATTTCTAAAGTCCTTTAAAGTGTGGAAATAAATTAGCCGTAAATCTTGGATGTTTAATCCAGGTTTCAGGCAACTTTGAGGTCTTAGGATTCAAAACCAATGGCTGTAAACCTCCGTCAGTGTAATAAACTGTAAATCATCTTCTGTCCTCACCCATGCCTACACTGCTCAGCCGTCACGGCATTGCACACTGAGTAAGGAGTTCCCACGATCCTTTGGAACCCAGTCCTCTGGGAAGGTTCTCCAGTGTTAGACCTGACACAAGAGATGGAATCTGCCAATTCCTAAGGCATAGGCATAGAAGAGTTTTTTAAAATGCGTAGAAGTATAAAAATAAAGGTCATTATTATGAATATTGTGTAAGTGAAAGGATTATTGAAGAAGATAGAAGGATAAATTATAAGCTTGATACCGAATGACTGACAACTTCCTTAGGGGTCATTGAAAAGCTGTGAAATACTTTGTCTACTTCTATTGTTAGGGAGAGGAGAAATGGTAGTTATCATCTAGTCTAATTCATATCAATTCAGTACAGGAGCAAACAGGCATAGGGGTTTAAATGACTTGTACAGTGTCGTAAACCAGTGAATAGGACCCAAGTAGACAGTCAGTTGCAGTATCTCCATTGTGCCATTTTGCCGCAGCCTGTTCTGCCTGTCCCTCTTCATTGCTGACCCTCCGTCCCTGCTGACTACACAGCCTAGAAGAATTCCGGAATGAGATGAACACTGAGAGAGACTCAGGCTGGGCATGTCGCCCAGACTTTACAAATTCGCATACCACTACATGAGTTTTGCCGTATCTGTACTCTATACTTCCTGACCACTAGGCAAACCCAGACCAGGCTCATGACTAAAAATAGTTCACAGATGTGCTTTGTTTGTGTTAGCATGGTATTTTAGAAACATTTTCAAAAATATTGAAAAAGAAAGATTAGGTGGCTCTGGACCCTCATTCTCAAAGACAGACATAAGATGGGGCTGAGGAGTAGCTGATACTTTTGGTGAGATATGAATTTTCATTTTGCTAGGGGAGAAACCCTTCCCTATTAATTCTGACACCATATTGAACATCATTTGCCATTAATTATCATATTTATATGGTACATAAATTTATATCCTCACTGTATCTCTAATAAAAGATGGATAACAGAAATGTAGACCAAGATGGCCATGTGTGTTTTTCCCAGACAGACCCACTTTACTTTATGATTTCCCCTGTTTAGCCCTTGAAAACATTTGAGTTTATAGTGCTTGGTCAGACCATATTGGACCAACATGGTCTCAGTGTACTTAAAAAATTAGATTTAATGTAACAAGGCTACACAATTTTTCTTCAATTACCAATAAAGAAGTGAGTAAGAAATAAGAAGGTAGGTTAACTATTTCCTTTACTCTTATTATTGCTCTCAGGTACGTAATTATTTTCTGTGTACCATTCACTCCTAAGAAATGACTAAATATAACTCTCCTTTTGAAGTTTATCATTTAGTATAAATTTGGCAAGCTTTATAGCATTGCAAAATGTCACAAGATTTAGAGACACAATAGCAAAGTAGTTTCTCAGCAGCAGATGAATTTTTGTAGTCCGCAAATTAGGACTACAGTTAAGTCCATGACAATCGATGAAGCAGTTTTTTCAGCAATAGGGGAAGTCTTGGGCTAAATTATTTTGTCCTTCATCAGGGAGACCTGGCAGGCTATGCTGTGGAAAGCATACATTTCTTCTTTTCTCAACTGATCCCGTTTCTCTCTCTCTCTCTTTTTTAAAGATTTTAAAATTTATTTATCTTCAGACGGGAAGGGAGGGAGAAAGGGAGAGAAATACCAATGTATGGTTGCCTCTCGTGTGTTCCCTGCTGGGAACTGGCCTGAAACCCAGGCATGTGCCCTGACTGGGAGTTGAACTGTGATCCTATGGTTCACAGGCCTGTGCTCAATCCACTGAGCTACACCAGCCAGGGCCCATTTCTCTCTTTCTCCTTTCCTCCCTCCCTCCTTCTCTTTTCTTTTCTTTCTCACTCTTTCTTTCTTTCATTTTTCTTGTATTTTTTTCCATTACCATTTAGCCCCCAAATGCCATACTACCCCCCCCCCCCCCCGTGATCATCACCCTGTGGTCCATGTTGATGAGTCCTTTGCTCAGTCCCTCTGCTCCCTAACTTGTCCGCCCCCCCGCTGTAGCTGTCATCTGTTCTCTATGAGTCTGTCTCTCGTTTGTTAGTTCAGTTTGTTCATTCGATTCCACATATGAGTGAAATCACGTGGTATTTGTCTTTCTCTGACTAGCTTATTTCACTTAGCATAATGTTCCCTAGGTCCATCCATACTATTGCAAAGGGTGAACATTTCTTCTTTTTTCACAGCTGAGTAGTCGTCCGTCATGTAAGTGCCCATAGTTGTTTTCTCCACTCATCTCATCTACTGATGAGCACTGGAGAAACTTCCAAATCATGACTGTAAGTAACATGGCAATGAATATACAGGTGCTTTTGATTTTTAGACTTAGTGTTTTGGGTTTCTTCAGATATGTTCCCAGAAGTGGGTTAACTGACCCCATTTCTCGTGAACATATTCATGTGAGTTCTAGACAAACTTGGCAAGTGATGGTTTGGTATCCCGGCTACAGTTTAATAAAACGATGAAGAACAACACGGAGCTTCCTATGATCCTATGAACTTCAGTATTGATTTAAATGGCATCTTATTTATTTCCGAGGGAATAATCTTACTGATAGATTTAAAAATATATTTTGACATCCCAAGACTAGACCTTTGCTTCTAACTGTGAAGAAAGTTACAAAAATGGCCAGCATCTTTCTTCACCCCTTCAATTTTTCCTTCTGAATAAATAATAGTGTAGCTTACTTCCTTATTCAGTCACCCAGCTTTCACTGTGACACGTTTGACCTTTTGTGTAAATCTTTCTCTGCCACAGGTTCTGATGTGAAACTCATTAAAAAGTAATAATGCTATAATTTCATCAGGAGAGAGAACTTCAGGACTGTTACGTAACTTAGCCAGTGAAGTATGAGGATGATCCCAATAGAGATAGGAATATAGTCTCCTTATCCACCATTTGGAGCAACGATGAAAAGATGGCACCCATTTTTTTCATTTCCTCTCGTTCTTTTTTTTCCCCCCTACTCCATGGGGTGGAGGGAGGAACAGGAATGTTTGGGAAGTCTTCAGTGCCTCTTTGGATTCGGTTGTCAGCTGTCCTTGGCAGGGGACAGACCAATCTTATCAAGAGGCACAGTCCAAACTTTCCTCCATTTCCTTGTACAGGGTGAAATGCAAAGGAGAGCTCTGTAGGTGCAGACTGTTGGTTATGGGATGGGGGATTTACATCTGTTTTCGCCACTGCCACCCTTTCTCTGTGCTGCTTTTCTCTTTTTTTTTTGGTCCCTTACTCCACAGTCTTTTATCGCTTACAGTTTTGCTCTCTTCTTTGTTTCTTACAGAATCATCACATAATTGTGGGTTTGAATGTCAGCCCTTCTGGTTATAGTCATGTGACCTACAGTAAATTGTTTATTTTATGCGAGTTTCTGATTTCTCATTTGAAAATAAGATGGATAATGCCCGGCATATAATAATTACTCAATTGTAATATGTAATTATAAAAGTCTGTTACGGATTTCCTGAAGTTAAGAGGTTGGAGGATTGCTAAGTACTGAGGAAATATTCTCACTTTTATGAGAGAATTGTACTTAAAAGGAGGGTGTACTTTCTTCTATTTTATTTCTGAAAGGATTTTGGTCAGTTCACGTGTATAGTTTTCTAACATTCTACTCAGAGAAAATCCATCTTTAATTAGAATTCTAGTAAGCATGGTGTTTTCAGAACTCAAATTAAAACAGGACGACCCACAGCATGAAATAAATGTCCTACAGGCGTTCAGCACTCTGACTTATTATTTCTGAATCTCTTGTATCTTAGAGGCTTTCTTTCCTTTTTTTTTAAAGACAAATTTTATAGGAAACATTGAAAGAGATGAAATGCTAGAGTAGGTGAGAAATTCAGTATCAATAACCAGATTGTCATGGTGATCAAGTATGAACTCTACTTACTCTTTTACTTATTTTTTTAGTCTTAATATTTTTGAGCCTACACTTAAAAATCAGTAAGTTTTGCACAAACGTTTGGACTTCTGGCTTCTCTTAAAAATTGGATCTGATTTACTTTCTGAGTGCTCCTTTCCAACTTTTTTTAAAATAAAGATTTTATTTATTTATCTTTAGAGGGGAAGGGAAGGAGAGAGGGAGAGAAATATCAATGTACGGTTGCCTCTCGTGCGTCCCCTGCTGGGAACTGGCCTGCAACCCAGGCCTGTGCCCTGACTGGGAATTAAACCACCATCCTGTGGTTTGCAGGCCCATGCCCAATCCACTGAGTTACACCAGCCAGGGCCCCTTTCCAACTTTTAACATAGAGGCTATCACCATCGCGGGTGCTTAATAGATAGTTATTCAACATACTTAAGAATGATTATGCTGAAGAAAGTACAAATTGTGATTAAGTAAAAAATGCTGATGAAACTTTAGGGTTTCAACAGAAGACATGAGAGAAAGCAATTCGTATAATCTTTTCCTTTCCTTTTTGAAATATTTTTACATCCAAACCAATCTTAGAGAAATTCCTACTGGACATTTCTGAAGAGTTTTTTTTTTCCTCCAAAACATTGTGTGGAAACACTCTTAGCTCCCGCAGTCTCTCATCTTTATCTTCCCCGTCTTTTCTCAGGTGGCATTCTTGTAATTTCAGGCGGCTAATGTTGTTGAGAAGGTACTTTGTCCAGGCACTGTTCTAGCCTTTGATAACTCATTTACTCTTCAAAAACATCTCATGGAAAAAAGTACTTATTACCTCTATTTTTAAAATGGGGAGATTGGCTACTGTGCTGTACACCGGAAGCCAATACAAAATAATAATGAATGAAAACTGTTTAAAAAAATAAAATAGAAATGGAAATGGGGACCTGTGCCCATGGGCACCCAGCCAGTCCACGGGAGAAAGAGAATCTGACTGTGGGCCCAGGGACCGCAGTCTTCCTTTCGCAGCAGCAGTGACCGCACCGTGGCCAGGGTCTCCTCCGGCCACGTCTCTGTGTCCCTCCCGTCAGTCAGCTTGCCCCTCACTCTCTCTGCTGCTCTTCTTAAACATGATGATAACAACTGCAAAGTGAAATAATGAGTGCCTTCCTCCTACTTTCTTCTTCCAAATTAATGCTTTTTGATTACACCTCACAAGTCTTAAAATGGTTACTTAAAAAATTTGTTATTGTTATTCTGTTACAGTTGCCCCCATTTTTTCCCCTTTGCCCTCCTCCGCTCAGCCCAAGCTGCTCCGTCAGTCAGTCCCCACACTGTTACCCAAGTCCATGGGTCATTCATACATGTTGTTACACTAGTGAAGGGTGATTCTTACTACTTTTTTTTGAGCAACTGATGTTTTTTTTTTTTTTTTTTTAAGATTTTATTTATCTTTAGAGGGGAAGGAGAGAGGGAGAGAAACATCAATGTATGGTTGCCTTTTGTGCGTCCCCTGTTGGTAGTTAGCCTGCAAGGAACCAGCCTGCAACCCAGGCATGTGCCCTGACTGGGAATTGAACCGCAATCGTCTGGTTCGCAGGCCCGCGCTCAATCCACTGAGCTACGCCAGCCAGGGCCTGATGTTTTAATTTGCCTCTTGCTTCTAAAGAAGTTTAGGAGATTGCTTTGAAATATTTGAGGGGCTAGATATAGTTTTTACTTTTAATTTCTATTGCTTTTCAAAATTAGATTGTGGTCTCTCAGAGTGCTATGTACTCTTTCTGTTTTAAAGAATTTATTGAATTTTTTTCTTTGGCCAAATATATAAACAAAATTTGATTATTTTCATGGTACTTGAAAAGAAAATGCACTTTTACAAGAGTTGTGGCTTCAATTAAATGCTTATTAATTTTTTTGTTCAGCTCTTTTATGTAATTTTTGGTTGTTTTATTTACATAAAGAATACGAGCTGTATTAAAACACCTAGCTGCTTGTACCAATTTGCCCCTGCGTATCCAGACGTTTTGAGCCATTTTTCACTGTAATATTCAGCCCACAGATACATCAGTTATATTTTCACTATGTGTAGTTGTGTCTTTCACCATTATTAAAAATAAGCTCTGCTTCACACTTAATATTAATTTAACTTGTATTCCAACTTTAAAAATAATATAGTAACCACTGAATATTTAACTGCGTATGTTATTTATTATTTAATCCCAGCAGGAAGCCTCACGTGCCGGACATGTTGTTGGTGCTCTCGTATTCGTTGTATACATAAATGACTAAAAGTTGGATTATTGGGTCACGCACGTGGTTCTCCGCTCCATCGTCTCACCCAAGAACAGGCACGATGGCCACGTTTTAGAAATCTGTCTCTCTGAAGTTAACTTGTTGAAAATGTAAGATAACCCAAGATTTTTTCCTGCAAGACTATCTAGTCTTTTAAGTTCATATTTTGGGTCAATATTTATTTTATTTTTATGAATCATTTTTGTTTGAAGTAGAATTTATTTTATCTTTCTTAATTCAACAAAGTTGAAGTGCTAGAATATTCAATCTGGGTTTATACGTAGCGTTCCAAAATGTCTCATGTAACAGTATTGTCCCGAGTGGGAGCCAATGTCAATAAGCATTGAACTTTACTTTTTCATACTTAAAATGTTTCACTATGTATTTTTTATTTCTTTTGATCAGTAGTGCTCTCATGTGTAATGTTATTTGTCTAAGAACTTATTTAGTAGCATTTCAGTGATCAAATACAGCTCATTCCATAAACGTGGGAATATCCCTTACTGCTCACCCAGCTCAAGGCATAGTTAGTGTCACTGGGTTTTGCTGTCCAACGATGAGATGCGACTCTGAAGACTCCTTTCACCTCATTTTTGAAAAAAAAAATCTTTTACCATATTATCCCTTTCAGGTTTTTGATATCGTGGTGTGTGCTTTTTTTTAATGCCTCTAATTTGCAATCTAGTATTAATATTATTAGAAACAAATAGCTTTTACTTAAAATATAAGATTACCGTTTTCTGATAAGTTTGAACGTATATTAAAAGTCCCCCTCACAATTACTTATAACGGAACAGGTGACCACCATACCCATCATTATTTTTATTTTTGGTTATTCTTGGTTTAAAATTATTTACACTTAAAGTTCATTCCATTGAGTCTTGGGATTGCCATATCTGTTTCAGCAGTCAAGATTAGATCAGAATGGTCCCATCAGACTGTTGGGGTTATGGGTGCAAGTCAGCAGTGAGAGACTGAGTGTGCGGGAGACTGGAGTGGGTCTTCCAGGTCCTTCTTCCGTAGTTCCAACACCTGTCCCAGAAAAATCTCTACTTCCTATTTCAGTGTCTTTCTAAATCTCACAAGGCTCCAACAGTGATTGAGTTCCAATTTGTCTTCAGTCATTTCCCCTAAAATCGATATGTGTTCATATTGCTTTGTTTTGCTTCTAATAGTTGGAATATGGAACAACATTTTAACAGTTCTTTCAAATAATTTCGGATATTCTTGTTTTGCACTATATCAAAACTCAACAAGTGATAGTTTCTTGAGGATTAGTTGCAATAGAGAATTTGAAGTCACACAAGTGAACTTTTTATATTCTTTTACATTAGTCTACCTATTGCTCCCCCCTCATTCTTATTGAGATATAATTTACATATAGCATTGTGTTACTCTAAAGTGCACAACATAATGATCTGATAAATGTATATTTTGCTAAATACCTACCATGGTAACTTTAGTTAAAATTCATCACCTCATATACTTACAATATTTTTCTTGTAGTGAAAGCTTTTAAGAAGTATTTCTTAGCAGTTTTCAAATAGACACTACTGTGAACTAAAGTCACCATGCTGTGCGTTATATTCCTTGGCCCCCACCCCAGAAACCACCAACCTGCTCTGTTACTGTAAGTTTGGTGTTACTGTAAGCAGTAACCTGCTCTGTTACTTATACGATTCAGATTCCACGTATAAGAAAAATCGCGCAGTATTTGTTCCTGTCTGTCCTGTTTCACTTGAAANGTGCACAACATAATGATCTGATATATGTATATTTTGCTAAATACCTACCATGGTAACTTTAGTTAAAATTCATCACCTCATATATTTACAATATTTTTCTTGTAGTGAAAGCTTTTAAGAAGTATTTCTTAGCAGTTTTCAAATAGACACTACTGTGAACTAAAGTCACCATGCTGTGCATTATATTCCTTGGCCCCCACCCCAGAAACCACCAACCTGCTCTGTTACTGTAAGTTTGGTGTTACTGTAAGCAGTAACCTGCTCTGTTACTTATACGATTCAGATTCCACGTATAAGAAAAATCGCGCAGTATTTGTTCCTGTCTGTCCTGTTTCACTTGAAACTATTTTTAAGTGTCATTATATAACCTTACTTAAGGAATTCCAGAATAACTTTGGCCTGGTTTGATTTGCTTAAACAGAAAGCCTCTGGTCAGTCTGGCTCCTTTGCCTCATTTCATATTGGTGATTTTCAGCCACACTGTTGGACGTTACAGAGAAGTCGTCACATTTTCTTCCCTATTGACCTTCTTCTATTGGCACAGAATTTAAATTTTATCCCTGTTTTTGCGGAAGCACATTATACTTTTAAAATTCCTGCAGACATAGTTAACACCATTTTTTGGTGAAATCTGCTCTGGATGGACCCAAAGTTGTGATCCAGTATCTGAAAATACATATTGTTGTTGCTTTTCACAAGAATCAAATTTATTTGAGAAGAGAGGATAATGATACTGAGGTCAGATATAATAGTTTAAATGCAATTTTAATGAAAATGAGCTGTGACCCAATTTCTTTTCCCCTGACTCAGGGAATTGAACTATGGGATGAGTTTAAAGACTTACAAAATCATTTTTGTTTGTCTCTTTTTATATATATTTATCTATAAAATGTGTATATATTTATGGGGGTGTGCAAAAGTAGGTGTATAGTCATGAGTATGGGAAACAGAGTTTATTCTTGTACTATATTATTATTTGTTAATTATTGCATTATTTATTTGCATTACAACTGTCAACCTACTTTGGCCCGCCCCTGTATTTGCATGTATATCTTTGTGTGTTTACCTGTCTATATCTAAATATATAGCCATGTGCAACATCAAACATATGAAACAGATATTTAGAGAGATAAGTAAAAATTCTGATAATCTTCACGGGCTGATAGTTTGATTAACTAACTCAACAAGTGGAGTATCAGTTTGGAGTATTGTAGAATTGAATAATGCATTTTGCTACTGGGGATTTTTATCATTGAATTCTTATATATCTTGTATTTACTTTTTTCCTTACCTGTAAAAGGAACATTTTAATATCTGTCTTGCTTTAGTTTCATTCTGGCACTGAGGGACAGAATCACATTTATAGCAAATGCTGCTGTTATTATTCATGCTCGGTTGAGATTCTGGAACGTACCTAGAACATGGGACATAAATTTACACTCCCTCCTCTCAGCTTTTTGCTTCTTTGAGTCAGTTTCATCTCTGGCTTGTGTCACTTGGCATGACAGTTGAACCAAAGATTTGTTCTTTGTAAAATGGAGGTAAATTGCCACATTTTCTCTTTTCCACTTTTTAATTTCACTCCACTTTTATAGCTGAGAATAGAGTCATGTTTCCAACGTGATGCTCTCAGTTCATACACAGAGAAGCTGAATATTCAAATATGCGTGGTCAGTCCTTGGACTTGGAGTGATCATTCCTGTCTGTAGAATCATCCCACCTAGCATTGCTTGCTCTCTTACCGTGGCTCATTGGGAAGTATCTGCTAATGTCCCATTCCATAGTTAAGGGATGAACTAAAACTGGCCTGGAAGAACTCTCATCAGAAGTCCTTATAGTTCCATCATTTGTCCCAAGACTGTTCAGCCCACTGCCATAGGGGACAGGCATTTTGTAGTGCCTTCGAGCAACACTGACATATTTTGGTGCCTTACGGTGATATTAACACTGAAAGAACCCCCGCAGGACAGACACACACTTGTTGCAGTCCCCCCGCGCTGAGGCTGTAGGTGCTAGGTGTCAACATGTAATGCCTATACAATTGTTGGATCAGACGAAGATGTCACAAAAATTTTCTAAGCCAGTGTTTCAGAAATAGCCTGCAATTTTAGATAATCCCTTACAATTTATAATATATGATACAAAAATGAATTCCAATTTTTAACAATTTGTTATGGCTAAAATCTGAACGCTGGATAATACATGGCTTGAAACCACAGGTGCTCCATTAATGGGCCTTTATTACAGAACACAGAGAAGTCCACGGCGCAGCCCTCACTGAATGTGAGCCATCAAAGACCTTGAAGGACTGACAGGAATGTGCAGATCGCTGTGTGCGCACTGTGTGTGTGTCCAATAAACACCTTCTTTGATGTGGAGTGCACAAAACCTAGAAAAAGCTAAGGTACAACTCTCAAAAATAAGTGTAAGAACAATATACAGACGATGTATTCTAGAACTGTGAACCTGAAAACTATAACTTTTTAAAAATATATATATTTTATTGATTATACTATTACAGTTGTCCTATTCCCCTGCCTTCACTCCTCTCCCACCTGCACATCCCCCGCTGTAGTTCATGTCCATGGGTCATGCATATAAGTTCTTTAGCTTCTACATGTCCCATACTATTCTTGCCCTCCCCTGTCTATTTGCTACCTACCATCTATGCTACTTATTCTCTGTACCTTCTCCCCCCTCTCCTCCTCCCACTCCCCTGTTGCTAACCCTCCTCCATGTGATCTCCATTTCTGTGGTCTGTTCCTGTTCTAGTTGTTTACTTAGTTTGCTCTTGTTTTAGCTGTGGTTATTAATAACTGTGAGTTTGCTGTCCTTTTACTGTTCATATTTTTTATCTCCTTTTTCTTAGTTAAGTCCCTTTAACATTTCATATAATAAGGGCTTGGTGATGATGAACTCCTTGAACTTGACCTTATCTGAGAAGCACTTTATCTGTCCTTCCATTCTAAATAAAAGCTTTGCTGAATAGAGCAATCTTGGATGTAGGTCCTTGCCTTTCATGACTTGGAATACTTCTTTCCAGCCCCTTCTTGCCTGCAAGGTCTCTTTTGAGAAATCAGCTGACAGTCTGATGGGAAGACCTTTGTAGGTGACTGTCTCCTTATCTCTTGCTGCTTCTAGAATTCTCTCCTTCATTTTAGTCTTGGCTAATGTAATTATGATGTGCCTTGGTGTGTTCCTTCTTGGGTCCAACTTCTTTGGGACTCTCTGAGCTTCCTGGATTTCCTGGAAGTCTATTTCCTTTGCCAGACTGGGGAAGTTCTCCTTTATTATTTGTTCAAATAAGTTTTCCACTCGTGGCTCTTTCTTTTCCCCTTCTGGTACCCCTATAATTTGAATGTTGGAACATTTAAAGATGTCCTGGAGGTTTCTAAGCCTCTCCTCGTTTTTTTTTTTTTAATTCTTGTTTCTACATTCTTTTCTGTTTGTTTGTCTCTTTCTTCCTTTTTGCCTACTCCATTGATTTGAGTCCCAGTTTTCTTCCATCATTATTGGCTCCCTGTGCATTTTGCTTCATTTCACTTAGTGTAGCCTTCATTTTTTCACCTAATTTGTGACCAAAATCCACCAGTTCTGTGAGCATCCTGATCACCAGTGCTTTGAACTGTGCATCTGATAGGTTGGCTCTCTTTTCATTGCTTAGTTGTATTTGCTGTGGAGCTTTGATCTGTTCTTCTGTTGGGCATTTTTTTTTTTGTCTTGTAGCACCTGTTAAATCAAGGGGCAGAGCCTTAGGTGTTCACCAGGGCGGGTCAACCCAGTTGCTGGGTTATAATGCTGCATGTGAGGGTGGGGTCAGAGAGGGAACAATGGTGCTTGCTCTGCTCTCTGCTACCAGATTTCAGTCACTTCCGCTGCTTCTCCCAAGCAACCTGGGCCTTTCTAGTGATGGTTCCCAGGTGGGTGGGCTTGTGCATGTTCTAGGACCCTGTGGGTCTCTCCACAAACTCTCCTGTGAGGCTGGGAGTCTCTTCCAGCTGCTCAACCCCCACAGGTGTTTTCAATCAGTGTTTTGAGGCTTTATTTCCTGGCACTGGGGCCCTCGGTTTCATGGTCTTTCTCACTCCCCAATTTCACCTGGTTTATCTGAGCATGAATGTGGGAATCACCTAGTCAGCTGCCTTGCACACAGTGCTCCGCTTCACAATCGCCTCCTCGCTGGGTCTGCTCCTTGCCACCCTGCGCCCAGGGTCTGCCCGCTGCTGCCTTGCGTGCTTGGTGCCCCTGCTTTTTTTGCCATGACCCTTCTCTGCCTGGCTCTTTGACTCCACCTCTCCTACCAGTCTCGATGACTGTGTGCAGTGGACTTAAAATAACTCCTTGGTTGTCAGACTTCCATACAGTTCAATTTTCTATCAGTTCTGGTTGTTATTTTGTTTTTTAAATTCTTGTCCTTATTTTGGTTATGCAAGGAGGCACAGTATGTCTACTTATGCCTCCGTCTTGGCCAGAAGTCCTCTGGTAATTAAATCTTTACAGTCAGTGTATCTGTCTTGCTGTTAAGTAGCAGTCAAGCAGGTTGCTCTCCTCAACTGTTTATATTTTTTGTCTTCTTTTTCTTAGATAAATCCCTTTAACATTTCATATAATAAGGGCTTGGTGATAATGAAACCTGTAAAGTTTTATTAACCAGTATCATCCCAATAAATTGAAAAATACTTTAAGTATAAAAACCCTGTCTTTTAAGCTCTGTAGTGAAATTCAGCCTTACAGCATCCATTTCTAGTCAGGCCCTTTGCATTCAGATTATAGAAATGTTAAAAGAAACATGCCCTTTCAGTTGCTAAATTTTTTTTTTGAATAGGCCACCGGCTTGTTCCATACACTGGACACAGAAAACCCCTGCGACAATTTATTTTGGGGAAAACATTCAAACTTTATTTGTCTTTTCTTTATTGTAAAAAGCTCTTTTAAATTCAGTTATAAAGATCTCAATAGCGCTTAAATGACTAAGAAGAGGATTATTATCCACATTTTAGCAGCTAAAGGCATCACAGATTTCAGATGGGAACATTTTCAAAGCTCTTATCCAATGCCTGATGCTCATATCATCTTTTTGGGGGGAGGGAGGGGGACAGATGAGGTGACGGTTCTTTTCTGTGTAGGAGGAAATTGGCTTTGGTTCACATATGGACCAAGATACATCTGCAGTATGGTGCAGCTCGATTAGTAAACCTGTAATTTGGGGCTGAAAATGTCTATTGCATTTTCTCCTCCTGCACTTCCTCCTTTACTTTCTCAATAGTTTCTTACTCCTTATATTTAATTTAGGCAAAGTCACAGGCACTGAACGGTGGAGTGACTGCTACCTTCAGAGACAGCATGCCAGGGTGAACTCATTCCTCTCCACTGCAGTTATTTACATTTAGACAGTATTTTGTCCTCCAGAAAGATTTCAATTCATGCAAAGATGATTAGGAGCTATATGTACTCTGTTTTCTTTCTAAACTTTATCATTCAGAGATTTAGACTAAACCATTTTTTAAATGCTTTGGGCTAGAACACAGCTTTTCAATGTAGTCAAGCCACCCAGAGACAACATTTTAAAGATCTTTTTACTTAAACTAGCAAAACATCTATGAGAGACATTGTTGTGTATGATTAGGGGCATGCTTGGTTAATAAAATGGGAATGGAGAGGAAGAGAAATATACATGCCAAAAGAGTTGAGTAAAGTCCTATATGCAGAAACTAAACATGATTTGGTAGGAATCGGGAGTCTTAAAATTCTGGCCTCACATTAGTGAATTTTCCTTTCTTCTTATCAGTTTTGTCATGTGTTGTAAAAGCCCGTGTTAGGCAATTTTAGTGGTTATTTCTAGCTCCATTTCTGTGATAGCAAAAGGTAACCAGTAGGGGAAAATGCCTTGAATGACCTGAAGGGTCATTTTTGTTACTAGAATAAAAGACACCGAGGAAACACATTTTTAGAGGAAAGAAGATAAAAACCACAAACTATTTATTTTTGTATATAATCTTAGTATAGCATACAAAATGAGAATTTTTATATGTGTAATTTTTGCCATATATTGCATGACTGTTTTTCTATTTAAATATTGATAGTACTCTTACAGTTGTCCCAATTTTTCCACTTTGTTGCCCTACCCAGCACACCCCACTCCTCTTAGGCAATCCCCACACCTTTGTTCATGTCCATGGGTCATGCATATAAGTTCTTTGGCTACTTCATTTCCTATATTGTGCTTTGCATGCCCGTGACTATTCCATGAGTAGGAATTCGTACTTCTTAATCCCTTCACCTCTTCACCCATTTCCCCACACCCCCACCTATCTGGTAACCATCAAAATGCTCTTTGTACCCATTATTCTGTCTCTCTTCTTCTTGTTTGCTTAGTTTACTTTTTCAGATTCAATTGTTAATAGGTATGTGTTTATTGTCATTTTATTATTCATGGTTTTGATCTTTTTCTTAAATATGTTCCTTTACCATATCATATAGTAATGGTTTGGTGATGATAAGCTCCTTAGTTTTTTCTTGTTGGGGAACTTTTTTATCTGCCCTTCAATTCTAAATGATAGCTTTGCTGGAAAATTGTAGAACAATTTTGGCTATAGGTTTTTGCTTTGAATGACTTTGAATGACTGAATATTTCTTGCCAATCTGTTCTAGCCTGCAAAGTTTCTTTTGTAAAATCAGCTGAGAGTCTTATGGGAACTCCCCTGTAGGTAACCATCTGCTTTTTTCTTGCTGTTTTTAAAAGTTTCTCTTTATCTTTAACCTTCGGCATTATTTTTGGAATAATACTAGGATTGATTTTCTATTTTTTAAAAATTTTTATTTAATTCTTGTTCAAGTACAGTTTTCTGTCTTGTATTCCCAGCTCTGCCCCTCTGCCCAGTGCTCCCCACCTCCCTCCCATCTCTGCCCCCCAACTTAGTTATTGTCCATGTGTCCTTTATACTTGTTCATGGGAGTCCTTCCCCTTTTCCCCTGTGATTCTCTCCTCTCCCCTCTGGACCCTGTCAGCACGTTCTGTATTTCAGTGTCTTTGGTTACATTTTGCTTGCTTGTTTGTTTTGTTGTTTAGATTCCTGTTAACGGTGATATCATATGGTATTTGTCTTTCACTGCCTGGCTTATTTCGCTCAGCATAATGCTTTCCAATTCCATCCATGATGTTGCAAAGGTAGGAACTCCTTCTTTCTTTCTGCTGGATGGAATTCCATTGTGTAAATGTGCCATAGTTTTTTGATCCAGTCATTGACCAATGAGCATCTAGGTTGCTTCCAACTCTTGGCTATTGTAAATTGTGCTGCTATGAACATTGGGGTGCATAGGTTCTTTTGGATCGGTGCTTCAGGGTTCTTAGGATATACTCCTAACAGTGGAATTGCTGGGTCAAAAGGCACATCCATTTTTAGTTTTTGTAGAAAATTCCATACTGTTTTCCATAGTGGTTGTACCAGTCTGCAATCCCACCAACAGTGAACTAGAGTCCCCTTCTCCCCACAACCTCTCCAACACTTGCTGTTTGTTTCTTTGTTTATGGTAGCCATTCTGACTGGTGTTAAGTGGTATCTCATTGTGGTTTTAATTTGCATCTCTCTGATAGCTAGTGATATCGAGCATCTTTTCATGTGTCTCTGGATCCTCTGTATGTCCTCCTTGGAGAAATGTCTGTTCAAGTCCTCTGCCCATTTTTTAATCGGGTTGCTTGTCTTCTTTGAGTGGAGTCGAGTGAGTTCTTTGTATATTTTGGAGATTAAACCTTTGTCTGAGGTATCATTGGCAAATATGTTTTCCCAAACAGTTGCTTCTCTTTTTATCTTGATACTGTTTTCCTTAGCCATGCAGAAGCTTTTAATTTTGATGAGATCCCATTTGTTTATTCTTTCCTTTATATCCCTTGCTCTAGGGGACGTATCAGTAAAAATATTGCTGCGTGGAATATCTGAGATTTTCTTGCCAATGCTCTCCTCTAGGGCTTTAATGGTTTCACGGCTTATATTTAAGTCTTTTATCCACCTTGAATTTATTTTGGTGTATGGTGTAAGTTGGTGCTCAAGTTTCATTTTTTTGCATGTAGCTGTCCAGTTCTCCCAACACCATTTGTTGAAAAGGCTGTCTTTACTCCATTTTATGTTATTGCCCCCTTTGTCGAATATTAATTGACTGTAGAGAGTTGGGTTTATTTCTGGGCTCTCTGTTCTATTCCATTGGTCTATGTGCCTGTTTTTGTGCCAGTACCAGGCTGTTTTGATTACAGTGGCCTTGTAATACAGTTTGATATCAGGTATTGTGATCCCTCCTACTTTGTTCTTCTTTCTCAAAATTGCAGCAGCTATTCGGGGTCTTTTCTGGTTCCATATAAATTTTTGAAGTGTTTGTTCTATGTCTGTGAAATACGCCATTGGTACTTTAATAGGTATTGCATTGAATCTGTAAATTGCTTTGGGTAGTATGGACATTTTGATGATGTTAATTCTTCCAATCCATGAACACGGTATATGTTTCCATTTATTTGTGTCTTCCTTGATTTCTTTCTTCAGTGTTGTGTAGTTTTCTGCATACAGGTCTTTTACCTCCTTGGTTAGGTTTATTCCCAGATATTTTATTTTTCTTTTTGCTATATCGAATGGGATTTTTTTCCTGATTTCTGCTTCTGCTGCTTCATTGTTGGTATACAAAAATGCCTTTGATTTCTGGATATTAACCTTGTATCCCGCTGTTATGCCAAATTCATTTATTAGTTCCAGCAGTTTTTTGGTAGAGGCTATAGGGTTTTCCATGTACACTATCATGTCATCTGCAAACAATGCCAGTTTTGTTTCCTCCTTTCCGATTTGGATGCCTTTTATTTCCTTTTCTTGTCTGATCGCTGCAGCTAGAACTTCTAATACTATATTGAATAGAAGTGGTGAAAGTGGGCAACCTTGTCTTGTACCTGATCTTAGTGGAAAAGCTTTTAGTTTTTGCCCATTGAGTATGATGTTGGCTGTAGGTCTTTCATATATGGCCTTTATTATATTGAGGAATGTTCCCTCTATTCCCACCTTGCTGAGTACCTTTATCATAAATGGGTGTTGTACCTTATCAAAAGCTTTTTCCGCATCTATTGATATGACCATGTGGTTTTTGTCTTTGCTTTTGTTTATTTCGTGTATTACATTTATTGATTTGCGTATATTGAACCATCCTTGCATCCCCGGGATGAATCCCACTTGGTCGTGGTGTATGATCTTTTTGATATATTGTTGGATGCGATTTGCCAATATTTTGTTGAGGATTTTAGCATCTATGTTCATCAGTGATATTGGTCTGTAATTTTCTTTCTTTGTTGTGTCTCTATCTGGCTTTGGGATTAGGGTGATGCTGGCTTCATAGAAAGAGTTGGGGAGTTTTCCCTCCTTTTGGATTTTTTGGAATAGTCTGTGAAGAATAGGGGTTAGCTCTTCCTTAAAAGCTTTGTAGAATTCTCCTGTGAAACCATCTGGCCCAGGGCTTTTGTGTGATGGGAGTTTTTTGATTACTTCTTCAATTTCATTTGCTGTTATTGGCCTGTTCAGGTTTTCTGCTTCTTTTTCATTGAGTTTTGGAAGATTATATTTTTCTAGAAATTTGTCCATTTCACCCAGGTTTTCAAATTTCTTGGCATACAGTTCCGCATAGTAATTTCTTACAATCCTTTCTATTTCTGTGGTATCAGTTGTAATCTCTCCTCTTTCATTTCTGATTGTGTTTATTTGTGTCCTCTCTCTTCTTTTCTTAATGAGCCTACTTAAAGGTTTGTCTATTTTGTTTATCTTTTCAAAAAACCAACTCCTGGATTCATTGATCTTTAGAATTGTGCTTTTAGTCTCTATGTCATTTAATTCTGCTTTGATCTTGGTTATTTCCTTCCTTCTACTTGCTCTGGGCTGTCTTTATTGTTGTTCTTCAAGTTCTGGGAGGCGTCGGGTTAGGCTGTTTGTTTGAAATGTTTCTATTTTCTTTAGGTAAGCCTGTATTGCTATGAACTTCCCTCTCAGGACTGCCTTGGCCATGCCCCATAAGTTCTGGGTCGTTGTGAGTTCATTTTCATTAGTTTCGAGAAGTTTTTTGATTTCTTCCCTAATTTCAATCTTGAAGCATTCATTGTTTAATAGCATACCATTCAGTCTCCATGATTTTGGGTGTTTTTGTTTTTTTCCTGTGGGATTAGTTTCCAATTTCAGTCCCTTGTGATCAGAGAAAATGCTTGGTATGATTTCTATTTTCCTAAATATCTTGAGTCTCATTTTGTGTCCTTTCAGGTGGTCTATCTTGGAAAATGTTCCATGTGCATTTGAAAAGAATGTGTATTTAGCTTCTTTGGGATGAAGGGCTCTATATATATCAATTAGGTCCATTTCATCTAGAGTGTCATTTAATGCTGCAGTATCTTTGTTGATATTTTTTGGGAAGATCTGTCCATTCTTGACAGTGGGGTGTTAAAATCCCCTACTATAATTGTGTTTCTGTCAATATCTTTCTTGAGAAAGATAGGAAAGATAGGAAAGATATCTTTCTTGAGGTCCTCTAGGATGTTCTTTATATATTTGGGTGCTCCTGTGATGGGTGCATATATATTTATGATGTTAATGTCTTCTTGGTGGATTCTTCCCTTGAGTAATATGAAGTGACCTTCTGGGTCTCTCTTTATGGCCCCTTTTTTTGATGTCTATTTTGTCTGATATGAGTGTTGCTACCCTGGCTTTTTTTTTCTTGTCCATTTGCTTGGAAAATTTGTTTCCAGCCTTTCACTTTTAGTCTGTGTAGGTCTTTTGTCCTGAGGTGAGTCTCTTGTAGACAGCATATGTGTGGGTCATGCTTTCTTATCCATTCAGCTATTCTGTGTCTTTTAATTGGTGCATTTAATCCATTTACATTTAAGATTATTATTGAAAGGTACTTATTCATTCCTATTTGTGTACCTGTGTTCCTCTCCCTCTCTCTCTTTTCCTTCCTTTCCTTAAAGCAGCCCTTTTAGTAATTCTTGTAGACCTGGTTTGGTGGAGGCGTATCCTTTTAGACTTCTTTTGTCTTGGAAGCTCTTTATTTGGCCTTCTATCTTGATTGAGATCCTTGCTGGGTACTGTAGCCTTGGTTGTAGGCCTCTGTTTTTCATTGCTTGGAATATTTCTTGCCATTCTCTTCATACTTGGAATGTTTCCATTGAGAAGTCAGTAGCCATCCTTATTGGGATCCCCTTGTATGCTACTTCCTTTTTCTCCCTTGCTGCCTTTAGGATTTTTCTCTTTGTCTTGGAGGTTTGCCATTTTAATGATGATGTGTCTTGCAGTAGGCCTCTTTGGGTTCCAGCTGATTGGGACTCTCTGCAATTCCTGAATCCGTGTGACTTTCTCTCTTCTCAACTTAGGAAAGTTTTCCGTTATTACTCTTTCAAGTAGGTTTTCTATCCGTTATTCTTCTTCCTCTCCTTCTGGTATTCCTATTATTTGGATATTATTATATTTCATGTTGTCTTGCATTTCTCTTAAATTCTCCTCATTTTTTATGATTCTCTTTTCCATTATTTGGTCTGTCTGGCAGATTCTTTCTATCCTGTCTTCTGTCTCACTTATGCGATCTTCCGCCATATCGATTCTATTCTTCATACCTTCTACTGTGTTCTTCAGTTTAGAAATTGTATTCTTCATTTCCTCTTGGCCTTTACTGGTGGTTTCTATTCCCTTTTTCATGTTGGTATAGTTTGCAGAGAGTTCATTGTAGCTCCCCTGTAGTTTCTGGTACCTCGTTGTAAGCTCTTTGAATTTCCTGATAACCAGTGCTTTGAATTCAATATCTGATAGTTGACTTGCCTCTATTTCATCTAACATTCTTTCTGAGACTTCCTCCTTTTCTTTCATTTGGGGATTGTTTCATTGTCTTCCCATTGTTTGTGATACTCTTCTTGTTGGCCTCCGCTTCTTAAATTGATCTGTTCTGGTTCCCTGGGTTTATGGTGTGAACTTGTGTGGTAGGATACCTGTGAGATTCAGTGGTGCAGTCTCCTTCAGGTATCTTGGTGTTCTCCGCTTTCACCTACTCCTTTCTTTATTGTGTGTGTGTGTTCAGTTGGAGGGGGAGGCAAAATGGTTTATGTTATTTTATGTTAGAAGATTATTTCATGTTATTTACAGACACAGTCGACAGAGGAGAAATAGACAATCTTTAGGCTATGTATAGAGTTAACCGTGCTCTTCGACCCAGCTTGCCACTTTTAGGAAAGGATGGACATAAGTTAAGTCTCTTGTTGGGAAGTGGGGGCTTGTGAGTTGTATCTAGAAAGCAGTGTGGTTGCGGGTGGTCAGATTTTGAGGTAAGGTGGAAGTACAGGTTAGTAACTGGGTGTGGCGTGTGAGTAAATAGAGTAATAGAATTCAGGAACCTGTAAGGTGGTCTAAGGTCCGAGAGATGTGTTATGAAGTATTACCGTTGTATAGAACAGCTCTTATTTACAATAATATTAGAGCAACACTCACGTGATAGACTCTGTGTGATCTGTCTAAATGGGGGTTATTGAGCTTGAGTAGTATGGCAAAGGAAAGCAAGTGAAGTATAGAAAATTAACAATACACTGTGGAGGAAAGAGCAGTGGGAACCTGTCAGGTAGTACAATATAACCAGCCAGGACTAAGAAACCTGTACAGAAGGAGGAGGGATACAAAGATATTCTTAAAATAAAAAAAAGAAGTAAGAATAATGCAAAAAATAAAATAATAATACACCTAAAAGAAAACTAAGCAACACACAAACAAACAATCCAACACACACACACACACACACACAAGTCAGGAGAAAAGAGGAATAAGTGGAAAATTTGGGAAGAACGGAAGGACTAAAACCGGAGAAAAAGAAAAAGAAATGAGGGACAGAGTATTGAAAGATAGAGCAACAATACAGTTTAAAAGATATAAGATTACTTACCATAGAAGTTGAGAGAGAAAAAAAAGGGGGGGAAGGGGAAAAAAAACCACACACATACACACACACACATTCAAACAAACAAACAAACAAACAAAAAACCACCCTTCCTTTTTCGGTTTCAAACTGTCCAAACCGGTTTTTCTGGTTGCGGCCTCTCTGAGGGCAGTTATGCAGGCGCACGCGAGCCAGGCGGCCGGATTGGGATGTGGGCACCCACACCCCTGGGAGGCTGCCTGGGACCTGAGGTATCTGGCACTGTCGTTCTCAGTCCCGTGGAGGGACCCAGGTGTTCCCACCCCTCCCCTGGATGGCTGCTGGGTGGTTGGGTCTTGAGGCAAGCTGCTGTCGCAGAACACCTCAGTTCACTTCCCAATAGAGACTTCTCCACAAAGCCTGCCTCTCAGCCCAGAGATTGGCAATGACAGTGTCCTTCTTAAATCCCCCAGGCTGGCGGGCTGGCCACCACAGAGTCCGCAGTTGCCACCCTTTACGTTAACTTAAGCCCACAGGTCTCTGCCCCGTATTAACCTGCTTGCCTAGACAGGGAGGGGGGCAGTCAGTTCTCTCCCATGGACCCTGTAGCAGGTCCATGGCTCCCACAGAATCTGTTGCCGGCCCACCGGGTGCCGGGCCTCTGGAGTTCCCTACGCCACAGGCGCCCCAGCCCTGGATTCAGACGGGGCCTCTGTTTCCCACTGATGGTGCCAGCGGAGATTGCCCGCCGCTTCTTCTCCGTACTCAGGCACCGCCGGAGGTCGCCTGCCTTGGGCATGCCCTGGGCGCAGCCCGCAGCCTAGGAGGCCTTGGGCACAGCCGCTTTTGCCCTCACTCGCCTTCTGGAGTCCTCGCCAAGCTGCAGGTGTCTGGTTCCTCTGTCACACTCTCTGGTCTTTTATTTTCATAAATGTTGGGGAATTGTTGGTTGATTATGCTGTTTTTCAGTAGATCCGCCTGGATTTTCTACCAGATGCACGGGAGCTGGGTTCCCTCCTGCTACTCTGTCGCCATCTTTAGAAGACCTTAGTGAGAACAGTAGTAGGTCAAAGATGATAAAGTTCAATAGCTCACCCTTCCACAGTCTTGTAATTAATTAATCTCTAACTCCAAGCACTCTCTTATTTTCTATTTTGGTGTTGAAAGTTGCCATAATGGTACCAAAACAATAGCAGGTAAAATTGCTGGTGCCTTAGCACAAATCAGTGCAGACACAAATCTGTGTCCTTCACTGCTGTGTACTCAGTACCCACCATAGTACACTGGGAAATGAAGGGCAAAGTACATCTAAAGTAAGCAGAAAAAAAAGAAATAATAAGTATGAACAGAAATGAATGAACTTCAAACCGGGAAATCAACAGAGAATGTCAGTAAAACTAAATGCTGTTTTTTTTTTTTAAAGACCAAGAAAGTTGATAAGCCTCTAGCCAGGCTCACTTGACTACAGATAGATAAAACTCACATAAAAAAAGGTTCTTAGGAGTCTTTAGTAATTTTTAAGGATGTAGAGGAATTGTAAGCGTCAAAAATTTGAGATCAGCTCTTCTGTGTGGCCTTCTGAAAACTGATAGCACGTACGATTTTTTTTTTCTCTGGAGGTATCTTTTCTGTTACCAGCATGTTGTCTCACAACATGGAGTTTGGGTAACAGCCATCTTTTGGGAAGGTGGGGCCTTAGCTTCTGTGAGAGTCCTGGTGATGCGTAGTGGCCCGTGTTTTAGACTTGAGGACAAGAGACAGTACCACCATATTTTTCAGACTATAAGACGCACCCCTCCCCCCCCCAATTTGGGAGGAATAATGGTTGTTAATGTTGCTATTGAGTTCTGTTTACATTTACATTGGTGAAATATTATGTTATTTGTGTTATTAAATAGTTTACCACATTTTTTGCTTCAAAATTTTTTTCTCTAGTTTTCTCCTCTAAAACCTAGGTGCATCTTGTGGTCTGAAAAAATATAATACTTACTGACACCAATGTTAGAACAGATTCTTTTTCTCTTTACAGATTTTATTTATTTATTTTTAGAAAGGGTGGCGGGGAGAGAAGGAGAGAACATCAATGTGAGAGAGAAACATTCATCGGATTGGTTGCATATCGGGCACACCCCAAATGTGGTCTGGTCATGCAACCCAAGCACGTGCCCTGACCGGAAACAAACCAGAAACAAACCAGTGACCTTTCATTGTGTGGGATGATGTTCAACGAACTGAGCCACACCGGTCAGGGCAGAACAGATTCTTAAAACGCCTAGAATTTTCCATTCTTTCTTTGCTTTTATTTTTATTTGTTCAGCTTGCTTTCATTTTATTTTATTTTTTAAACGGTTTTATTTATTTGTCTTTTAGAGGGGAAGGAGAGAGGGAGAGAAACATCAATGTATGGTTGCCTTTCATGCGTCCCCTGCTGGGAGTTGGCCTGCAGGGAACTGGCCTGCAACCCAGGCATGTGCCCTGACTGGGAATCGAACTGCTATCGTCTGGCTTGCAGGCCTGTGCTCAATCCACTGAGCTACACCAGCCAGGGCTGTTCAGCTTGCTTTTAAATCACAAAAGCACTCAGGAGGTTTTTAATAGAGTTCTATATAGTGAAAATGGTTAATGCAAGATGGCATATTAAGAGGTGGAAGTTATTACCTTTGTCGTTAGCAATTCAGAGGAAGTTCAAGGAGGCCCTCCACAGAAAGTCTATGAGCCATTGGATGAGTTTGCTCAGACATCAATTTATCTTTGCCCCTAAAATAACATTGAAACAGTAACAAAAGGTAAAATCAACCAGTGGAAATAGGTGTAACAGATTGTGTGAATGAAGCTTAGCATATGCATCATTGTTGCTAACCACATGTGAAATGCACTTAGGCCAGACCACGTTGCTCATTTGCTGCATTACACTGCAGAACTGAGGGAAAGTCCTTAGATTAGCAGACAGCTCAGAGCTGGGCAGGATGCAGGGAGGGAGTGGGGACTTGCGAGTGTGCATGCCATTCCTTACCTCCTGGGAATAAACTCTGGGTGGGAGCACATCATAAATCATAAGCGTGTCTTCCCCACAGCACAAGCCTCATTTGTTAGTTTCTTTCTTCCTCTTTTGTTTTTGTAAAGGACTTAATGAGATGCTAAATTAAATGGCACTTGCCATTCCCTTGATGTAGCTAGAACCAACCCTCCTGAATATTCTCAGTGTAACTGTGGAAGTAGATAAAAAGCCACTGAGTGAATCTGAATGGCAAGCCCTGAACTGGGCTCTGGGGGGGACACTGCAAAAAGCCAGAAGATACTAATTCCTTCCCTGTCTGCGGTATCTGTGATACCGCAAAGCATTATCCAGAGTGGAATTCCTAAACTCTTTCAAAGGAGGATGCACGGTAGCAGAGTGGAGTCACAGAGTGGTGACAAGTTATCCTGGATATGACAAGGATTAGAGGGACATTTAAAAAACATGTTTATTGATTTTTGAGAGAGAGAAAAGGAGAGAGAGAAACATTGATGAGAAAGAAATGTTGATTGGTTGCCTACCATACGCACCCTGATGGGCGATTAAACCCGCAAACTAGGTATGTGCCCTAAGACTCGACCACCCCCCCCCCGACTTTTTTGGTGTATGGGACAATGATCCAACCAACTGAGTCATACCAGCCAGGGCTGGAATGACGTGTTTTTAAAAAGCCTTTGAAAGCAATTGTGAAAACATTGAAACACATAAAAATGATCAATTATTTAATAGTCTTCTCTGATATCACTGTGCTTATTTTAAAAATGCTTATATTTGTTTTTTTCTTCTTCAAAATCTTGTCTGTCTGTGAGCATGTATTCTTGTTTTTTTTTCTTACTTTTTTGTAAAAGTAGAATCGTATAGAACATGACACCATATACCCTCTCAGCCCTGAACTTGCTTCTTTTCCGCTCTTTTCCATCTCTGTGAGTGTAACACCTTATCTAGCAGATGGTAGCTATACAAGCATCGCATAATGTCACTTGTAATATTTTTTGTGTCTCCTCAAATCCAATCAACCCCAAGTCCTGTTGATTTTATTGCTAAAACAACGTCCAGATCCGGCGAGCTATTTTCAGTGTACTACGAGTATGACTATCAACAGTCAGTTTGCCGTTGCATCTCACTGGGGTGCTCCAGTGACCTTTCAGTTGGTTGGGTGCCCACACACACCTTACCTGCCGAACTGGGCTCCACACTGTAGCCAGAGCGATCTTCAGGAACCACAGATTTGATCCTAAAACCACTCCAACAGCTTCCCATTCCGCTTCAGACGAAGATAAAATTCTTCAGTGTAAATTTTAAGGCCCTGCAGTATCCCACCTTTTTTAGCATCGCCTTGCATCATCACACCCTTCTCCAAGGCTGCTCCGTGTGGTTGTGCACGCTGCAACCCTGCACGACTCCTGCAAGCACTCGACACACTTCAGAGTCTGTGAAGAAGCCTCTTAGCTTCTGCAGTGTCACAATTAACGTCCCCATGAGCCATACGAGACGCCACTTTCCATCGTCCTTTTCACGTTCCAGCTCCTGGCTTTAATTTTATATTCTGAACTGTATGCTTCCCCTTCTACCATAGATGTTTCACTCTTGTTCCCTTTTCTTCCCAGGATGTCCTTCCATTGCCTCTTTATCAGTAACCTGAAAACCATGTTTCAAATCTCTGCTTAGTCCTTGGACCTTCAGTTGGGTCTGGTATCTTCTTATACTTAGGAACGGGGCCATGGAGCTCTCCTTTACGTCATGTAGTTATTTGGCATTTGTCACTCTCACTAGACTGGGAAAGGGGGACAATACAGTTAGCTCATTACATTAGAAATAGGTGGCGCAGAGAGGGAGCCTATTAAATACTGTCAGTGGGTGAATTTACAATCTGGACTCCCCTTTTCACATATGAGTGTGTCGTTTACACTCTTTTACAGTACGTCTCGGCTAGTTGCCCATAGTTCACGGTGCACATATTCTGTAGAGAGCTAATCTCACGTGTTGGGCATGTTCATTTTTCCCAATTTTCCGGTATTGTTCCTATCATCTCATTTCATCTGTTATCAATTTGGACTGAGGAAGAGGAATATATTTCCTGGATTTGTATAAAGAGGAGAGAGCATTTTTTAGGTGGGAAGAAAAGCATGTGAAAAGGCATAGTGAGGAGGTAGCCAGAGGTTAGCAGGGAGCTGGGCTTGGCAGAGTCAGAAACAACTGTGATGCATAAGCAAAAGTAGGTGCTTACGAAGAGAAAATAAGGAGAATTACGGTAGGGTTGGTAAGAACTAATTTATGTAGGTAGATTTCTTTGTTAAAGAGATGTGACTTAAAGTTTTAGAACATGGATATTTTGACATGGTTATTTTAATTATTTCCTAGCTTTCTTCCTCATAGTTTGTTTCTTCCAATGTAATCTACCTTCAAGTCATGGAGAAAAGAGATTCTCCCTTATTTATCTATTCCAGAGATAGAATAATGTACAAGCTGGAGAAAAGTCTGCCTTCATGGGTTTTCTACTCGGTGGCAGATGGTAAAATGTAAAAAGGCCAAAAAAATCAACAATATAATTTTAGATATTGATAGTTCTCTTTAAAACAAATCACCGTATCTCATGGGGCACTGAAATAGCTACTTCTTCCGACAGACATCTCGGTAATAGCACTTGTCATGAAAATAAATTAATACCCAGATCAGCATTTGGCTGTGCTCACACTTGGGTTGACATTGGCACTTGGCTGTGAAAAAGTACCCGTATGCTGTGGCGTGCGGATTGAGAACCACTAACTCTGTGACCTTGGGCCAATTGTTCAACCTCTTCACATGGCCCAGTTTCTTCATCTCTGCGACAGCATAGTGATGCTCCTACCCTAAGGTGCTTCCCAGAAGATTGTGTCTGTAGAGAGTTACTCTCTACAGGTGTAAGTGGAGTGCCTGTATAAAACAAATAACATGCCATTTAATAAAGTAAATACACCTTAGTAACCAGGAAGTGAAATGGGCTTCTGTGTGTGTCCTTTTCCGTCATCTGTGAGGGTTGGAGACAGACTTTGGAGGCATTTCATTCCGGGTTCTTGTATTAAATGGAAGGGTACGGGGCTGAGAACGCGGGCGGTGTTTCTGAAAAAGACCTGAGGTCTTTCTTGTTCCTCTGCTCGGCTCTTTATAGCATTTTATTCTGCCAGGACCTCCACTTCCTCCTGTTTTCAGTAAGCCTACTTCCACCTGAGGGCCACGGCCTGGAGAACCGTTAACCCTCTTCCCGGGTGTCATGGTTTCCACTCCACTCCTGCATGGGGCTCTGCGTGTGGAGTTCATTTGGTAAGAAGTGGATGTTTTCAGAGCCAAGTTGCTGCGATTACCTTAGTGAGCAGTTCGCGTGGTGTGTTTAGTTAAAGCCCTAATTAGCCTTCTACAGCTAATGAGCTTGTGAGTTGTAAATCTACTCGTTGTTATGAGTGATAGGGCCAGTGCTTCAAGTTTGCCAGTTTTGCACTAAGACATAATTATTTATGAAAAGGCCTTGCCCCAGAAATGGAGATTATAATAATTAGATTTAACTTTTCCGTGGCTTTTGTGTTCCTCCCCCCCACTCGCTTAGGGAAGCAGATGTCTGGAGGGTACTAATTACTGGTGCGAGAAAGTTTCCTGCCCAGGCAAATTGGAAAGTCAGGAGGCCGGACCCTGGGACTCCCAGCCACCACATAGCCACGCGTCTTTAGAAAAGGAGCAGTCCCCAGAGGGGTTCTGTCTGTCTCCGATGGGTGTGCGCCACCCAGTGTCACCCACTGCGGAGCCTCGGGGCTTTGTTTTTTCAGAAAGCGGTAGATGTTTTTCTGAGATGCTTTTAAAAAGTCGTTAAATACGTATAACGCGCTTGTTTCTGAGTGTTGATTCACTTGGCTGAAACTAGACTGTGAATGATTTTATGCCAGGAAAAGAAGGTGGGAATCATCCCTTCTGGCCAGGATGTGGCAGTTCATGGGCAAGCACGGGCTGGCCCCAGAGTCCCACAGCTGGCAGGGTGTCACATGTACTCGGCTCCCCAGTCTGGGTCAACGCTATGTCAATTCAGTTTTTTTTTAAATTAAATGCTAGAACACACATTCGTTAAGCTTAATGAAAAATTTAATTAAAATGTCCCATTACGAAGATGAAGAGATGGTGGTGGTGGTCCTTGTGGCTGGAGATGGTGTTTCTGCATTTCAGTACAACCATCCGATAGAATTAGAGTTTGGGGCAATCTTTAGAGACTGTCCTTCTAAATTAATGTGGTCTCGATGCTAGACCCAACTCCTTCTTCAGGTGAGGGCAGCAAGGTGGTGTGATGGGTTGTGTAAGGTGGAACGTCAGACTGCTTATGAGTGACAGAGCTGGAACCAGGGCACGGGTCTCCCGGCTTCTAGTCCAGTATGCTTCCGACTATACTTCAAAGCCACCAGGCTGTCTTTGGCTCCTCAAAGCATCCACCCTGCCCGCTCATCTCCTGCAGACCTCTGCCTCGCCTCTTCCATCTCTCTCTACAACACAGATTTCTCCCTCTACAGCCCAGCAGAAAAAGGATGCACTTGCCATTTCATGGAAACATTTTCCAATATTAGCATTGACTGGGGAAAAGGAGATGTACAAACACACAGCACTATCTGCTTTGTAGTTGTATTCTAGGCTTTCATCTCTGCGGCCTAATGGACGAGTCTGGATTCCGAAGGCTGACTGCTGGGTTCACACCCTACTGGCCTCCCTTATCATCTGTGTTTCTTAGGCAAGCAACCCTCTGCTTGGTGTTCTCTTGTGAACAAGAAACTGAGATTGTTAGCAGTAAATACTCCACAGATTTTTGTGAACATTAAAGAAGCTGATAGTCATAAAGCCGCGAGGCAGGTGCTGGTACACAGTATGGAACTTAGTAAATGGTGGCTGTTCTTTTTTATACTATTAAGTAGAAACAGGTCAAGGTATAAAATAATGTGGGTTGAGACATCTATTAAGCTTCTAAGTGCCATACATAAGCAATTATATTAATGAGAGTCATCACCACAACCTCAAACTGGACTTTATCTCAGTTTTATTAACAAGGGCACCTAGACTCCCTGAAGGTGGCTTCCTTCGGTAACTCAGATTTTGGTACATTTGAATTTCATGGTTTTGCCTATCAGTTCAGATTTCAGAGACTTCCCTCTCAATTTTCTAATTGCAAACCTTTGAAGACTTTTCTTAAAAAAAAATGAAAATCCTAATTGATTGACAATCATGTTAGCTGAGAATTACAATCGTGTAATTTCTTCAGGGGCTTTCAGCAAGGCTGAGGTGTACTATCATGTGTCGTAATGCTTTGGTGGATTCTGAAATGCAGAGGGGAGCACTTCCTTTAGCACCGAGGCACAGCAGGCCAGCATGACAGCAGGAGATGGGTATGAATGAAAAGGCCAGTCCCCTCCAGCTCCTGACTCAGACGGCCTGTGAAGGCCTGCACCGACAGGGTGGCCCCCTAGTACAGCTCGCCCCCAGGATGACGCCATCTGGCAAGTGTCAGAGGAGAGGGGAAAGGAACCGCAGCTGCAACCATCTGCCTGGGCTGGGAATAGCTCAAAAGTGAATGGGCAGGGAGGGTCTGTGCTTCCAGCAGCGTGAATGTGCTGTTCTCGCCCAGCGTGGTCTTTTTTAAAAAAGATTTTCGATAGACATACTCTTTCAGAGATTCCTAACTTGCGCATGCATCCTTTTTGGGTGTGAAAGTTGCACTGAGACCTCCAGCTGCAGATGTTTTGAAATTAAATCCATGTTTTCTTCACCTCCCTCCTTTCGCTTGTCAAGACCAGGTCTTCTTCCAGTGTTTCTACTTCAGCAAATGACACTCTATTATCTCTCAGGGTTGGGAGGGAACCAGAAATGTGCACATATAGGTTATTCCTGCCACCTCCCTCTTCTTACACTCCTTAGGACTCCTGAAGCTGCACTAGGTCCCCTGTTTTTGTGCTCTCATAATATTGTGGGTTTTTTATTCATAGCATTCATCCACATGTGTAATCATAGATTTATATTTGTGACTATTTCACATATATGTATGTATTACATTTAGTGATATGTATATCATATATATATATATACATATACATATGATATATATGTCACTTCATGAGCTGGCAGTCTCTTCAAGAACGAGTGTCCTGTGTATGCTTGCTCATCAGTGCTTATGTTCTGTTTTTGTTAAGTGTTTACCACTTAGTGAGGGCTTACAATTAACGGTTGAATTCACTCTCCTTGCTGCATCATCTCCAATGCCATGTCTTTAGAAAAGGAATTACTAATAGTGACACACACCCGACGGGAATGGACTGACCCTACACAGTGTTTCTCCATCGCTGTTTTCACTGATACCTGGACGGACGTCTGTCATCACGAATATAGAGAAGTTTGAAATAGGGGATTTTTAAGTCTACCCCCAGTGCCATGGCTCATTATTCTGTCGTGGTCGCTAAGACCTTATAGATTGTTGTAGGGAGAGCTTTGCATTGGGGGGGTCAGGAGACCTGGATTTCAGTCTAGACCTCAGTGCCCTTGAACCACTCATTTCTATTTAAATGAGTGGTCACTTCATATTTAAAGTGGGGTGCATTGATATAGATGAATTCGGTCATCCAGAAGTAGTAAGTCATCTTAGGCACTCAGGAGTTTAATGCAACAAAGTTCACTTTTCACTCATGTTTCATGTCCCACGTGGTTAAGCAGAAGACCCTGCTCCAGCTAGTCACTCAGGAACCAGTCCATGGAGGCTTCCCTTTTTTGAAGTTGAACAATTGTGAACATCCGTCTTTCTCACATGCCTTCTTGTCCTGTCCTTAAAAGAGGGAGATTGGAGAATGCATGCCATTAGTACGAAACAGTAAGAGAAAAGGAAGAGAGCTGAGAAATATAGGAGAGCAAATGTCATATTTTCTGAATATGACTATTTTCTACATGGGGGATTTTTAATATTTTGGTTTGTTTTCTTGAATGGCGGAAACATTTCTTGTGATGAAATGGTATAGAAACGCATGAGCCAGATCAGAGGGAAACTGTGCTGAGGAAGCCAGCCCGGGGCTCTGCCTGTTTGTTCTGTCCTTCACTGCGAGCATGCTGTGTAATTAGGGCCCCGGCACCGCCATGGCCCTTCTAGGGCTCCGCTGTGCACGATGTGAAAACTGCCTGCCCAGACGATGCAATTGCAAGTCCCTTTCGACTTTTGAAATTCTATTTGTAAATGATGATTTCTTTTACAAATGTATTTAGCAACCGTATATGCCGTTAAACGTCTGTGACCAATTCTTAGGGATGTTTTTATGACTTTTTAAATTGAACTCATGGATACTATTATTAAAAAGGAAAATAATCCACCTACAATTCCTAACAAAATTATGTTTTATTTGCCTTTAACTCTTGTCCATATTTGTATATATGTTTCAGAGTTGTAGTTCTGTGCAGTTTTGCATTTTTTATTTCACATTTTATCATAAACTTTGTCAAATCTATTTGGGCTGTGTAATAATTATTTTTATAGATGGGATATTATTTGCTAAAGCAATCTTGAGGGAATGCTGTAGGTTCTTAACTTAGTATCTGGAAATATGTTAGTTCCCCGAAATAGCAATAGTAATTAATAATAGTGGCAAATTGAATTTTGAAGAGAAAATTAAATTAGAGAAAAGATTTTCCTGAAGGAAAATTCGTAGGCTGAGTAGTAGGCTCTCTACGAACCAAATATATCATCGGAACTAAAACCAGAATTGTGTTAACATAGTGCCTAGAATGCAATCAGCAGCAGGAATCGCCTGAGCAGTTTCTGTGATCATCACACTTACTCTTCCCAACAACCTATGAGCTGTAGGTAAAAGTATTTTACAATCAATTTTACAGAGGATAAAACCGAAGCTCAGTTTGTTTAGCAGTTTGTCCAGAGTTAGCTGACTAGATAGTCCCTCATCCTGGACTCAAATCGAGGTGTGTCTCCTGAGCCGAGACCCCTGCCTCCCGTTAAATGAGATGTTTGGAGGCAACTGTCCCTGATGAGTTGAAGAAATGTTGCAGTTCTCTAGCTGGCCTTCCCCAGTCTGACTGTTTTCTGTTTGAAATTATTAACACTTAAAAATGCACTAAAATTTAGTTCAAAGATATAAAATGTAAGTAGAACATTAAGGAAGACTTTTAATGCTAATATAGTTTCCTGTGGTTTTGTGCTTCATTTTACCATAGAATTAATGAGAACACACAAATGGATTAATATTAATTCCGTCTGATGACCCAGTAAAGAAGAGCTAATAGATTATATAAATCAAGCCCAGCAAGAAAACAACTTATTTAAACTGCTTTCTAACCAGTATACGTAATAGTAATGGCTCAGTGTCGCAGAAAGAGAAAGAGTATGAGCAAATATTGATTATTAATTATTTAAGTATTTACAAAGTTCATACTAAAGGACCTTGACTATATAGGTGGCACTAACAAATGCATGTAGGAGCAAAGACCACAAAACCAAATACCCATTTTCTTCTTGACAATATATTTCTTCATACTGGTTAATTTAAGAACATTTTATTTTAAATGCTGTTACACGATATTGGTTTTGTTGATAAAATTTTTCTCCTAAAGTACAGGTCACACATCTTATCCCTGAATCAAGATGTGGATCACAGACATGTCTGATCTGGCTAGGGAGTGTTGATAATTATTTGTCAACATCCTAAATTGGGGGCTGTGGTGGGCAGAAGGGCTCCCAAAGGTGGTCAGCACTAATCTCTTGAGTCCAAGGATGCTTTACTACACAGCACGAGGGATTTTGCAGATATAAATAGGATTATGGGCCGGACTTTTAAATTCAATATTATGCTGGTTTATCCAGGTAGGCCCATTCTAATTATAGGAGACTTTTTCCACCTGGGCAGCAAGGAAAATCTAAGATAGTCAAAGCTTTGGAGAGACTGAACTCATGGTTGTGGAGGGAGGCCCCATGGAAAGAACAAGAGGGGCAGCAAGGACATGGGGATTATGTTCTGCAATCCCGAGGAATTGAATTTGGCCAAACTTGGATGAGCCTGGAAACTGATGAACCCCTAGAAGGCAATGTAACTTGCTGATACTTTGATTTCAGCCTTAAGTCACTCTAAGCAGAGGTCCCAGCTGAGTCACCCTGTAACTGGGTTTTTGACCTTCAGACTGTAAGATAATAAATGAGTGTTGTTGTAAGCCCCTAAGGTTTGGGTAATTTTTTTTTATGGCAGAAAAGGGAAACTGATGGAGGTAGCTCACATGGAAATTCATGGTTGGGGGCACATCTTTCATCTGGTTACACTGGATTGGAGCTGAGTCGCAGAGGCCCCACTTGGTTGAAGCCTAGGACTCTGGTTTAGACAAGTTACCATGGCCCACTTTACTGATTTGCATAATGTAATGGCCCTGTTGGCTCTTGTGTTTTCAGTGGCTGATCTCAAAGTTGAAAGAGACAGAACTAGATAGGAACGCCCATGGTTCTCTTGGGATCCCTCTCTCTCCCAGTGACCTTGACTTCAGTGTGGCTAATTTTTGCTTGATATCCTTTACATTACACCCAACTCTGCCCTTTAGATCTCTCTCTCTCCATTTCTTTCTTTCCTTATTTTTAATAGAGCTCATGGGAGCCGACACAACTGGTTGCTGGAGAAACATAACTCTCACTTCACAGATTTGTCTGTTTTCATACAGAAATGTTATGATGTAGTTCTTTTATCAAGTTTCTCTCATGGTCTCCGTTGCTATGGAGTTTCTTTCCTCTGTTTATTGAACCATGTTGGACAAATATTTTTACTGCAGAATCCAAGCGGAGGCACTGCTCCAACATTTTTTTAAATGTTTTTTTTTAATCTAATTCTTGTTCAAGTACAGTTTTCCATCCCCCACTCCCATCCCAGCCCACCTCCCTACGCTCCCCACCTCCCTCCCGTTTCCACCCCCCCGTAGTTCTCCATGTGTCCTTTGTACTCGTTTCTGTGAATACTCCCACATTTTACATTTAATTGCAGTGGCTACATATGAGGGCCGGGCAGTAGGTTATGTAGGTCGTGTAAATAAATGCATGTTGTTCTTGGCGTGAGATTATTTTGCACTAGATGGAATAAATCTAAATAGTGAAACAAATCTCTGCCTGGATAACTGCTGAAGAGGTCCCCCTGCCCTCAATATTTGGATGGGTCTTTTCCAAGTGATTGGGGATATCCATCAAGCTTCCTTAAAAAATCTTGGAAAACACAGTCTGAGGTGGGAGGTGTGGAGTAGAAGCGGGAGAGGAGCGATTGCTCCAAGGGAGTTTAAGGCTGGGGAAGTGAAGAATGTTTGCTCTGGGGCGTTCCTGAGTGACCCCTCTGCCGTCTAGGGTCGCTGCCACCACCTTGCTGCTGATACCTTTGCGAAAGGAAGGAGGGCCTTTCGAGGAACCCAGTGATCCCAGGGTTTGGGGGCATTTATGTGGTTTCTCCCTTGGGCTCCTCTGTCTGGTAGAGCAGGAATGGGATGCAGATTCCAAGGAATTGTTGGTTTAATGCTTGTTCATTGCTGCCTCCATCAGTTCCTTGTGTTTCCTCTCTAGGAAACACAGAGACATGGGACCATTTCTTTCCGTACTCACCCTACGAGAGGGAGAACGGTCAGATATTTTCAGTGTTTGAATTCCTTGGAATACAGAGTTTTGTAAACACCAGTTGTTTTCCTACAAACCGCTCCCCCCTGACAAGATGGCAAGCATCCAAGGACAGATATGCATATTTTAAAAAGGTGTTTTCATCGTACCCTGTGTATCTGTCTTTTTAAAAGTCACTTTTTCACGACTGAAATTTAATATTTATTTGTTTAACTATTCAATGACTTTCTCTCTTTCCCGCTACACATTTAAGATTTCTGGTGGCAAAGTCTCCATACCCTGATCCCCATTTCATACTCAGAATTCAACACAGCACTTGTCATATGAGCAGCGTTCAATAATTCTCTGTTGGATGAAAGGTATATGCATTAATGGTCATTTTATGGATGGGATTGTGTGGACAGTTTCTAATTCTGAATCATAATGGGACAAGGCACTGGAAACGAGGCATTTAAGTGTAAGCATGGTTCAGAAACCATTTGTTCAAGAAGTTGAAGGAATTTAACTTTAAGTACATATCCACATGGGGGTAATGCCTCAGCCAGAGACTGGGTCTGCTCCATATTCTGTGTAATAACAGCCAGACAGTGTCATGTGTCGGAGGCCAGGAAAGTGAGGACATAAAAGTAACTGGTGATGGACTACGGACTGTCTTATTGTGGGTGCCAAGCATCTGAGAGTGTCTAACCTTTGCCCCTTGGAATCTTCAGATAGCCACCTGGACTGGCAACTGAGACTCATCTTTACTGAAGATGTTCTAGCTGCTCTTTGCAAAATGTTTGGACCTTCTTCCAGCCTCAGTGTGTGTCTGCCATCTTAGTTTCTATGTGCCTTGATTCTGTATCGGTCTCACACTGTATCTACTATCTGTTTGGTTGGGTGCAGTTTCTTTTCTGATCTTACCCACTGGATGTTGCTCATGACCCCATCAGTCATTTCAGGGTAACCTGGGAGCAGAGACATAGCAGTAAACTGATGAAAAGCTTTTCCCCTGAGAAGGATTCCTTAAGTTAATCAGTGTCTAGGGACTGGGAAACTGAGCATGTCTCTCTCTTCCAAGATGAAAAGCACAATTAAAAATATCTCACAGGAGTTTTCGAAGATTATTTTTATTGGTGCATTTATTTTCTATTTCATTTGTACATTTATTTTCTATTTGAAAAGTAAGTGCATATTTATTATAAAATGTAAATAATGGAGATGATAGACAATGAAAATTGCTTCTTTTTATCCACTCTTTCATTCTACTTTTCAGATAGAACCAGTGGTGGTTCTTGGCTTATCTCAAGCCTGTCTTTCTTATGTAGTCTCTTAATTTGGTCTGACCCAGGTTGGAGTTCAAGCTCCTCCATTCTCTTGAGTGAAGGTATGCAAGACACTTAATCTTTCTGAGCTTTAGTTTATTAATTTATAAAATAAAATTTCTTCACTTTGTGAAGTACATAAATGTTTAATCACTGTGTTGTACACCTGAAGCTAATATTATGTGTCAACTGTAAAACTGTATTTCGAAAATGACTTAAAAACAAACAAACAAACAAAATAATCCAGCCTAAAAAGTTAGAAAGAAAGAAAGGCCTAAATGGCATCATAGATACTCCTCCATTCCATGAACACAGGGCCATCTGACAGGGGACTTGGTTTTAGAGTGGGTCTATTTGGATCTACAAATGCAAATTTTTTTTCTAATTGTACCTACTTTAAAAATATTTTATTGATTATGCTATTACAGTTGTCCCATTTTCCCTGCTCTTCATTCCCGTCCACTCTGAACACCATCTCCCACTCACATTCCCTCCCTTTAGTTCATGTCCATGTGTCATAAGTTCTTTAGCTTCTGTATTTCCCATACCATTCTTGCCCTCCCCCTGTCTATTTTCTACCTACCATCTATGCTACTTATTCTATGTACCTTCCCACCCCCCAACTCCCCTGTTGCTAACCCTCTATGTGATTGCCACTTAAGCTTAATGCAAAGTTCCAATGATGTAATGTACATATACGTACTCATCAAATTGTTTGGTATTCAACACACAGCAACTAGTATTAGTGAGGTATTGCTATTCACTTTATGATATTTTACTAAAAACCTTCTAAGTCAGTATATAAACATCAAAGTTATCTTTTAAAGTGACCTCAGAATATTCTAAAAGGTGGGCATACTATGATTTCTTTATTAATTAAATTTCTGTTCAAGTGGTTTGACTATTTCTTATAAATATAAGATTAAGACCATTTAAAAATTCCTCCAGCAAACCCTCAAGTACCTGTTTAAGGCCAATCATTGGCTACGACATTCACTGCTTACCTGGTTGAATGTGATCCACTGTGATTCCAATTCAGATGATACCTTATCAAACACTGGTGCCATCTTAGGGGTATAAATGACTATGAACAAGCTCAATCAGGTACTAAAAATTATGAACTCTGAAAAGGATTAACTAGCTGAACTAAACAGTTAATCTTTTACGTGTTATATAAAACCATCACTTGGTGGTAGTGTCTAAGCACAGAGTAGGAAGTTTATATCATCTGCCTTTTTAAAACATTAGGGTTACCATAAAAATTTCATAGTAAATTCACCTCCAGTTGCTAGAGTAATGCCTGATAAAGGTGTCCATCCCTTTAAGTAGTTTACGGTTCATGCATATCATTTTGTACATACTTGAGCCATACAGTTTATGTTTTATAAAAATCAGGTGAAAGAGCTCATGATCGCACATTGCTGTTAGGTTGGGCCCTAGTCACCAGCCCAAAGACTAGAATGTTTCTAGAATCTGTATAGAATGAAACTTCCCTGACACACCTCTTTGCCTAAAGTCAATAAGTAAATACATTTATATGCAAGATATTATGCAACTTTGTTCTTACAGATAAAGTTACAGACAAAGCAATGATGAGAGAAGAGAGGATGGAATTTGGAATGAAAGAAGCTGTAATTTCTCAACACAATAGAAGAGTTGTACTTTTGTCGCCGATGGGAGAATCTTGCCTCTCTACAAGTCTTTTCTTTCTTATGTTGCCTGCCTATTATATTCATGAGATTTCTAGGGACCTTAGTTTGTTTTTATTACAGATATTTTAAGAGGTGACTGAAACCTAACTGTTGAGAATTAGAGAACAAGTAATTTTCATCCCAAGAGTATATTATAGATCGTAGGCTCTAAGTCTATCCTAATTTTAAAGTTTAAAGTCCATGGTTGGATTGAGCAGAGGTTCTAATTAGGGAAATAAAAAAGATAGAGAGCCTCTGAAAGCTTCACACAAAATCCCACTTCTGAATAAAATGCCAATTTGGATGAAAGAAAATAGTTTTAAGTGGCCATTGGCCTCCCATGAGTAAGAGCGCGAGGGAAATACTACAGGTTCTCAATGGCTCACTGACTCGGGCCTCCTGCTGCTAATTCTTGGATGGCTGGTTTGTGGCTGAGTGGATACAGCCTCATTTTCCTCTTTTTCTCTCAGAAGCCATTTGCCATACTTTCACAGAAAGTATGTCAAAAATATTACTTCAGACTTTCTGTTATCAAAAACAGAATGTAGGATACGAATGAAAAGAATCATAGAACAAGCTCGGCTCTGGCTAACTTAGGAGTTTTTAAGTTTCAGACTTTCTCTGTCCAGCCACTCCAGGCCAGCTTGTTGAGTCTAGGTTTTCCTATTGCTCTCTAGTTTCTCTAGTCCTGGTTCAGGTTATGTCCTTCTCCCACAGACTGAACTTCTACTGGGGAAATATCATGGACTTAACATTTCATTCATTGAGCACATGTCTCCTGAAGGCCCTCTGCAGACTGGGCACGTTGCATGGTGTTTGGGAATAAAACAGGGAAGATTTTTTAATCTTTATTCTATAGTTTTCCCATTACCATTTAGTCCCCCTTTCCCTCAGCTATCACCACACTGTTGTCCATGTCCATGAGTCCTTTTTAATAGGAAGGAAACTTACCTTCATGTAGCTTGTATTCTAATGAGGGAAGAAAGAAAATGAACAAAAAATACAATAAAGAAGTAAATTACGCAGCATGTTGGAGAGCTGATAAGCACCATGCAGATGAAAGGAAGAAGGAGAGGCAGGAGGGTGGGTTTAGAGCATGGGAGGCAGGGTGCGGACTCCAATGTGGCGGTGAGGATAGTCTTCCCCGAGAAGGTGACCTGTGAGCAATGACATGGAGGAAGTGTGGATTAGCTTTGTGATTGCGGGGAGAAGAACAGTCCAGGCAGAATAGGAATAAATTGTCAGTGTTATTTGATGCTTTTCTTTTAAAAAATAAGTTTACATTTGCAAATATGGGTCACCAATTATTGTCTCTTTATTCCAGAGACAGCTGGAATAAAGTTTTCCTGGTGGGCATCAGCCTGCAATACTCAAGTGGCAGCAAGGAGACCACCATGGCTGGTGGGGGGTGGGAGGGGAGGAGGTGCGGTCAGAGGCACAGGGCCTGTGCTGTGGCTTGGGAGGGGCTATGGGGTGGGTGCCAGCAGATCACAGAAGACCTCCATGGTCCCTTTAAAGAGTTTGGCTTTGATTCTGAGTAAGGAGGAGCTATGGTGAGATTTTGAGCAGAGGACTACCGGGATCTGACTTGTGACTCACAGGGATGACTCTGGTTGCCGTGTTGAGAATACTTCCTACCTTGCGTTAGGCTACATTCTAGAATCTATAGATATTTGTGATCAAGTGTACTTCTGGGCCCTGCATGCTAAATGGCTAAAAATATGTTGAATTCTTTCTATTTTTAAATAAAGTTACTTAGAACAATGATAGATGTAGTGCTTCCCCCCTTTCCACCAAATATAAATCGACTAATTTAAGCAAATTTCCTCTGAGTACTTATTATCACTGCTCTATTTGAGATGCCTCGGGCAGATTTTGCAGAGTTTCCCCCATTTTTACAGTTCATAATCAGCTCCTACTTTGACTACAGGAGTTAATTAATTCTTAACAGTTTTCTGCAACTTACTCTGAGTACTGATTTTAATTGGTAGCTTTTTAAAAATGCTAGGTTTTTTTTTTAAAGGAAACTTCATGCAATAGAATTTTCTGTGACACAAGCTACTCATTATTCAGGTGAAAGTATTATCTTATATAAATCCAATCACCTGGTTTGAAAGCACAGAAGAAATTATTAAGCAAAGGTAAATAGTTCTGCTCACAGGCACCCTGCTTTGAACAGTGGATTAATTTTTTTTACTCTTTTTATCCTACTTGTTTTTAATTTGCAGCAGGGTATAAAAACTGACCCATTGAGAATAAAAGATGGTCTGGAATGAACTATGATAACATGAACACAGATACAACTTTATTCAAAGAATTCTTTAATAAAATTTTACTGTTTATTGCTGGAAACACTATTCTGTTGAGTTACATCAAATAACTTAAGATTCAAATTAAAGCAAATTTAATTTGATTGCACAGTCTCCATAAAAAAAACCTGATTTTTATTCTAAAGAAGTAAATTCCATAGCGTGAGAGATTATAAGTGGTATGAATGTTAATGGAACATGGTCCTATATGCCAATTAATGCCATATGTACTTGTGTTCAATGTACCCAATAATATTCTCAGAGCTTTCAGAATATAATTAATTGGTGACCCTTATTTGCAAATCTAAACTTATTTTTTAAAAGAAAAGCATCAAGTAATACTGACAATACTAATGTTGTCAGTATGCTTAAAACACTTGTAGAATCTGTGTCTGTATCTGGATTCTTCAAATGTTTTAAGCATAAAAAAGAGTCTAATAGCTAGATGAAATAGTTTTAAGAAATTGTTGAGGCATGAGAAATAAAATTATAAGTACAAATCAGAAAGACATCAACTACAGTTTCACCATTATCTCATTTCAGGGTTCCTCTGTTTGGGGAGTAAATCTGGCCAAAAAATAAAAACTAATGTGAGAAAATGACTACAGTTTTATCATTGGTTTCCATGGGAAGATTTCCTGACACATAATGTATTTATTTAAAAAATATTTACCATGTTTCTGTCAATTGTAGACACTGGATTAAGTATTAGGAAACTATGGTTAATGAGATATTTGTTTTCCTCCTATGGGGAGACAATGTTCTGGGGGAGGGGAGAAGAAAGATTAAAAATAAACAGATGAGTTAAACAATTGCACATTCTAGGAAGAGCTGTGAAGGAAACAAGGTAATAATTTAGGGGAAGCTATTTTCCAGTAGGGTGGTAGGGGACAGCTTCTTTATGGAGCTGGTATCCAACTGACCCCTAAAGGAAGAAGAGAAACTGGCTGTATGAAGACAAATGGAATAAGGAATGAGAGAAAGGAAGGGCAAAAGCAAGCCAGGCAGAAGGCATGGAGAGAGCTTGTATAAAAACCCTAAGGGGGCAATAAGAGTGGTTTATTCTGGGACCTGGGGGTTCCTAGGGGGAAGCAATCAAGGAATAGAGCCAGCCCGTAGGAAGATGTTGAGAGAGCCCCCTGCTAAGTGACAAGGGGTTTTGTGGGGTGTGGTAAACCTGGTGCACTGAGAATCCCCTGTAAGGTTTAGTCATCATAACGGACACTCCTAGTTATATGGCTTAAAGTTTATTCTGTCTGTTGGAGACAGAATGGGCTATGATTGGTAATCAAAAATTACTCTTAAAAACAGCCAATTCACCCTGGTTGGTGTGGCTCAGTGCATTGAGTGCTGGCCTGCGAACCAAAAGGTTGCTTGTTCAATTCCCAGTCAGGGCACGTGCCTGGGTTGTGGGCCAGGTCTCCGGTGGTGGTGGTGGGGGTGCATTAGAGGCAACCATACATTGATGTTTCTCTCCCTATCTTTCTTTTTCCCTTCTTCCTCTCTGAAAATAAATTAATAAAACCTTAAAAAATAAAAGCATATCCAATTTAAATATTACCAAATCTAAAATGTAATTAAAGAATGGAAGCTTTCTGTTGAAATAGTCCAGGCAAGAGTGACCTTGACTAGGGGACAGCCATGATGATGGGGAAAGTAAAACACATGCAAGACTTCCACAGGGGTGGACTCTTATGGGCTGGATGCTGGATGGATGTAGGTAGACAAAAAGGAACATGTAGGAATTTATGGTTTGAGCACCTGAGTGAATTGTGGCAGTAGAAGTACAAGTTTGAGAAGATAAGTCACCACGACTTTGGACATTTTGAGGTTGAAATGGCTTTGAGAGATCTCAATAAAAACAGACACATGGATCCATATTTCAGAGGAAAAGGCTGGGCTAGATATGAAAGTGTTAGATGGAAAGCAAAGCAAAACAAAACAAAGCAGCACACTGGCTTCCTCGATGGAGGACTGTTGTAGCTTGGGCTGCCTTCGTAAAGTACCATAGACTACATGGCTTGAACAAGAAAAGTTTACTTGTAAGCATTCTGGAGGCTGAGAAGACCACGGTCAAGGTGCCAGCTGATTTGGTTCCTGGGAAGAGCTCTCTTGCAGACAGCTGCCTTCTTGCTCTGCCTTGATACAGTGGGGAGAGATATCGTGTCTCCTGTGTGTTCTTAGTAGGGCACTAATCCCACCAGGAGGGCTCTACCCTCGTGCCTTGATCACCTCCCAAGGCCCCACCTCCAGCACCATGCCCTTGGGGACTAGGGCTTCAACGTATGAATCTAGGGTACACAAACGTTTCAGTCCATGGCAAGGACTGAGTTGGAATTTACGCACAGGGACTCACCTCCTGAGAGTGCTTTCCATCTCTCCCCGGCGGCCTGGCCCTTCTGGTATTTCCAGTTTCACCTTGGAGCCCTTCTTCTTTGGGGACCATAGGCCCCCCTGTCCCCACCTCCCACCTCCCAGTCCCCTTTGGAGCTGTGAGTGATACAGACTCATACCCTTTTCTTTCACTATAATATTTAATCCTTGGTTTTCTTTATTCTTCTTTCTTCAGACAGGGGTTGTGTTGAAATGTCGTATCATTTTTCTAAGACATAATTAAAACGTGGAAATGTCTTTAGAGAATGTTTATTATAATGACCGCCCCCATCACCATCATCTGCACTAGTTTATAGATAAGAAACCAAGCCAAGAGAGAGTGAAGTAGTTTCTTCAAGTTCTGAGAACTTTAAGGGTCATGCAGGGTCTTACATTCAGGTCAGCTGACTCCAGCTTTTGTGTTTTTTAAAAAACATCAAATTCTCCTTCCTTAGTTTTTATGTCTGGAATAGTGTTTCACAAATTACCTTAAAATAAGGGTCATGTTATATTGAAACTGAAATAATCTAAAACATTTGGTTTTCTAAGCTCTGCTATAAATTAAATTCCCTTCAACCTCTGGATAAGTAAAGAATGGTTTTAGAAGTTAAATAAAATCATAATATTTTAAATCTAGAAGTATGGTTACAGATTGATCCTAATTGAAGCCCAAAGAAATTATGGGCGTCCCTCCAGGTCAAGCAACGCGCTGGAAGAACAGCCCAGGCTGCAAATGAGTCTCCCTAAAGGCAAGCCTAGAGCTTTGACCTTCATTGACCTTCTGAAGTGATAGGCATAACTTCTGCGGGGTAACTTTTGTAGAGCGACTCTGGTCATGGATTACTGATGACTCATGGTTAAGTGCTTAGTCCTATTTTACTGACCCTTTCAGAATATTAATTTTCTGTTCTGTGAATATCTTTTTCAAGATAATTTTTATTCAACTTACCTGTGAATATCTTGATGGAAGACTTTCAGGGTTTACATGGAATAAAGTGCTTTCTGCTGGAACACATAAAACTTCTCTGTCTTACCATTGTCAAAACAATTCTGGACTTATTTACCGAACACCTGTTCTGCGGCCAGCTTGGACAAGAAAATCGTTAAAAACAAGCTTCCTCCCAAAGGGCTCTTTGTAATGGTGAGAGACCTATACAGCAAAATAATATGAAAAGGTTTAGTCAGTTATAAAACTATTTGCTAGAGATTATAAGTAGTAGGTAGATCAGAGAAGAGTTAGGTTAATATACAGACAAATCAGAAATTAAATGGGTTAAAAATGGATAAAATGGAATGATTCTTATACATTTAGGTTTACCAGTTTAAAACTCATGAATTTTATTAATCTTTGAATGATTGGCCCAGCATGTTGTATATCCATCTATTATATTTCAGTGCTTCCCTGTGATTTAAATATTATCAGACTGCATATCTAGTTAGTATAGTTCAGCATACTCATCAAAAATTACTTTGAATGAAAGTAGCCACTCTACATATTACCAAATCTAAAATGAAAAATTGAAAAGTTGTTAATATCATACACAATTAGCAACTTTCTCATGGATCTTTAAATGTGATCAGTTCCTATTTAACCGAATCCTGGTCTGATTTTGAAGCTGGATTCCTTTGGGCTCTGTGCTGCTTCTCAGAAGTCAGTCTACACAAACGACTTTCCACTGTGAGAAGACAATGGGGTGTAGGGGAAGCATGCTGGTTGGGAATGCACAAGATTTAATCCAGGCCAGATCACAAATTTGCTGTGTGGTGGTGGGCAAATCTCCTAGGATTTAATATCATTTGATAGCATGAGGGGTTATGTATACTCAGCATATTTAAGATTATTTCCATGTCTGAGGATCCATGGATAAGGCACAACTCTACAGTGCTAGTTGCTTAATTAAAAACAAAAACAAAAAAATGTATTTGGCAACTCTCATGCTTTTTCTCTGATAGGAATGTGACTAGTAGTAAGAAATGGTTTCTTAGCAACAGTTCAGACCATCTACAAATTTTAAAAAACTTTAAAAAATGGGACATGTGCATTTCCATGAAATATAACGTCCAAATGCAACATAGTATTTTATAAATGTCAGTTACCACCAGAGGGGAGAGGGGAGGGGGAAAGAAGGGGAAAGGTCTAGTCAAGGAACGTGGACAAAGGACCCTGGACATGGACAACGGGGTGGGCATTGTGTGTGTGTGGGCATGAGTTGGGCAGGGGAGAGCAATGGGGAAAATTGGGATGACTGTAATAGAACAACACTAAAATAAAATAATGTACTGGGGTCAGATAAGATTTTAATGTTTTGGGAAGATGAGGCAAGGTTATATGGGAACTCTCTATTATATTTGCAATTTGTTCTGAGTCTGCAATTATTTCCCAAATTTAAAAGAAAAATTTTATTTTGAAACTTGAATGCCAGATAGTGGAATTTAACTTTAAAATTACCTTCAATGGACTTGACTTGAATTAATTTAATTCCACTACCTTCTATATCCTTTCAGTTATTTTGTACCCTTTAGTTTTCCAGGAAAAGGTGACATTATAATGGAATGGCTAGGATGTGACTCTGAAATCTGCTTCTCGTCTTTTGCTCCCGGGTGCTCAGTGCACCTCTGTTCCATGGTTGTAGGCAGTAATGAGATGAGGAGGGAGTTTGGAATCAGGTGGTTTAAGATTAATCTCTGGTTTGACCATGACTCAGTTTCTCCATTTGGAACAAATGGCTGTAGTAACAATATCCATCACACAGGGCTGTTGTGTGAAGTAATAAGGCGCTGTATGTAAAATCCCCTAGGAAAGTGTTTGACAAATTTGGTAAGCTTGCCCTGGCTGGCAAGCTCAGTGGATTGAGTGTGGGCCTGTGAACCAAGAGGATTGCAGTTCGATTCCCAGTCAGGGCACATGCCTGGGTTGCAGGCCAGTTCCTAGCAGGGGATTCATGAGAGACCACCATACATTGATATTTCTCTCCCTCTTTCCTTCCCTTCCCCTCTAAAGAAAAATAAATAAAATATTTAAAAAATTTTGGCAAGCTCATTTTACAATAGGCCAGAAAATGTGATGTAGTTGAAGGAACCAAAAACAGGAGGTTTTCATTCCCAGGGCTTTGAACTTGGCTGGGGAAGCAGACAGACTAACCACACACCAGGCTGTCAAGTGCAAACCCTGATGCTGTTCTCTGATAATGAGTTTATAAGGGCAAAGGTGAAACCCATGCAGCTAGAGTGATCCGGGAAGGGATTATGGAGGAGAATGGATTTAGCAAATATGTATTCTTGGCAAAAAACCAGGTCTCAGTCAGTTACGTAAATTCTAATCTATAGAGATAATATCCCCTGTAAAGTACCTTAACGGTTTTAATTTTGAAAGTTCCTCTGTATAAAAAGAAGTATTGTTGTATTCACAAATTATAGCAAAACCCCAAGAATTTGAATGAATATTTTTGCCAGAGACTCCAAGGTTAGCTGCAGGAAATTAAAGTGAATGATAACAAAATGTATAATAAAACCTGAAGACAGAGATCCATATTTTGACCAGCGATAGTGTTTTTCTAACAGCAGAATATTTATACTATTTTTGGCAAAGGCAAGGTGATAAGCTACTATCCTGAACATTCAGTTCTCACGGTGAAGTTCTCAGAGGAAGAAGTTCAGACCAGATCAGAAATTACCTTTCAAGCTTGTGCTCAGTTGCTTCAAAGTCACACCCATTCTCATTCCATTGGCCAAAACAGGTCCCATAATCAAGCCTGAGGTTAATGAGGTAGGCAACTGGAATCTGTCTACAAGGAAGCATGGGGTGGGTGCAGAGGAAGCAAATGATTGTGAACAATTAATGCAGCTCACTAGAGTGCTAAATATTTTCCTCCTTGCTACTGCTTTTTGATGTATTTGACATTAAACATATCAAACATCCCTATTTCAACAGTCTCATATACATACACAGTGATGTAGGAATTCCTTTACACAATGCTTCACATCACTTTTTAACAGAGACCAAGAAATGAGGACATTGGGAGATTAATTTTAATTGATACTTTCACACCAAAATTCATTCACTTATTTATTCATTAATTCAACAAATTTATTGGCTATCTACCATGTACCAGGCATTATTCTAGGAGCTAGAAATTCAGAAGTAAATAAAACAGACATGGCCATAGAGAATATATTCTTTTGGGGGAATGAGAGATAAATTTTTAAATGGATAAGAAGAGGTCTGTCCAGAAAGCATCCATCCATGTACTATGAAAAATAGAGATATTTACTGAAGAAGATACAAGAAACACTGTACACAGGACAATGATACCTCAGTCCCATTCAAAGTAGGGATCTTGGGACCTCACATAGTTTTCCCAACCACCATTAGCTGCCTCATTGTATTATCTTGAATCTCATTGACTTTCAAAGGTGATTTTAGTTTTTGGAAAAGCCAGAAGTTGCAGGGCACCAAATCTGGGCTGTAGGGGGGCTGAGTCACCTGGGTCATTTGATATTTCACCAAAAAATTCTACACGAGACATGATATAGGATGGCTCATGTTGTCGTAATGAAGCTGCCAATCGCCAGGTGGCCATAACTGCAGCCTTCTGAATCATCTGAATAGTTTCTGCAGAGGAACATTCAGGCTTAAATGCAAAATTTGAGGCAGATTGTTGCTCTACGCAGTCATTTCGAACTCAATGGCCACAGAGTACACATGCTCACTCAATGACATCTACCACCCCCATTGACTAGTAAAGTCATCACCCCCATTGACTAGTGAAGTCATCACTGTTCACCCATGTGCATTCCAGTCCACTCTCATTGGCTGAGGTTACATCAATGTCATGCAAACTGTCCTCATTATATTAATAATGGCTGGACTTTTTTGGAACAGACTTTATATACCAGATGATGATGTTTACTGTACAGATAGGATGGATCAGGATTTGGGGAAAGTATGGCTGCAGCAGCTTTAGGTGGGGACACCAAGGACAATCAGGTGACAGTTGAACAAAGACCTGAATAAAACGAGGCAACAGGACATTGGGTATCTGGCCTAGGGAAACGCGAGTGGAAGTTCTGGAGACATGATTATACTTACTGTGTCAATGAACAGTGAAATGCAAGATCACAGTGGGCTTTCGAACCATGGCGAGAAATTACAGTTTTATTTTGAATAAGAAGAGAACTCATTGGAAAGTGTGAGCCAATCAGTGTACTCTCAAATTCAGGTATCATCAACTTTTCTTTCTTTCACTTTAGAACATTTCTTTTGCTTAGAAACGGCGTGTTCTGTTTCTAGAACCTTGTTTTATATTTTTCTAGAGTACTGAAGCGCTCTTGTGTTCTTCTTTTATGTTTGGTCATGTTGTTATCCTTCCCCTCCAGAATCTCTCATACCTTGAGGGCTCCTTCTGCTTGTCTGTTTTCCCTTTTTTGCTGATTGATGGTGTCCCACTGAGCTTGCAGTAATTTTCCTCTGTATGCCACCAGTTGTGGTGTGCCTTAAGTGTTGACATCCCCTGAGTGGTGTCAATTGCAGGACTCTGTACAGATTGGTCCATGTTGTAATAGTTGACAAGTTGTCAGTCACCTCTGGATACTCCTCCTGTTCTGTCCTCAGTCCTTAAGTCTAATGGATGGCAGATGGTCTCAATCCACCTCTTCGGTAATTACTGAGTGCTTGGGCTCTGAGAACAGGCGTGCTGTGGCAATCTGATCGCTATCTCAGGCCTCTCCCATGCTGTCCTCCAGACTCCCTTTTTGTGCAGAGAAACATCCATCTCCATCCGGAGGAAGGCAGAGTTGGGACCTCGCTTGCACTCTCCAGGCCTTCTTCCCCTGTTCTTCCTAGAAGCTGCTTGCTCAGCAAAGGTGGACAGGTGAGAACTGAGAGGCTAACCAGACTGGGAGGCATTCACGCCTGCATCTTCCAAGGATCCTGGAGCTGCAGAATTGATATTGCATGTCTATGGAACTTTCTTAACTACGAGGTGAAATTAATACTACTCAATCATTGGCACATATGTATATAAAGTGTCTTTATAAAGGCGATTTCATATTATATGTTTACTTTGTAATCATGTAAAACTCAAGGAATATAAAACTCAGTAACTGAAGTGTCTCTTAAGACAAGGCTATTAGCTTCTAGTTTTATTACTAGAAAACATGCTGCTTAATTCCTTAAAGATAATCAGTTCTATGCTGATGTTACAAATGCACAGGTGACATGTTTCTCGTTCGTCATGGGTATGGCCTCAGAGTGGATTCTGTCTGCGATCGTGGAGCGTTGTGCTATGTGACTTACACAAAATGGGCACAAAAGGTTGTAAAAACACTTACGCTGCGTCTGGGACAAGGTGTTAACAAGCACATCTGCCATATCTGGCAACTCTTGAACAGCATTCATAGTATTCAATTCAACGACAAGGGTAGCAACAATTGTGAAAATAGTGAGTCATGACTTTTCTCGAACGTTTGAAACACCAGAGTAAAGACGTGGTGGGCGAAAACGTTGCAGAGAGAAAGCTGTGACCTCAGCGTGTGACAAGTGGGAAGCATGGGTTTTTATTTTTCTAGGCTCAGTATGTCTACATGGTCCATAGCATTTGGTTGGCTAGTTGTCAAAGTTGACTTCTGAAAAGGAGACAGGCATATTTTGGTCAAAATAATCTTATAACCCAAGGCCAGTGAGCAACTGATGAACTATGTGTAAGTTTTTATCTCTTTTTATCTGGTAGCTACATGAGTATCATTTTTTTGTGTGTGAAGAATCATTCTTCATGCAGAAAAATGTTCCACGTGGCAACTTCAAAGACAACCTTCTGAGGAACCAAGAGAATATTTAATAATGCTCATGAGCAGTGAGGCATGAATGGTCAAATGAAGGTCTTCTCAGTTAGCTATTGATTATTCTATCATGGTGGGCAACCTCCAAACCACACACACAGTCTTTTAACAGTCACCTTCATCTCCACATATTTCCCCCTATCACCAGAAGAAAATTACTTTTCTTGACCTTGCATAGCAGACAAATGTGTTTTGTATTATCTATTGATCTCATGATACAATATTCATAGGAGAGTCAATGAGACTCATCAAGTTCAAATGAGTTATCATTTCTAGAACCTTAAAGACAACTCTCTTGAATTCTCCTATACTTCATGCAGGAAAAAAAATCCAGCTCTCAGAAAGGCCTTCAAAACATTTCAGGGCTTAAACATTTCAGTTAAAAACAATGTTTTATTTTAGATTCTTTAGCATCACCTGGGGAAGCATGCCAGTTGGCAAATATTCATTAACATCCAGAAAACTAGTGAATTGTAACTGGATTTCACCCTAGCTTATAAGTTGTCATGGTTACCTTCTTTTTCTCTATGACAAAAGAATTCTAAAAATTAGCTTTGGGAAAAAAGATGAAAATATACTATACTCAATAAACACCACTCAGATACAGTAATAGGCTTCCAAAAGGCAATAGCCATAAAAGCAATAAATAAGGCATTTCGTTTCAAATCAGAAAGGCCAGCATAGCACAAGCTACTACCTTACCAATCACAGTGGGAAATTATTGTACTGATTAACTGTAGCTATTATCTTTATTCTGAATAAATCCAATTTAAAGTCATATAACTTGATAAGCCAAAAATAATGAAAGTGTAATTAAAAATATACTATAGAAAGAGGAGGACTATTGTTCTGTGGTGTGCATTTTGCATCTGGGAAACCTAATTATATACTGTGGCTTTTTACATTGTCCCCAATTCTGGTCCAGTGACCTCTCAGGCCATCCTTTGAAACTGTGTTCACTACTCCATCTCTCATTACGGTCCTCTCACTGAGTTCATAGGTTTGTTCTTGTTTCTTCTTAAGTCAGAAGCCTGCAGAAGCAAAAGCTGATGTTTTAGAAAAGAAAGTTATTTTTATAGGCGCCAATTCAATTATCCTATTTTTCATCTATTTTTTGTTGTTTTTGACTATTAAGCTTTTTAAAAAAGAGCTGAGTGCTGTAGTTGAAAATAACGGGGAAATGCTGATGGTTGGACTGAGGTTGAGGTTGGACAAGGAAACATGTACATGTGTAAGCAAAATGTATCGATTCAGAGGTTTTATGGCTTGTGATCTATCTGCATTTATAAAGTATTAAAACAATGTGCAGAAGTATTCTTCATGTATCTGCTTTTGTTTATTGCAATGATGTTTTTATTTCTTTCACAAAACACACAAAAAGGCATTTATAAAAGGTAATCTGGGTACAAGCTACAACAATCAGCTTTTCCCCTTTCCTATAGTATTTTCTTACCCTGAGAGGTACCAATTAAATAAAACTATTAAAAAATAGCCCCTTCTTACATTTATGCAGCACTCTTGCTTCTGAGAAATTCATGATTCACCATTTGTGCTTATTTCCATGGCAACCATTTAAGTCAGTTTTCATGAAACAAAGGAAAATAGAAAGTCCAGATGAAGCTTTGTTTGGATTCTTGCTTACCTGGGAAGATCAGTTATGTCTGACATGTGCGCCAGAAGTCAATACTGTGATGCGACTTTCATAGACCAAGGAGACTGTTGATGTTGTGGTCTCCGCTTTCCCAAGGATAATGATATCTATCTTCCAAAAAATACAAGGTTAGACAAAAACAAGTTTCTTGACTCTTTCTTAACCCCACCCTTATCACCAACTTCTCTTCCATCCATGGGAATATGTAATAATCCTGTGTGGATTCAACACTCTCAAAATTTCTTACTTCAAACAGATTAATATAATTGGATGTTGATGAGAGATGAATGAATGTTCATTCATTCTACGTATATTTGTTGGGTCCCCACCATATATCATGTGCTGTTCTAGAGACACTGGAAGTGCAGCATTAAACAAGAAAGATGAGTTTTTCTGCTTTCTTGGTAGTTATAGTTTAGCAGGAAAAGAAAATAAAGTTAAAAATACCAATACTAAGACTTATAAGTAAAATAATGCCAGGTGATTTGGTTTGGAGGGGAAACATGAAGATGTGGTATTATTAAGAAAGCATGGCATTTCAGAAATATTAAATGTACACTGCCAATAAAATTTTCCTTAATGCTTCATGAACCTCTGACCCCTGTAGGCAATACCTGTGAGGTACAATAAACTGAGGAATCGGTAGCTATGGAGGACACGGTACTGCAGAAGTTGGTGGTACCCATTTGTAATCAGGTGCCACTCTACTTTCGCCAGTGAACTAGACAACCTTGTCTCTAACTACACCTCTACTCTCACCCCTCTCCATTTCTTTCATTTTTTCCTTCTAGCCACATTGCATGATTGTAATTTGAGGGCAGGCCGTACAGTTTCTCTTGCTTGTAAATGTGCACGTATGCTGGGATATAGCTGGATGGTTTGCTCAATACCCCATACTTCTTTAGGAATCAAATCAGATATCACTTCCTTTGATCTCTCAAGTCTTTTTTTTTTTTTTTTACAGATTATTATTATTTTTATTTGTTGGAAAAAATGAACAAACTTCCCACCAAAGTGTCACAGACATTAGGTAATACAACAATGGAAGTGTGTTCTCAGGTTTTGAAATCTATATATAATACCAACGTGCCAGGAAGCTGTTGATTTCATCTTTTTTTTTAAAATTTGCCATCCTTTTTAAAATTTTATTTATTTATTTTTAGAGGGGAAGGGAAGGAGAGAGGGAGAGAAATATCAGTGTATGGTTGCCTGTGCCGGAAACACACAATGTACCGCGTGTCCCCTGCCAGGAACTGGCCTGCAACCCAGGCATGTGCCCTGACTGGGAATTGAACTGCGATCCTCTGGTTCGCAGGCCGGCGCTCAATCCACTGAGCTACACCAGCCAGGGCTGTCCCAAGTCTTTTTAAAGTATCTTTTTTATAGTATCAATTGATATACTGCATATATATATATGTGTGTATATATATATTCTCACCATTATTTGTATTCTTATTATAATTGTGTATTTGATGCACAATTATAGTATGCATTCTATCATGGTAAATGATATCTCAAGACTATTATTTTTTGTAGTATCCACCACTAATAATTTGTAGGGTGACTGAAAAAATGTATTTACTGATTACATAATTAAATAGAAGAGAACGGAAAAGTGAAACAAATTTTTGTAACAACGTAATTGAAGTGCAGTTCGTATGCCATACAGATCACTTCAGTGGGGGGTATCCACAGAGCTATTCAACAGTCACCACAGTGAGTTTCTGAACATTCAGATGCTCCTCCTGCCTCCCCCCAAACCCAAAGCATTGAACTCTCAGCCCTTCACCCCAATCCCTCCATCCCTCTCACACCTGCACAACCACTAATCTACCTTCTGTCTTTACAGATTTCCTTTTTTGAACATTTATAAATAGAAGCATACAACACATGGTCTTTTGTAACAGGCATCTAGCATTTAGCATAGTATTTTCAAGGACACTGTATTTTTCAGACTATAAGATGCACGCCCCCCCCAAATTTGGGAGGGCAATGGGGGTTCGTCTTATACTCCAAATGTAGCTTACCTGGCTCGCTGTGGGGAGGAGGGTGAAGGTGGGGTGGGGTCACAGGCTATTAATTTTTTGCTTCAAAAATATTTTTCCCGCCCTATCTGGTATAGCTCAGTGGATTGAGCGCGGGCTTGCAAACCACAGGATCGTGGTTCGATTCCCAGTCAGGGCACATGCCTGGGTTGCAGGCCAGTTCCTGGCAGGGGACGCACAAGAGGCAACCGTACAGTGATATTTCTCTCCCTCTCTCCTTCCCTTCTCGTCTAAAGATAAATAAATAAAATCTTTAAAAAAATATTTTTCCCATTTTCCTCCTCTAAAACCTGGGTGCGTCTTATGGTCCAATGCATCTTATAGTCTTAAAAATATGGTAACTATGTTAGAGCAGGTATCACTGTGTAATCTGTTTTGTTGCTGAAAAATATTCTAGTCTGTGATTACATTTCTATGTGCAATAGTAGCAATAATGCAATCACACAGGTATTTACTTATACAAATGCTTTTAAAAATAGTTTAGAGAATAAAAGGAAATAGATAATATTTATACTCTCTTATAATTGTATTTTACCTTTATCAGCACTGTTTTTTATTGTGGATTTGAATTACTCTTTGGAGTCATTTGCTTTCAATCTGGAGAATTTCTTTTATTTTTTGTAATGTTATATCTGCTATAATCAAGTTCCCTCAGCTTTTGTTTACATGGGAATGTCTTTATTGCACCTTCATTTAAAAAATGAGTTGCTATGGCTATTGGAGTCGTGGGTGGCAGTTCTTTTCTTTGCTCTGTGCTTTCCCACTCTTCTGGTCTCTATTGTTTCTGAAGATAAGCTTGCTGTTAACCTTAAGGGGTTTCTGTGTAGGTGAAAAATCATTTCTCTTTTGCTGCTCTTAAGATTTTTCTTGATTTTGCTTTCAGAATTTTTACCATGGTATATCTGTTTATGCATTGTTTTTTGTTTATCCGTTTTGGAGTTTGGTAAACTTTTTGGATATGTAGGCTGTTATTTCCAGTAAGTTCAGTAAGTTGTCTGGCACTGTTTCTTTGCATATCTTTTCCTCGAATTTTTATCTCTTTTTTTCTGGCTCTATTACATGTAGTTGATGGACTTACTGGAGCTCCAATTTTTCTGAAGTTCTCCCTTTCTTTTTTTTTTCTTTCTTTCTCTGCTTTTCAGATCTTACAAACTTTATCTTCAAGTTCACTAATTTATTCCTCATCTGTCAGTTCAAATCTACCATTCAGCCCCTTCAGTAAAGTTTTCATTTTGGCTTCTGTATTTTTTAACTCCAAAATTTCCACGTGGCTTTTTTTTATCAGCTTTGTTTCTTTAGTGATGTTGTCCATTTGATAACACATCATCATTGAGGTTTCCTTTAGCTCTTTTAACGTATGTCACATTTCAAATCTTTGTTACATTCAACTCTCCCAGGCAATTTCAGTTCCCCACTATCATTCGTTTGCACGAGATCCACTTTCTGTTCCTTCACATACCTCATAATTTTTTGTTGTTGAAATCTAGTTGTTTTAGGTGGTAGTGGCTATGGATACTGGTCTCCTATTTGAACTTATTATTATTTGCTTTGTTTGCTTGCTTAGTAATTAGCTGGACTACTTTAGAAAAATTTGTTTCCTCCCTTTCCCCTGCACTGCAAAGCCTCCGAGACACTCCCGAGGGGGCAGAGCCTCAGGTGAGTGGAGTCACTCGAGGATGACAGTGGTCTCAGTGGGCCTCTCTTTGACTAGTCCTCCCTGCACCACAACCCAATATACCATAACTCTCGACCAGTTGCTGGGAAGAGGGGGCCCTGTGTTCCTTGTTTCATGTGCTGGAATGGGGTTTTGATCATGGCAGGCTGAGTGGGAAAAGGGAGGGAGCAGGTTGTAGTTCAGAAGCCACAGGACCCACCCTTCTCACTGAGTTTTTCATGACATTATTGATGAAATGGCTCTTCATTTACTGTATTCATTTTGACCTCTTCCAGAGACATTAGAGGGTTTAAAAATAATTTTCACCAGTTTTCCTCAGGAGCAGGGAAGCTGCTTCCCTGGTGGAGCTCCTCCTTTATACATTGTGGAGATGGAAACTATATTTTTTAAAACATATTTTATTGATTATGCTATTACAATTCTCCCATTTGCCCCATTTCCTTCTCCTCCACCTAGCAGAACCCCCTCTGACCCACATTGCTCCACTTTTAGTTTATGTCTATGGGTTATAAGTTCTTTAGTTTCTACATTTCCCATACTATTCTTGCCCTCACCCTGTCTATCTTCTACCTACCACCTATGCTACTTATTCTCTGTACCTTCTCCCCTCTCCCCTCTTCCCACTCCCCTGTTGCTAACCCTCCATGTGATCTCCATTTCTGTGGTTCTGGACCTGTTCTAGCTGTTTGCTTAGTTTGTCTTTGTTTTAGTTTTAGGTGTGGTTGCTAATAATTGTGAGTTTGCTGTCATTTTACTATAAATGTTTTTTTATCTTCTTTTTCTTAGATAAGTCCCTTTAACATTTCATATCATAAGGGCTTGGTGATGATGAACTCCTTCAATTTGACGTTATCTGAGAAGCACTTTAATCTGCCCTTGTATTCTAAATGAAAGCTTTTCTGGATAGAGCAATCTTGGCTGTAGGTCTTTGGATTTCATGACTTGGAATACTTCTTTCCAGCCCCTTCTTGCCTGTAAGGTCTCTTTGGAGAAATCAGCTGACAGTCTGATGGGAACTCCTTTGTAGGTGACTGTCCCCTTATCTCTTGCTGCTTCTAGGATTCTCTCCTTCATTTTGGTCTTGGCTAATGTAATTATGATGTGCTTTGGTGTGTTCCTTCCTGGGTCCAACTCCTTTGGGACTCTCTGAGCTTCCTGGATTTCCTGGAAGTCTATTTCCTTTGCCAGACTGGGGAAGTTCTCCTTTATTGTTTGTTCAAATAAGTTTTCCACTTGTCGCTCTTCCTCTTTACCTTCTGGTATCTCTATAATTTGGATGTTGGAACATTTAAAGATGTCCTGGGGGTTCCTAAGCCTCTTCTCATGTTTTTGAATTCTTGTTTCTTCATTCTTTTCTGTTTGGTCATTTTTTTCTTCCTTCTGGTTTACTCCATTGATTTGAGTTCCAGTTTTCTTCCCATCACTATTGGTTCCCTGTGCATTTTCCTTCATTTCACTTAACATAGCCTTTATTTTTTTTTAAAACTAATTTGCAACCAAATTTAACCAATTCTTTGAGCATCCTGATCACCTGTACTTTGAACTGTGCATCTGATAGGTTGGCTATCTCTTCTTTGCTTAGTTGTATATGCTGTAGAACTTTGATCTCTTCTTCCATTTGAGCCATTTGTTTTTGGTCTTTTGCGCCTGTTACATATGAAGGGCAGAGCCTTAGGTGTTCATTAGGGCGGGTCAACCCAGCTGCTGGGTTGTGATGCTGTAAGTGGGGGTGGGGTTCCCAGAGGGTACGATGGTGCTTGCTTCACTCTCTCTGGGATTTCAGTCCCTTCTGCCACTTCCCACAAACAAATTAGGCCCTTCTGATGTTGGTTCCTGGGTGGGTGGGCTTATGTACATTCTAGGACCCTGTGGGTCTCTCCTACTAACTCTACTGTGAGGCTGGAAGTCTCTCCTGGCAACTCAACCCCGACAAGTGTTTTCAATTGATGCTTTTAGGCTTTATTTCCTGGCACTGGGGCCCTGGGTTGCACGGTCTGTCTTACTCTCCAGTTTTGCCTGGTTTATCTGCATGAGAAAGTGGGACCAAGCCAGCTGCTTTCGTGCAGTGTCCTGCTTCACAATCACTGCCTTGCTGGGCCTGCCCGTTGCCACCCCATGCCTGGGGTCTGCCATCTGCTTCTTGCGTGCCCAGGGTTGGCCCACTGCTGTCTTGCATGCCCTGGGTACCTCGCATGCCCAGTTCCACTGCTTTTTGTGCCATGAGCCTTGTCTTCTGGGCCACCCAACTCCACCCCTCCTACTGATCTGTATGAATGTATGTCTATTTTAACTCCTTGGTTGTCTGACTTCCATACAGTTCCAATTTCTGTTAGTTCTGGTTGTTATTTTGTTTCTAAATTGTTGTAGTCCTTATTTTGGTTGTGCGAGAAGGCACAGTGTGTCTACCTACGCCCCTATCTTGGCCTGAAGTCCCTAAGACTGTTTTTAAAAGATCGTCTGGCCTAGTCTGGTTTATGTAAACATTAATGTTCTGTGAGATTTGTGTACTTTATTTTCCAGAATTTAGTCTTGAGTTTCTGTTGATCAGAATGAGCTCAAAGTGGTAAGAATGCTTCCATAGTAGTGGCATGTTTACTTACCTCTTGGACTAGTAACTTGAATATCTGTTCTTCAATAGTATTTACTCATCTTAAGCTCTATTTTGAATAATAATAACCAGACTTTCAATGTCTGGGCTTCCTAATAATAATATGATCCTGGAATACCTAGGTATATTAAGTCTTGACCTCTACTGATTCTCTAGGTGTCATCGACTCTGGTGTTAAAGCATGCTAGTAAAGCTATTGTTCAGACTAAAATACTCATCAATAAAATACAAGAATAGCATCATAGAGGCCAATGCTGCTTAAAAATATTGATTTTGAGCTATCTGCTACACCCTGTACCACATAACATGAACTTTTTTACATACAGAATAGTTGAAAGAATATTAAAACAAATACATATTTTCCTAGATTAAAAATCTGGAGTTAAAAATTGTTATTAGTTATAGGGATGATTAAGCAAATATTCTGAGATGTTGACTTTATGGTTTATCTTGTTAAGTCTTAGGGGATAAGTTGTATACCCCAGAATTCATCCTTCCTAAATGCTTTAGTATGCACGTTATAAAATTACTAGATCTCAATAACTTGTGCTGCTGCATTTAGTATCTCTATCAAAAGGAAGCTTTCATAGGTATATGTATTTCATTTTGGGGGAAAGTGGAATCATTAGAGATTTTGTAGCAAACCTAGTACTTTGGCTCCTCAGAAGTCACTCGAGGGCTGTAATTGATTTGTATACAAAATTCATGCACCTATTGAGAATTTAAAATATGTGTGTACGTTTTATGCAATAAATGTATATTGGAATTATATCTATGTAAAACCAAGTTGGGTTTTTTTTTGACTTCCGGCCAAGATGGAGGCATAGGTAGATACACTGTGCCTCCTCACACAACCCAAATTAAGGACAACAAAAATGTAGAAACAAAAAAACAACCAGAACTGACAGAAAATTGAACTGTACAGAAGTCCAATAACCATTCAACCAGACGGGTAAGAGGGGCACAGTTGGCAGCTGATTGAGAGGGGTTACAGCAGGAAAAAGCAGTGGCTGTTGGACCCTGGGCCTGGGGAGGCAACGAGCAGGCCGAGTGTGGTGCAAAAGGCAGCTGGCTGACCTCGGTCACACATTCATGTGCAGATAAACCAGGTGAAAATGGGCAGTGAGACAGACTGCGCACCCAGGGCCCCAGTGACAGGAAATAAAGCCACAAAGCACCGATTGAAAACACTTGTGGGGTTTAAGGTGCTGGGAGAGGCTCCCAGCCTCACAGGAGAGTTCATGGAGAGACCCTGGTCAGAGAGACCCAATGAACAGGGTCCTAAAATGTACACAAGCCCACCCACCTGGGAACCAGCACCAGAAGGGCCCAATTTGCTTGTGGAACGTGGCAGAAGGGACTGAAATCCGACAAAAAACAAAGCAAGCACCATTGTTCCCTCTCAGACCCTGCCCCCACAAACAGCATCACAACCCAGCAACTGGATTGACCCACCCTGGTGAACACCTAAGGCTCTGCCCTTCATATGTAATAGGCACAAGAGACCAAAAATAAATGGCCCAAATGGAAGAACTGATCAAAGCTCCACAGCAAATACAACTATGCAACAAAGAGATAGCCAACCAATCAGATGCAGTTCAAAGCACTGGTAAACTGGATGCTCACAGAATTGATTGAATTTGGTCGCAAATTAGATGAAAAGATGAAGGCTATGCTAAGTGAAGTGAAGGAAAATGCACAGGGAACCAATAGTGATAGGAAGAAAACTGAGACTCATATCAATGGAGTAGACCAGAAGGAAGAAAGAAACAACCAAACAGAAAAGAATGAAGAAACAAGAGTTCAAAAACATGAGGAGAGGCTTAGGAACCTCCAGGACATCTTTAAATATTCCAACATCCGGATTATAGGGATACCAGAAGGGGGAAAGAAACAGCCACGAGTGGAAAACTTATTTGAACAAATAATAAAGGAGAACTTCCCCAGTCTGGCAAAGGAAATAGACTTCCAGGAAGCTCAGAGTGTGCCGAAAAAGTTGGACCAAAGAAGGAACACACCAAGGCACATCAAAATTACATTACCCAAGATTAAAATGAAGGAGAGAATCCTAGAAGCAGCAAGAGATAAGGGGACAGTCACCTACAAAGGAGTTCCCATCAGACTGTCAGCTGATTTGTTAAAAGAGACCTTCCAGGTCAGAAGGGGCTGGAAAGTTTTCTAAGTCATGAAAGGCAAGGATCTACAACCAAGATGCTCTATCCAGCAAAACTTTCATTTAGAATGGAAGGACAGATAAAGTGCTTCTCAGATAAGGTCAAATTCAAGGAGTTCATCATCACCAAGCCCTTATTATATGAAATGTTAAAGGGACTTATCAAAGAAAAAGAAGATAAAAAATATGAACAGTAAAAGGACAGCAAACTCACAGTTATTAATAACCACAGCTAAAACAAGAGCAAACTAAGCAAACAACTAGAACAGGAACAGAAACACAGAAGTGGAGATCACATGGAGGGTTAGCAACAGGGGAGTGGGAGGAGGAGAGAGGGGGAAAAGGTACAGAGAATAAGTAGCATAGATGGTACGTAGAAAATAGACAAGGTGAGGGCAGGAATAATATGCAAAATGTAGAAGCTAAAGAAGTTATGACCCATGGATATGAACTAAAGGGGGGGGAATGGGGGTGGGAGGGGTTTCTCCAAGGTGGAGGGGAAGGAAGTGGGGGAAATGGGAGAACTGTAATAGCATAATCCATAAAATATATTAAATAAGAAAAGAATAAAATCAAGTTGTTTTTAAAGAAAGTGACACATTATCAAAATAGTAGCCATGACTTAAGATTTTTATAAGTGATTGACGACATTCAAATAATGAAATGATTAAATTTTAACAGCAAACACATTTTAAGTGTTAACTAATCAAGAATTTAAACAATGAAGTTAATAAAGTTAATGTAGTTCAAGAAAGAGACTTTTGTTAGCTTAGTTTGAAAATTACATTGCCCCCGCCCCCAGTGAATTCAAATGAGCTTCATTGGCTGTTGAGCCGTTAATCAACCTTTTTTTTTTTGTATTTGCAGAGTGCCTGGCATCATCCAGGTAACCTCTTTTTGTAAATTGTGTGGTTTCTGCATCTGTACTTTTTCTGTAGCTAATGAATGCCAACATTAGTGAATAGTGAATTTGAAAGGTGATTTACTATTTTCTCCGAATGAGTTTGTATTTGATTTGTTAACATTAAGTTTTCTTTAAACCTCAGGATATTATGACTAATGGGAAAAAATATTTTCTTCCTTTGTTGCTCATAACGACATTCCCTGTCTGCAATGTGACTGTTGCTTGCTCGCTATAATCTGAATTTTGCAGGGTCTTTGCTTTTATCTATGGGGCGAGATTTGTGAAGTTATAGATAACAGGAGGCAGGGATGACACTGAATGAAGATGCAAGTGCAGAAAGCCATATAAGAATTTTCTGATTGGTCCCCGTTCGATTTGATATTTACTATAGCCCTTTAGTTGGCCATTTTGATTTTACTGTTTCAGCAAGGAAAAGGGGAATTGACTCAGCAGGTAGAAAGGTGAACAGGGAAACCCATCTCAGTATTTATGTTAAGAAATAGCCCAAGAAATTCATTATGCTGCTTTAACTCTTCAGCTCTGAATCACCTTATTGGTAGTTTATTTCACCATTCAAGGAGTGGTTTGTGTGGAAATTACTCCTGGCCAGTTGCCACTCATGACACCCATGCTAATCATTCTCTTGCCTTCTTCTCCCTGGAATTCCTCAGAAGATGTGATGCCTGTGATAAAAATGATGAACCTCAGATGGTTAAGTTCAGCATGACTCAAGATTTCAAATGCCTTTACCTGCAGTTCAGTAGGTGGCAGTCTTTTCATTTTGACTAAACCCAGGGAGGAGGAAAAGCTGGTGGTGGTAGGCGAAAGGAAGGTGCCCATGGTGGGTAGATTCAGGAACGCTGAAGGAGCTTTGTCTCAAAATAGTTTCCTGGGCAGGCACTCACACTACCTGAAGTCAGGAGTTGCTGGCCTGAAAGAGCCTCTTGGACTAATTTTCTTTTTAAAAAACCCCCATAAATTCCTGTACAGTAATTTGCTGTGAAATTTTTATAAGAGTTCAGTTTAGAAACTTGCTTCATAATCACGTTGGAGAGCAATTTGCCTGCACTTGGAAAACCAGACCAATTAAAAGCAGCTTTTTTTCACCTTTTCTGACTTTCAGCTGATTTTTTATTAACTTTCCTCTTTTTTAATTCAAAGGTACTTCACACTGACACAAAGGTGAATATTTCTACTTTGTTTGACATGTAGGAATCATATAACACCTACCATACTAGTTCTGGGAAATGAAGAGTTAATATTAAATTTGACAGACACACATAAAACACATTAGCAGTTGTTATTTTATGTCAATATTGTGGTTTTATGTTCCTCTTGTTCTTATTTATACTTCAAATATTTCTCATTGTTTTTGCTAAAATAGTTTATTTTGAGTTTTGTTATAACATTTTGGATATTTTTTTCTCAGTGATTTGCTTAAGCGTGTTCTTTTTTAAAAATATATTTTATTGATTATACCATTACAGTTGTTCTATTCCCCCCTTCATTCCCCTCCACCCGCACACTCCCTCCCCCATCATTCTCCCCCCCTTAGTTTATAACCACGTGTCTCAAGTTCTTTAGATTCTATATTTCCCCCACTATTCTTGCCCTCCCCCCTATCTATTTTCTACCTACCATCTATGCTATTTTCTGTACCTTCTCCCCCCTTCTCCTCCTCCCACTCCCCTATTGCTAACCCTCCATGTGTTCTTCATTTCTATGGTTCCACTCCTGATCTAGCTGTCCTCTTGGTTTGCTTTTGTTTTAGGTGTGGTTGTTAATAACTGTGAGTTTGCTGTCCTTTCACTGTTCATATTTTTCATCTTCTTTTTCTTATATAAGTCCCTTTAGCATTTCATATAATAAGGGCTTGGTGATGATGAACTCCTTGAACTTGACCTTATCTGAGAAGCACTTTATCTGTCCTTCCATTCTAAATGAAAGTTTTGCTGGATAAAGCAATCTTGGCTGTAGGTCTTTGGATTTCATGACTTGGAATACTTCTTTCCAGCCCCTTCTTGCCTGTAAGGTCTCTTTTGAGAAATCCGCTGACAGTCTGATGGGTACTCCTTTGTAGGTGACTGTCCCCTTATCTCTTGCTGCTTCTAGGATTCTCTCCTTCATTTTAGTCTTGGCTAATGTAATTATGATGTGCCTTGGTGTGTTCCTTCTTGGGTCCAACTTCTTTGGGACTCTCTGAGCTTCCTGGATTTCCTGGAAGTCTATTTCCTTTGCCAGACTGGGGAAGTTCTCCTTTATTATTTGTTCAAATAAGTTTTCCACTCGTGGCTGTTTCTTTCCCCCTTCTGGTACCCCTATAATCCGGATGTTGGAACGTTTAAAGATGTCCTGGAGGTTCCTAAGCCTCTCCTCATGTTTTTGAATTCTCATTTCTTCATTCCTTTCTGGTGGGATGTTTTGTTCTTCCTTCTGGTCCATTCCATTGATTTGAGTCCCAGTTTCCTTTCCATCACTATTGGTTTCCTGTGAATCTCCCTTCATTTCCATTAGTTTAGCCTTCATATGTTCCTCTAATTTGTGACTATAATCAACCAGTTCTGTGAGCATCCTGATAAATAGTGTCTTGAATTGTGCTTCTGAGAGGCTGGCAATTTGTCGGTTGCTTAGAGTTATCAGCTCTGGGACTTTGAGTTCTTCTTGCGTGATCTTTTGGGCTGTTCGTGCCTGTTCCATAGCAGGATCAGAGCCCTAAAGTGTTCACTAGAGCAGGGCAACTAAGTCGCTGGGTTGTGACGCTGTATGTGGGGGCGGGGTCAGAGAGGAGCAATGGCGTCCCATCTGCTGTCTCCTGCCGCAGCCCCCACAGGTGTGGCAGCTGCCACTGTCACCGGGCCCACGTATTTCGTCCCACTGCACATGAGTGTGCCACCTCCGTCAGCCCTCGCCCCCTGGGGCCTGCGTGGTCCGTCTCACTGTGCGCAAATGTGCGACCACTGTCAGTCTGCCCCACACCCTGACTGGGTCCGGGCCACTTGACACCTAGGTTGGGGGATCTGTCCTGCCTGACCCTGTTCCACTGCTGGCTCCGCCCCTCTTACCGTTCCCGTTGAACGGTTAGTGGTTGTCAGACTTCCGTATAATTCAGTTTTCTGGTTTTTGGCTGTGTCTTTGTTCTCCAAACCTTTGTTGTAGTCAAACTTGGTTGTGGGAGAAGGCACAGTGTTTCCACCTATGCCTCCATCTTGGAGGAAGTCCTAAGCTTGTTCTTATTTGCCATTCTTATCCTTATTCCCATATCTACAATCATGTTTAGAGACATAGTAGAGAATAAGTTTATTTTGAATGAATGAAAGAATGAATAAATGAAAGAATGAATAAATGAAACTTTTTGCATTTTATTTTTAAAATATAGATTTATTAGTGAGACTTCTGTATAGTCTTATCAATTTAATTGACTTCATTCTCTTTGGAATCATTTGTCCAATGCCTAGACTGGAGTTGGTGCATAGTGATTGCTTAATAATATTTGTGAAACAATGAATTACTTGTCACGGCATTTGTAGAATTTAGCATGGAATGGCTTTTATAAGAGGAAAATGCATAAAATATTTAACCTCAAAATTTCTACTTATTTTAAAACTGGCAACTTTTTTATAGCAATGGAAAAAATTAGGTCTGATAGAGACATGATTCATATTATGTGTATAAATATAAGTATGTGTATGGCTTATGTTCCTGCTAAATGTTGATATATATCGACAGTAAGCAGAGGGGAGGCGGGAGGGGGTAACAGGGTAAAAAGGGGAAGGGTCATCAAGAAACATGTATACGGGACACATGAACAAAGCCGAAGGGGGGTAGGGTCAAAGGTGGAAGGTCGGGATGGATGGGGCAGGGGGAGCAGTGGGGGGAAAATGGAGACAACTGCACTTGAACAACAATAAAAATAAATAAATAAATAAATAGAGAAAGAAAGAAAGAGAAAGAAAGAAAGAAAGAAAGAAAGAAAGAAAGAAAGAAAGAAAGAAAGAAAAAGGAAGGAAAGGAAGGAAGGAAAGAAGGAAGGAAGGAAGGAAGGAGCCAGAGGCATGTGATGTCTTGGGGATTTTAAAAATAATCTGGTGGGAGAAATAGCCTCTTCATCCTTAACCAGCCACTAAATTAAGGAAAGTAAATCGATTCAGTTTTAGTAAATGAATATTTATGGGCCTCTGGAACCAAATACTTTTATCTTTAAATTCAATTTTGACATTCTGTATAGCTATAGGACCTTGAGTAAGTGGCTTCATCTCTCTGCACGTAGGATTCCTTATCTGTGGAACGGGAATCATACAAGCACAATCCCTTTGGCTTGCTGTGTTGATTAAGTGAGTTAATGACGGTCACGTGCTGAGAGCAGTGCCTCGTATATAGTAAGTGATACTGAAGTGTTGGTTGAGACAGTTAATACTTCTGTTTCTACTGTAACCCCCACACCATGTTAGGTTCCAGGTTCAGGAGATACCTGACAAGTATGTGAGATGAAATTGTGTGCAAGAGGCAGAGAGAGAGCTGCGCTTTGATTCACAGAGGTTTCCTTTCGGCCGACAAAGTGGCACAGTTTCTTTTGAGGCTCCACTTCTCCTGGGCATGAATATCAAAAATGACAATCCCGCTGAGCCCAATGACCTATTTCTGATACCTACAGTCATACGTGAGCCTCTCCGTATGATGAAAAGAACTGAATGTCCACGTTTATCTAAAGTTCAGATCCTATTTTTACTGGAATTTTTAAATATTTTGAAACAATCTCGAATTTTCAGGAAAATACGAACAACTTCTTGTCCCTGTAACATTAGAGAGGGGCTGACATGACTTGATGTCCCCTGATCACCTCATAGTGTGGTTACATATTTACTATCTTCTGTGTTTAATGTATTACTTCAGAATTTTTCCTATGATATCTGTGGCTTCGAAATGTGTCTTTCATCCTTTTGAAACATTGGCCTAGATACAATACATGCCCCATTCTCTTTTCATTTCAGTAAACACCCCAATTGGGGAAATTAACACAGATACATTACTGGCATCTAATCCTGTAATCCTATTCTAGTTATACAGTTGTCCCAATATCTTTTATACAAAAAAAAAAAAATCCCACCCAAACCAAAAAAAACTTTCAAAAGCAGTTCGGACGCTTTAACTGCCTTTTGATCACGGAGCTTTACTCTGCTTTGAAACGGCTCCTTGGTTTTTTTCTTGACTTTTGTGAACTTGATGCTTTTAAAGATGAAAGTAGTAGTTTTTCCAAACGCCCTTCATTTAAGGGTGTGTGTTCTTTGCTTACTCATGATTATATTAAGTTCTGCATTTTTAAAAGGAATATTGCAGAAGCGATGGTGTGTCCTTCCTGCGTCCTATGGGGTGGCGCCCATTTCTGATCTGTGATATTGCTAATGACAGTCACTTAATTAAGCTGGCATCTGCTGATTACTGTTTTCTCGTTTGAAATGAACAAATATTTTAGGGCCTTACTCTTAACCATTACTCATAAAATCATGTGCTCGTGGTTTCCTATTTTTGTCAATGCACTATAATTCATTACTTTGCTTATTTATTTTGATACTTGAGTTTCCTCAGATTTGGTCAACAGTGTTCCCTGTGGTTTTCTGACATGCCTTGAATACCTGCTTCCTTTGGGCATAAGCGATATGTCCTTTTCTCATCTTGTACTTTCCCTGCCTCAGCGCTGGAAGCAGTCATTTCTGGAAAGAGTCCTAGTTCCTTTCGGTACTGAATGATATTCAGAAACCAAGAGTAGGGTAATAGGCATGCTTACTGGTGTGTGTGTGGTCGGTGCTAGGCCATCTCTGTGAACACAGTTTGTGTGTGCACATATACATGTACAGGGACGGGCAAAAGTAGGTGAATACTAATGATTGCAAATAATAATACAAAAATAAACTGTTTTGTATACTCACAATATAAACCTACTTTTGTCCACCCCTGTCTACTGAGTGACTGAAGGTTAACTTCTATGTGTATCTTTCTCTCTGTGTTGAAAACCACGAATTCCCACTATACTCCCAATTTCAATTCCCCACCACATAGATCATAAGAGAATTCTCTTTTTGTGTATTTGCAATCCCAGTCTCTGACGGTTAGAAGGCTGGCTCACGTTATCCTAATGTTTTTACTTATTTGACCAATTCCATCTGTAAAGCCAATCTTCTGTGGCCATTACCACCTTCAGCGAGCTGATGCCCCTTCACCGAGCTCAGCTCTGACCACCCACGTCCCGCGTGCCTGCTCTACACAGACACCCTCCTCAACCTGTCTGGGTATCCGTTTATGACTGTAAAACTATTTTTATAAGAAAACAGTACGAACTGGATGAAAAATGCTGTTTACAGCATAACAGAACTTAATTTCTTAAATATTTCAAAACATGTCAAGTGAAAGTATTAGTATTGGTGTTCTCCTAAAAGTTGATAGGTTTCTTTTTAGTCTTGAGAGTGAACATAATTTTAAAAATATATGGTGTAAGAAGTTTCCAAGTCATAGCAACATACATTGATTTTATACTTAGATAAAAATAAATGCTTTTTTTTAAAAAAAAGTGGGATTCTGAGAGATATGGTTAATACTAAAAATGAAATATTAGCTGAAGTGCTTCATTTATCAAAAAGCATTAAAAATGATCTTGCCCTTTCACAGATATTGAGCATTTTGGGCCTCACCGCTGCATGCTTGCTAGTAGCCTAGTCGCTCATGAATTTAACATTTGAAATTCTCTCTTCTCCCCACCCCACTTTCCCAATATTTTAATCTCCTTCCGTTGTGGAACCTAAAGCTTGGTCGTCTTATGTTGTTCTGGAACTGGTACATACTCATACTCCAAACTGGCTCTTGCGTGATTTGCCACTCACGGGGGTCAGCATTCTCTTCCCCTCTCCCCCTCTTCCCTTTGGAAATTGCCTTTCATTCCTTCAGGGGCCCGTTCGTATGCTAGTCACCAGCTCTTCAGGGAATCTAGGCCACCAGCATATTGGAGGCAAAAACCCCTCTTTTCTTTGTGACTAGAGAAGTATGCATTTGTTATCCATCCTGCTAATTTAAAATTTTGCATGCTAAATTTTCTTCTGCTTAAAACTGATATTCTAAATTGGCCGTGTTATAGTTAGCTTTTCATGAGAGTCCTTGTCTCATCGATCTCTCTTTTCCCATGTTTGAATTCAGAGTAAGTCTTCTGAAGCAAATATCCTGCTGTGTGAAAGGGTTTATGTCATTCCCTGTGAGTCAAATCTTGCAGATATGGTTATGAGAGGGCCATAAATCCCTTTCTCTAACCATGTCCAATTAGTTTGTTTTAGACGTCTTTACTGAGCTGTGATTTAAAAGACTTTTGTATTTCTAATTGACTTGAAGAACATCAGTGTGAGGAATGCGATCATATCACCTGAAACACACAGAATGTGAGGAACCAGAGACTCGTTCTGGTGCAGTGGTGCTTGACTTCGATTTATTGAGGTGAGTGAGATTCTATCGATCTCAGCTGGTGTCCTTAAATGTTATTTATGAGAAGGAAGCAGTAGCTGAAAAGGTCAAAATCAAGTGATTAAGTTGATGATAAAATGATCAATATGTGGAGGATTACACTTTATCTTGCAATGAAATTGGTCTGTAATATTTAAAGCAAAATGTTTGCTCAAGTGAACTTGCCTCAGACATATCTTTCTCTTAGCTGAGAGAGTAAATATTAATCTTTGAGCTTTTTGCTTCACATGTGAAGCCTGTATTTAAAAAAATACTGCTAATTAAACAGCCTGCTTAGATTACATTCTTGCGATCAGCTGTGACGTCTCAAGAGCGTGTATATGTGTTGTAAGGAGCCTTACCTCTTTTTGGAGAAAGAGCGGGAACATCATTGTAGATTGGATAGAAGGTAAGATCAATTTTCAGACAGGAAAGGAAAAGAGCGGCTAGGGTGTAGAAGGAAGACTCTGAAAGTCATCACTGTGCGATTGGGTTGTGACATCCTACAAACCACACCGAAGTGTGTGGAAGGTAGATTTAAGAGCAGCCAGTGGAAATCTTGTTTCATGCAGCACATAGCAGGTTCTGTGATATTATTTGTATCGCTCTTTCTCTTTCAGATCAGGAGACTTTCTGGGCAGGGATCTGTTCCTACACATCTTATCCACCAGCCTCCGCCAAAACATAGGGAGTATTTAATATATGCTTATGGAACTGAGTGGAGTTGAAACTGGCCTTCACAGGAGGTTAACTCAGTAAAATAAAGAACTTAAGGGTTTCAAAAATTGCTACATATGGTATCTCTCTAGCAGCAAGATAATGAAAGGTAAGGGTTGCTTCTTTAGGAGTCTCATACTGAACAAAGTTTGGGTAGTAACCTCTTGGATATTAAAATAACATTCTAACGGGTGTCTTTGCATCCAGTTTTGACTTACCACAATCATTTTTCAGCCAGCATTGCCGTATTAAAACATAAACCAGATCATGGCCAGGCTCAGAACACTTCACTGTGTTCTCTCTTCCTGACCGGCGAGGCCTGGTGTCGGCCCTCCCGATTTCCAGTGCAGTCACACCAGGCGCCTCCCCAGCTTCCTTTTCCCAACTCTGCTCTGGCCACAGGGGTGCCTCTCTGTTCCCTGAAGGGCTGCTTTGCACCTGCTTTTCCTCCTTTCTGTCAAGGAGTCCTCTAACCTTCTCTCGCGTTGGTAGTAGAATAAACGTTCATCTTTTCATTGTTTTCTATCTCAGACACAATTTATAGAGATACTGTCCCTATTCTAAAGTAGGCCCAACCCAGATTGCTTCTATATATTACCCTGATTTATTTGCTTTGTTAGCATTCATTGCAATTTTAATATTTTGGTCTTTTAAATTTTACTTGTTTTAAGTTTTAGTTCTTGACACTAATTTTCCCTATGACAAAAATTTTGCTTTTTTTTTGTTCCTTTGTGTATTCTAGTACTTACTACATTTTCCAGAATGTATAAGGCACCCGATAAAAGTTCGTAGAAGGACTGAGTAGATGAATAATGCATGTAACTCTAAGTTCTTCAGTTTAATATCACAGGGGACTTTCCTGGTGGATACAATTATGTGTGTTGCCTTTAATCATCCCCCCGGAGCTGCTCGTTACAAGAGATGCAGATGCTCTTTACACTCTGAAGTCAGGGGCTGATTATGAAAACCCTGCATGGCTAGCGTCACGGAAAAAGAGATTTTCTCCTGCCCTTCAAGAATCTTCCAGCTGGTCTCATGATCCCATCAACAGGAGACAGGTTAACAGGAGAAAACAAGCACACTTAATTCCATGGTAACCCCACAAACATGAGAGTGTCAGAGACAGAGAGAATGAGATACAGATGGCACCCTGAGCTAAGGATGAGGGGGACACCTTGGGGCTTCCCAGGATGGAAGGTCATTTACAGGACAATGGGAAGACATGTTCAGAAGTTAGATGTTTGCTTTGCCGTATAGATAGGTCATGAAATGATGTCACTGGTGATAACTCTTACTATAGGAAAAACACCATATTTAAATTCTTTGAGGGACAGGTCGAAGTTTCTCTTGAGCCCACAGAATCTCAATTGCCTTCCACCCCAACCAACTCACATGCAAAAGCAGCACGTCTTGGGGAGGCCTGTTCTGAACCCCTTTGCTGGACAGAATGCAGTGAGATGCTAAGTGCTGGTGACATGGATGTTGGGGTGGAAAGGACCTCCTGCTATGGGGTGTCATTGCTTCTAGGCCCTCTCAACAGGCAGAGCTGGGAACAGATGTGTGTATACCAAACTGTGCATGTGCACAGCCCAGTAATTATACGTTCAATGTATAACACATATATTGGAAATATCTGCATCTATAGCAAGCTAACTATGCATTCATGCTGATGTCTCTGACTTTTATTCTGATTTATTCTAGCCTTCCTCCCTTGCTTATCTGTGACCTTTCCAATGAGAAGAAACCTGGCTCCCACCATCTGTTTACTTATTTGTGCAATCCCAGTATGCAGGTACTATGTTCTCAGAATTGTTAAACCACACCCCTGTGGAAAAGCACTTTATCAACTAGAGCGTAGGGCTTATGCACAGTTTCTTTTGTCTTTAGTCTAACAGTCTCTCCAAGCTCCTTCGGCCAGCGCTTCCCTTCCCTGCTTCAGTGAGGTCCTGTCACACGTTTCCAGTGCCGATGGATACTTTTGTAGCGTGTGTCCAACGCGGCCCTGCTGTACAGAGTAGTGTTTCTGTCCCACCGCTCTTTTTGCCACTGCCGCAGTCTTGCCTTTTCAGCATGCCACAGAAATGGAAGTACATAGAATGTAGCCTCCTCAGAGTGGCTTCTTTCACTGAGCAATACGTGTGTGAGATCCATGCCTCTGCATAGTTGAATAGCTCGTTCCTTATTATTGCTGGACAGTATTCCATGGTTTGGAAACATCGCAGTTTTCCCACCCTTTCACGTATTGGAGGGCATCTTGGTTCCTTCCTGTTTTAGAGGGTTGTGGATAAAACTGCTATAAACACTCACATGAAGGTTTCCTGCAGACAGAAATGTCCACTCAATTGTGTAAATACTTTTTTTAAATTTTATTTTTATTTTTATTTTTTAATATAGTTTATTGATTATACCATTACAGTTGTTCTATTCCCCCCCTTCATTCCCCGCCACCCGCACACTCCCTCCCCCACCATTCTCCCCCCCTTAGTTTATAACGTGTCTCAAGTTCTTTAGATTCTATATTTCCCCTACTATTCTCGCCCTCCCCCCTATCCATTTTCTGCCTACCATCTATGCTATTTTCTGTGCCTTCTCCCCCCCTCTCCTCCTCCCACCCCCCTGTTTCTAACCCTCCATGTGTTCTTCATTTTTATGGTTCTGCTCCTGATCTAGCTGTCCTCTTGATTTGCTTTTGTTTTAGGTGTGGTTGTTAGTAACTGTGAGTTTGCTGTCCCTTCACTGTTCATATTTTTTATCTTCTTTTTCTTAGATAAGTCCCTTTAACATTTCATATCATAAGGGCTTGGTGATGATGAACTCCTTGAACTTGACCTTATCTGAGAAGCACTTTATCTGTCCTTCCATTCTAAATGAAAGTTTTGCTGGATAAAGCAATCTTGGCTGTAGGTCTTTGGATTTCATGACTTGGAATACTTCTTTCCAGCCCCTTCTTGCCTGTAAGGTCTCTTTTGAGAAATCCGCTGACAGTCTGATGGGTACTCCTTTGTAGGTGACTGTCCCCTTATCCCTTGCTGCTTCTAGGATTCTCTCCTTCATTTTGGTCTTGGCTAATGTAATTATGATGTGCCTTGGTGTGTTCCTTCTTGGGTCCAACTTCTTTGGGACTCTCTGAGCTTCCTGGATTTCCTGGAAGTCTATTTCCTTTGCCAGACTGGGGAAGTTCTCCTTTATTATTTGTTCAAATAAGTTTTCCACTCGTGGCTGTTTCTTTCCCCCTTCTGGTACCCCTATAATCTGGATGTTGGAACGTTTAAAGATGTCCTGGAGGTTCCTAAGCCTCTCCTCATTTTTTTGAATTCTCATTTCTTCATTCCTTTCTGGTGGGATGTTTTGTTCTTCCTTCTGGTCCATTCCATTGATTTGAGTCCCAGTTTCCTTTCCATCACTATTGGTTTCCTGGACATCTCCCTTCATTTCCATTAGTTTAGCCTTCATATGTTGCTCTAATTTGTGACTATAATCAACCAGTTCTGTGAGCATCCTGATAAATAGTGTCTTGAATTGTGCTTCTGAGAGGCTGGCAATTTCTCGGTCGCTAAGAGTTATTGGCTCTGGGACTTTGAGTTCTTCTTGCGCCATCTTTTGGGCTGTTTGTGCCTGTTCCATAGCAGGATCAGAGCCCTAAAGTGTTCACTAGAGCAGGGCAACTAAGTAGCTGGGTTGTGACGCTGTATGTGGGGGCGGGGTCAAAGAGGGACAATGGCTTCCCTCTGCTGCCTGCCGCCGCATCCCCCACCGGAGCTGCAGCCACCACCGTCACCAGGCCCACGCGTTTCGTTCCACTGCGCGCGAGTGTGCCACCGCTATCAGCCCTCCACCACTGGGTTCGCCCCCTGGGGCCTGCGTGGTCAGTTTCACTGTGCGCGAATGTGCGACCACGGTCAGTCTGCCCCACACCCCGACTGGTTCCGGGCTGCCTGCACACCTAGGTCGAGGGATCTGTCCTGCCCAACCCAGCTCCGCTGCTGGCTCCGCCTCTCTTACCGTCCCCATTGAACGGTTCGTAGTTGTGGGACTTCCGTATAATTCAGTTTTCTGGTCTTTGGGTTTGTCCTAGTTCTCCAAACCTTTGTTGTAATCAAACTTGGTTGTGGGAGAAGGCACAGTGTTTCCACCTGTGCCTCCATCTTGGCGGAAGTCCTCCTGTAAATACTTAAAAGTGTGTTTGTTGGGGTAATAAAGCGAAGTAAAGCATTACTTAGCTTTATGAGAAACTGCCGAACTTCCAACATGTCTTCCAAAGTGGCTGTACCAGCTGCATCCCGACCAGCCATGTGTAACAGTGCCTGGTACTCCATGCACGTTGGTACTTTCAGTGTTTTGCATTTCAGTCATTGTAATAGGTGTGCAGGGGCATCCAGTTGTTTAACTTTGCATTTTCATAATGACAAATAATGCCATTTTTCATGTGGTTATTTACCATCTGTATATCTTCTTTGGTAAAGTGCCCATTCAGAACTTTTGGCTGTTTTTTTAAATACAGTTGTTTGTCTTATTAGTGCTGAATTTTAAGAGTTCTAAGTGTATTTTAGATACAAATCCTTTACCCAGCTACACAATTCGGAAATATTTTCTCCCAGTCTGTGGCTTGTCTTTTTATTCTCTCAACAGTATCTTTCCCAAAGTAGCTTCTCATCTTAATGAAATCTAACTTACTAATTTTTTTCCAGGGATTAGGCCTTTGGTGCTCTTAGAGGTGATCACTAAAGTCAAAGGCACACTGATTTTCTCCTGATGTTTACTTTTAAGAATGCAGATTATTCATAGTTCAGGAAGCTCCTATGATAACTAGATTGCATTATTTTAAACACTGACACACACATCTATTTTTTATATTAAAAAGAGAAATGGGGAACTTAAGTTGTGTACAAAGGATACTCATAGAATGCCGCTTAGTTTGGTGTAGAAATAAAGTCAGTCATTGAAAGCCTCTTGTAAAATACTTCCAACTGTGGTGCTAGCCAATTGAGGATTAATTTTCTTTTACTATTATTAGAACTGCACACACAATCGGTCAATTCCTCCCCCATTGTGTATAGATAATTCCCATTATCATTAATTGGAGTTTCATGTGTAGGGAGAAAAGGAAATATTTAAACTCCATAAGGGGAAAAAAAATTTACCAGCTGTCCATGAGACCAAATTCTCCCAACCAGTAGATGTCATTCTCTCGCTATTTTAATATAAATTTTTAGTGTCTGCCTTTAGTTAACTGTTCTGAAGATAAGTGATGAAAACCAGTTTCATTTTAGTCTGTGCTTCTTGGTCGTTGTTCCAAGTTGGTGTCTTTTCCCTTCCCTAACAGAAAGAGTGCCAGAGTGTGAAATTGGGACAGTTTCACAGAAATGACAGTCAATAAGCTTTGGTCTTTCGGTCACTTAGCCCTCGGCATGGGGTATTTACCTACTTATTTGTTCAATTCACAGTAAAACATTGATTAACTTAGAAGAGAGAGACATTCTGTTCTCATCTGTCTTTCAGAGTAGGGCATTTCATGGTAGGTTTTGGGGGAGTAAAGATAAATGGAGAGAAGCTGTGTATTGTTTTGGTAAGTGCAGGAAAGCAATTGCTCAGGAAGCCCTGGTCCTGGTGCCACAGACCCAGATGGCTGTGAATGTCCTCTCCCTGGAGAGGGCTGTGGCTCACCGAGACCCGCAGCTCATTGTCTCTCTTTGGGCTCTCACACCTACTATGATGGTACACTTAGAACCCCGAAGAACCCACAACTGTGTACGCTACCCGTTAAAGAATAGTGCTTGAAAGGTAGAGACATCGCCTTGGCATCTGTACATATTTAGGTACTGATTATGGCATCAGTACAATTATGGAGCTGGATTGGTTCAAGCACATTTTAGGCAATGGGGACATAATGACACAGTGATTGTTTGTCGGACATGGAGGGGATGGGGAGAATTCAGACGAGAAAATAGCCAATGACCACACAGGATAAAAACATGACGATAGAGTTGAATAGAAAGCACTATGGAAGCATCAAGATATTTCCAGAAAATATGATATCTAAGCAGAATTCTTTTTTTTTTATAAATTTTTTTAAAAGATGTTTTATTTATTTATTCATCTTTAGAGGGGAAGGAGAGAGGGAGAGAAGCATCAATGTATGGTTGCCTTTTGTGCGTCCCCTGCTGGGAGTTAGCCTGCAAGGAACCGGCCTGCAACCCAGGCATGTGCCCTGACTGGGAATCGAACCGCGATCGTCTGGTTCGCAGGCCCGCGCTCAATCCACTGAGCTACGCCAGCCAGCTACGCCAGCCAGGGCAGAATTCTTAAATATGAATAAGAAATATCCATGAGAAAGAGGTTAGGGTAGGATAGCAAAGGACAAAAATATTTAGGAAAAGTACGTTTACTTTCTTCCTTATTTTATCACCAGTATGTAGATCAAGAAAATAATAGATGCATTTTTATGGTATGACTGGGTAGGTAGCTTTTAAGAATCTAATGCCAAATTGGAGAGACTGAGCTCTCCCAAATATAATTAGTGTGCCTGCCATTTCTACTGGCCACGTAGTCATATCAGCATGGAAAAACCAACTATCTTCCACAATTAGTGGATTCTTCAAAAGGCCTTGTCATTTTGGAGAACGTATTTTCAAAATATGCTGCTGTCCCAGTGGCTGGCTGTGATGGTCTGTGTAGTTGTAGCGCACATTTTAAAATTCTGGAAAATATGGAGGCTAAATGCATGAACTTCAAAATAGGCTTATGTACTTTAAACCTAAATCAAGCCGTTTATTGAACTTTTAAGACCATAATAACTCGTTCACCTGATTTTTCTCTGACTGACTTATGAAAACCAGAAAAGAATGATTATTTTGCATAAGTGGGTATGTTCATGATTTTGTTGTCCGTAAATGTCACGTCTCGTCTGTCAGCGTGGATAGGTATTCAGCGCAGTTCACCCATTTCTGTGGTATCTCTCCAGCCAACTAACTGTCCTGTATGCTAAACATCCTTAGTGCCAGTAATACATATATTAATAAAAACATACATTTACAATCATCAGATATTTTAACTTTAAATGACTTGTGTAGCTATTGGACAATTAGAAATAAAGTAGTAAAGCAGAATTTGCCACCGCGATATATGTGTCTGAATAAAAGATGATTTTGAACTGGTTACTTTTAAGAAACAGCAGACTCAGGGGAAGCTTTGAAAACCCAAGGTGAAGTTACCCTTTATAAGAGACATTTACACTTATAAGGGGAATCTCCATTTGTAAGGGGCTCACCCTCTCTGAAACAAGAAAAGTATAACTAAATCTTTAGGGACTGTTGTAAGAGAGGAAGGCAGAGACTTAAGTCCGCATAACAGCCACACCCTCCTTGTGCTTGGCTTTCCTCGGTAGTCTCCCATAACTGTCCGTAGTCCCCAAACATCGTTTTCGGGTCTTCAGGCAGACACAGCATTTAAAGTGGTGGGCGGGGCTTTCTGGGAGTCACTCAGGTTTCCTGGGTGCGTCGCATATTCGCGGGAGGTACAGTTCTCCTCCTTGGTCTGCGGCTTCACTTTCTGTGATTTCGGTGGCCAGCGGTAAGCCATAGTCCAAAAGTATGACATAAAAAATTCAAGTAATAAACTATTCATAAGTTTTAGATTGCATGCCATTCCAAGTATGGTAATGTGCAAACTAACTGGAGATATTAGAGATTTGCTGTGAAGTGCTTAATCCATAATTTAGCACATAACAAAACTCAAAAAACAAAGTTTTTAAAAAATATATTTTTACCATTAATTAACTGAACCAAATACAATACGTTACCTACATAATAATCCCCTGCTTGCTATTCGTTTACATTAAAAAGTTTCCGAAAGGGAGCTCAATTGAAGATTGACTTCTAAACCGTTGACATATGTAGGTAGTATATTGGTTTTTTAATACGTTTGTCATTCACAGTTATTTATTTGAAAACATTAATCAGCTTTATTTCATCAGGGATATGAAAACGGCAACAGCCTTGGCCAGTGTGGCTCAGTTGGTTGGAGCACGGTCCTATACACCAAGTTGGTTGGTTTTATTCCCAGTCAGGGCACGTGCCGAGGTTGAGGGTTTGGTCACTGGTTGGGGTGTGTATGAGAAGCAATCAATCAATGTTCGTCTCTCACATCCATGTTTCTCTTCCTCTTTCTCTTCTTCCCTTCCCCTCTCTCTAAAATCAAGAAACATGTACTCGGGCGAGGATTTAAAAAAAAATGGCAACAACCACAAAATTTCCAAGCCTGTCTTCTCTTTGCACCTAGAAACTTCCAACCATTATTTTGTACCCCAGTAGTAGTCAGAGAACAAAGCCCCTGAGCATGGTGGTGCAAAAATGATTCTCATTATGAAATCCTACCATCTTCAAGGCAACCTTTTTATAGTTCCCCACATGAATTTAATTTTCTGAGACTCCGGAGAAAGGTCATAAGGCCCCAAGTCAAGATCTCACTCACTTACGCCCAAGTACAGTGCTCTGATGGGGCATCTGCATTTGCCCCATTGTTGGCTTCAGTCGAAGCCACTGGGAATCAGTGCCCTAAGACAAACAAGAAGCTGAAAGCTTCGCTAGGCTCAGTGAAATGTAGTTTCTAGAAGGAAAGTGGAGGTCTGTGCGCTAATGTAGAAACCCGAGGCCATCTGTCCAGCAAAGAAACAATCTACTAGTCAGGGGAGCGTGTTTTCAAAGGTCCCCCACTTCCATCTGTGATTTTGAACTAGAAACATAATATGTCTGGTCATTACTCCCCCACTTCTAAAATGTGACAAGCTATATATATATATAATGCTTTTAAATATGCATTCTGATCTTTCTTTTGTGAAAGATAGCAGTTTTCTTCACAAAACTGTGAACATAACTTCTTAAGTATACTCATTGAACAAAAATTTTGCAATACTGTGTTTTTTTGTTTGATTAGATAGGATGATTGCTCATAAAACTCACAATTTAGACATCCTAATACAAGCTTAATAATACCCAATTATGAGGCATTTCCTACCAGGACATTTTTACACTTTTATCAAAGTTAATTCACTTTTTAATCCTATCAGTTGTGTTAATGAATCACAGAGCAGATTTTCGAATCCCGGTCTCCTCTGAACTTTGATTTTCCTCTGTGCTGTGCTCCCCAGTCTATCCTTGAATAAGAAAATATGTCATAAAAGAGAATAAGTAAGAGAGGATGAGAGCAATAGTTGGAAATTAGGCTATATTATAAGTGACTCAGAAGGAATGTAAACCTCTTGGGCTTTTCCCCACTGTGCATGGGACTGGTCCGCCTTACGTGATACTGCCAACGGGGCCCACAAAGGCCAGAGGATTTTCAGACCTCTGGGTTACACGTAGAAGATTTTCTGTGAGTGATGTATGAATAGAAATAAAATTTCAATCTTCCTCACTTTCAATGCCCACCTTGTTTTCCAGGCAACTGTTCTTTGCATCGCCCAAGGGTGTGTGGGACTATTGGTGCAATGTCAGGGAACCCGGGCATCCTTCGTGAGTTTGAACGCCCTGTTGCAGCCCCCGGGCAGTTTGCCTTACTGGGTAGGCATGTGGGGCAGAATCTGTCTCTTCCAGTCTTCTACCGAAGGAGCCTGCTTCCGTGAAACTTGCCTCTCATGTTAGCATTACAAAAGATCACAGCTGGAGGGAGGGAAAAAGCTAACAAACAAACAAGCAAGCCTGTCTTTGCCTCTTCTCAGATGTGTTTCTTACACTTTCTTTTCCCCCCGGGTCCGGTTTCTACTGTACAGTTTGATATACAGAAAGCACAGACTCAAGAGGGAACGGAAGTGTAGGGCTACCTTCCGTGATGCATATTAAAGTCACCTCTGTGAAAAAGGGCTAGAAAGTGCTGAGGTTTCAAAAACAGTAGGAAATTATCATACCCACCTCACTGAGTCTACCAGCCGTATAGTGTGTCTGTATGGGGAGCTATTGATCTCTGAGTCTGAATGGAGCATTGCTAAATCTGTGGCTCAGTTTGTGGCGTTGAGTAACAAGCTTCACAAAACACTGATCCGTGGTTGTTCCGATTATAGAATACAAATAACAAGACCAGACCTAGTTTGCATTTGTGCCTTGGAACGACAGTTAATAATTTGAGCGACTCAATACAAATGATCGAGCTGAATGTGGCAGGTCATGTGGTAAAAATGAAAGCATACCTTATTGTTTTATGAAAACATGCAGTTCCAAAGAAAATGACTGGGGCAAAAAAGACTGATATCTGTTTTAAACAACGAGATGCTTATTAATTAGCTGCTGCATGTGACTAGAACACATTAGGTCAGGGATCAATATTAAAACAAAAAAGCAGACGATGCTCTCAGGTCTACCACACTTTGATGATCTTACTGCATGTGTAATTATAAGAAGATTTTACTAACATTGTTCTACTTTCACTATAATGGCCGTATAATGGGAATTGAAGATCTTTGTTCACGTTGCAATAAAACCTAGTAAAGAGGATATAATACCTTTGATTATTCATTTGGAAACAAGTTCTTACCAATTTACACCATCTTCAGATGACAGATTCACTTTTTATTCTGATTTAAGACATATGTCAACAAAATGTCACTTTTGTCCCTCCCCTTTCCGAAGGTATTTTCCTTATGACATTTTGGCTTTGCTGCATCTTAGTACAAAATAGGTTACTTGGTCATGTACTAACACTGAATTCTGCAAGTAAGTTTTTTTTTTTTTAAGGTTACTGCGTAGTTAAGGGTTAGGTTGTAGCCTGAGGCTTTTGCTATTTCTTCACTGCTTCTGTAGTCTTTTAACACAAAGTTTATTATCTGTATCATGTAAGTGTTTACTTCTACCTAGAGTTGTGTATGATCGCTCCAGGTATTTTTTATAATATCCTATTTTGACAGTAATAAAAATCTATGCCTTATCAACTGCCTATCACGTGTAGGGCGCTGTTGGGCACTGGGGGTATCACAAGGGGTGATTAAATGATCAGGGCAAGGTATTTGATTTCAAGGAACCTAAAATCCAGCTTCTCTTAACTTCATAGTAATTTTAAGGGTGTGATATTATATTCCCGTTTATGGTGCAGAGAAAATAAGTCTCAAAATTAACTAACACATACAAATCAACACAGGGAATAATTTCTAGAAGGAGTCAAATCTGATCCTAAAGCGCTTGCTCTTTGCTGTCTGTTACACCCATCGGAAACCTTTCCACACTTAACACGCACAATGGAGCTCAAATGGCTCAGGTTGAGTGCTCCAAGAAGAAGGAATTTGAAAAAATCATCTTTATCCTTCAACCATGATTTTAGATGACAGTCTGCATTATATATTCAAATGCTGCCCAACTGAAATATGCTGTGCAAATCCAGGGAACATGGAGACAAATGAGGTGATGGTGATGAGTCATGTGAGAGGGGCCTACTCTGGCTGAAGGGATGACCAAAGCACGTGTCAGATCTGCTGAAGAATTCGGCTAGTTCAGTTATTAAAGAAGTGATACACTTAGAGGTACTTGAAAATAAGATTGGTGGTGACTGAATGTGGCAGCAATTGTCTTTAAGCTGGGTAGTATAAATGATCGGCTAATGTGTGTGTAAGCAAAGATGTAAAATGAGTGTATGTGTTTTCTTTTAAGTAACACTTTTTTATTTTAATATTTTTTATTGTTGTTCAAGTGTAGTTGTCGCCATTCCCCCCGACCCCGCTCCAGCCATCCTCCCTCCCACCCTCAATCCTGCCTCCCTTCGGCTCTGTCCATGTGTCCTTTATACGTGTTCCTTGACATCTGTTCTTCCTCTTCCCCCCTTTATCCCTTCCCACCTCCCCTCTGTTTGCTGTCAGTTTGTTCTTTATTTCAATGTGACCAACACTTTAAAATGTAAAACTAGCGAATACCTTGTGCTGTAGAATGTCTGTTGATTTGTTGAAATCTGAGACCACAGTTTGAATTTAAGCCTTAATTTAAACTCCACACATCTGGTAAAATTATATAATTTAAATTTTTTGATTGGGTTAATGTGGATTAGACAAAGTGGAATATAATTTTAGCTATTTTTCTCTTGCTGTTTTTCAAACTGACCTGTCACTGATGAATAAAAAGGCTTCTGGCAAGAAAGTCTAAGGTGGTGATGTTGTTGTCCATAATAAAAATCGAATTAGGGAGGTTGGGTAGGCCCACGATGGGTATTTATACACCTGGAATTTGGGTAAAGAGGTAAGAGGAAATCAAAGCTGGCTAAAAAATGGTGTGCTCAGAAGCAATTGTTTTTCCAATAACAGAAGCATCCCTCAGAGGCAAAGGACTTGCAAGGAGTGCTGGAGAGGATAATGAACTTGGTTTTAGAGGTTGCAGCAACCTCTAAAATGAAAACTTGTATGATGAAGAGTGATAATGGTCATGAGTACCTTATTTAACATTTATTGAGACCGTAGTAAGCTCTGCCAAGTCCTTTTTATATATTAACTTATTAATTACTTAAAGTCAGATGAGTAGATGGTATAACTCTATTTCAGAGACTAGGAAACTGAGAATCAGTGAACTTCACTGACTCTCCCAAGCTCACACCGTGAGAAACACACAGAGCCTTTAGTCGGGTCTGTCTGATTCACCTGTTACCGTTTTCTCTGTGCAATAGAACAGCATAAAGTAGAATGTCTAATGACCACTGATTCAACATTGAATTTTCATTCTCCTGTATGAAGCGGTACCACCATTTTGATTCAGTTTTGAATTTGTGTCTGGTATTTTCCCGATATGCTATATTTACATGGGTTTTGAATGATTGGTCCAGGGAACCTAAACTGTTAATATTCTGCCTTTGAAATTCTGTCCTCAGTCAAGCTGCACTTGTTTGTCCTCCTGTTGATTCGTGATGGAGATGACTCAGTGACCTGCCAAAGCCTTCCTCCCATTCTATGTCAGTTGTGTGGTGCCTTCCAAGACAGGGACTACAGTTCCTAGCCTCTTTATCTTCAGTGCAGGGCCATGAACCTAGTTTTCATTGATATAATATGGGTGGAACTGCTGTGTGACTCTTCTGGGTAATGGCCTTCAAAAATGGGTGTGCTTTGTAACCCCTCCCTCCAGTTGGGTCTAGGCATTGACAAGGTTCTAGAGATGGCGGAGTGGAAGAAGTATCCCACCTGGTTTGCACCGAGAAAGAAGCATCTCTTGTGTGTGAAACATTAGAGTTTTGAATTTATTTTTAGAGCATTTTAGCCTAGCATAATTAACATTTCTACTATCAATACAAATGGTTCTGTTTTATAATAACAATAGTAGAATGAAATGTTACATTATCATCTGTAGAACATGTTCAGACACTTAGATGCCTTTGCAAGCTACTTAGAAGCCATCTTGAGTTCTTTGATGGTATGGATTTAGGATTTGGTGTGAACTGTGGCCTGTGCACTTCAGTCCCACTGCTTTTTGCTACGAAGAAGTTGTGATCAAGCTCCTATTTCCCACGTTATGCTTCCTGGTGGGATGAATGAATGTTTCCTGGCGTCTGGGCCTAGGCCCCATCTCTGAATCTACTGGTATGCTCCGTAGTGGGTCCATCTGAAGGAAGGCTTCTTTTCACAAATGTCCCCTAACGTCGCACAACGCATTTTTTCCCACAGGCAGATGATTTTATTCTTTCTGAATTCTGTTCGTCTCTGAAAGTTTAATTTTTGAGATGTGCATAGGTTATCTTACCTCTACAGATGTCTCCCAGGGAGAGGCTTTTGTGGTCAGGCTGTTCCTGAAAGGAGCTCTACATCAAGGCTCCTGTTAAGAGCCCTGTGACTCACTCACAGGGGTCTTCTGACACTACTTAATGCTCTCTACTTTGTGTACCTCCGAAGGGTTGCCTCTGATTCAGGCATGCAGATCCGTGCTAAAAGATACCATTTTCAGGCAAGTTCTCTGGAGGTCAGGAAAAACAAAGGGCAACTCTCAATTCACCTTTTAAAAGAATTAATCATTTATTCTTCGGCATTGTTGTTTGGCCAGGAGCCTTGCGCAGCGCTGCCTGTCTTGAGGCTTTCAGTTAGTTGTTGCCTGCCTCAGGTAAAGCAGGAGAATAGTATTTGCAAAACAGGTTGCGAGGGATTAAAAATTTAATCTGCCTAGAAACTGGACTAGTGGGCCTTTGCTAGAGAACAGCTTCTAACTCTAGATACCAGTTACCAAGTTCTTAGAGCAGAACCCAGACAAAAAGCGGACCAGGCAAGAAGGGCCGTTGTACGAGTAAACCTGCTTCCTTTTTCTTGAACCTCTGAAGGGTTTTTTTGTGCATTTCTCTGTCATTTCCTGGCAAGACAGGGTCACCATTGGACTGGGTCCTGGAAAGGCCCACCTACATTGGCATCAGTATGCTTTAGTATTTAATTTGACTTTTCTACTATAAGTAGGATATAAATATTTTTAAATGATTACCGAGTTGGATTCCAATTCCAGCCCCGAGGTTTTCCAGCTCTGTGATTCTTTAGTTTCAGTTGACTCATCTGTAAATTACAGGTAATAATATTTATTACAAATAGAGTTACTGTGAGAAGCAAATGAGTTACTGCATTTAAAGGGCTCCATTCAATTTTTTTTACTTTCTAGAAAATAAATGGTCAACAAAAGCCAACTCTTCTTGCGTTGTTGGGTGGCAGTTGTTCATAGAAAAAGTATACTTGCTCTGAATTCCCTCTTCTCTTCAATGCCTTCTTTTCCCTTAGAAGTTGTAATGCAGCTAGTAGGATCTTGTAGCATTGAGAGCATTTTGTATCTTAAGCACGGCTCTCCCTCTCTCTTTCCTGATGAACTCTGTTTTCACTGCTAGCTTCTCTCCAGGTCTGTGTGGTTCAGAAGTGCCCTTCTTTAACAAACAGTTGATTGAGAATATCAAATATTTCTTAAATGGTTGTTGCAAATGGGGAAGTAGTACTACTGGCATCTAGTGGTTTGAGGCCAAGGCCAGTGCCAAACATACTGCAAGAGGAAAGACAGNAGAAGGGCCGTTGTACGAGTAAACCTGCTTCCTTTTTCTTGAACCTCTGAAGGGTTTTTTTGTGCATTTCTCTGTCATTTCCTGGCAAGACAGGGTCACCATTGGACTGGGTCCTGGAAAGGCCCACCTACATTGGCATCAGTATGCTTTAGTATTTAATTTGACTTTTCTACTATAAGTAGGATATAAATATTTTTAAATGATTACCGAGTTGGATTCCAATTCCAGCCCTGAGGTTTTCCAGCTCTGTGATTCTTTAGTTTCAGTTGACTCATCTGTAAATTACAGGTAATAATATTTATTACAAATAGAGTTACTGTGAGAAGCAAATGAGTTACTGCATTTAAAGGGCTCCATTCAATTTTTTTTACTTTCTAGAAAATAAATGGTCAACAAAAGCCAACTCTTCTTGCGTTGTTGGGTGGCAGTTGTTCATAGAAAAAGTATACTTGCTCTGAATTCCCTCTTCCCTTCAATGCCTTCTTTTCCCTTAGAAGTTGTAATGCAGCTAGTAGGATCTTGTAGCATTGAGAGCATTTTGTATCTTAAGCACGGCTCTCCCTCTCTCTTTCCTGATGAACTCTGTTTTCACTGCTAGCTTCTCTCCAGGTCTGTGTGGTTCAGCAGTGCCCTTCTTTAACAAACAGTTGATTGAGAATATCAAATATTTCTTAAACGGTTGTTGCAAATGGGGAAGTAGTACTACTGGCATCTAGTGGTTTGAGGCCAAGGCCAGTGCCAAACATACTGCAAGAGGAAAGACAGCCCCTGCCCCCCCCGCCCCCGATCAAAAAATCACACAACTTCCTATGTCAATTGTGCCAATGATGGAAACCCAGTATGGAAGAATAGGCAGCAACTTCAGTGTAGAGAAAGGGAGGAGCAGGATGGGGCAAGGAGTGGGCCTATTTCTATACCCGATAGTAATCATATAGGGAGTACTCCATAAATGTGAGTCATGCGTGTTGTTACATGGTTAAATTATGTCTCTAGTAATGTGGTTGCTTCCATGTAAGGTTTTAATAATGGCAAATTATAAAACAATGTATTAGCCAAATTTATTACTGTAATTCATTTTTACCATGTGAAATTTGAAGATTATGGGTGCTCGTGACGACCCTCCACTGAATTCTACCCTGTTAATTGAAAATTTTATAGACACCATCTGAGAGTAAGCCAGCTGACTTAAATTTGAGCTACCTGATAAGAAAAAATTAGATTTATTTTCTGAAATAATATTCAAAGCTCTCTGGGGGTTTTTAGAGAATTACAGCTTAGTGGATAAAAACTCAGGTTCCAGAAGCCTCCCCAGTCTAAGTGGTCACTAGCTAAATGACCTCAGGTATGTTGCGTAACTGCTGTAGGCTTCAGTGTCTCTCACAAGTGCCTGTCAGTGCCAGTGACTGATGCTCACAAAGCATCCATCGCAGGGCTGATGTAACATATTTTACCCATTGACCCTGCTGCTCCCACTGATAAGGATTCCATTTAGGCCCAGGAAGCACATAGTAAAACGGTCATCGGTCAAATGTGCACTGTGGCATTTTGGGCATGTACAATTGTTTTTAGGTCTCCTTGGCAGGTAAATAAATACTCTCCAAATTTTTTATTTTCACATCAAGTTTAAAAGTCTGTAAATCTGAGAAGCAGAAATTGTGCACGGCAGATTTATAGAAAACTAGTTTAGCCTTGTTTGATGCTATTTGTGTTATGATGAACTAACTCATAGACCGATGGGCACCAATATCCAGAAACTGTTGGCTGTAAGCAGTTAGGTTTTCTACAAAATGAAAGCACAAATATTTAATCTGACTCCTTTTACGAGGGTCTGTGGCTATTTGCTTGGTTCTCCTCTGTGGTACCAAAGCACAAAGCAGGAACTACCCGGTTCCCATAAAGAACGACTGCAAGTAACCTCTTCAGTCGGATGATAAAAGTGGAGTCTCACAGAGACACATTAAGTGTACCCTGGGCTTTAAAACAATTGTTGGTGTATAATTTACTTACATTATCCCTTTAGTTTCAGGTGTACATTATCATGATTTGATGTTTTTGTACATTATGAAATGATCCTCATAATAAATCCAGTTACCATCTGTTACCAGGCAAAGTTGTTACAATATTGTTGACTATACTTCATAGTTAACAATATAGTCAACAAAAGTACAGTCAACAATATTTTAACAACTTTACAATACAATTATGTAGTGCTGTACATTATGGCTGCATGACATTTATTCTGTAACTGGAAATTGTAACATGGTTACCTCTTAATCACCTTCACTCATTATGCCTGCCCCTCTATACTTCTGCTCTGTGGTAATCACCAGTTGGTTTTCTGTCTCTCAGAGTCTATCTCTGTTTTGTTTTGTTTTGTTTCTCTTCACTTGTTTTTTGTTTTTTGGATTCCACATGTAAGTGAAATCATGTATGTGTCTGACTTATTTCACTCAGCATAATAACCTCTAGGTTCACCCATGTTGTTGCAAGTGGCAAGGTTTTTTTGGCTGAGTAACTTTCCACTCTATATATACCACAATTGCAGTGACATGATACTATACACAGAAAACCCTGAAGACTCCATGAAAAACTATTAAGCCGCTAAATGAATTCAATAAAGTCAGAAGATACAAAATTAATATACAGGAATTTGTTGTGTTCCTATACACTAATACTGAGTTATCAGAAAGAGGAATTAAGAACATAATTTTATTTATAATTGCATCATAAAGAATAGCACAGGAATAGATTTAACCAAGAAGGTGAAAGACTATATTCTGAAAATGATAAGGTGTTAATGAAATAATTTGAAGACAGCAGAAATTAATGGAAAGATATACTATGCTCATGGATTGCTGTAATTAACATTCTTAAAATGTCCATAGTACCCAAAGCAATCTACAGATTCAATGAAATCCCATTAAGAGACTATTGACATTTTTCACAGAACTAGATCAAAGAATCTTAAAATTTGTTTGGAATCACAAAAGACTCTGAGTAGCCAAAGCAATTTTGACAAAGAAGAACAAAGCTGAAGGTATCACACTCTGGTTTTAAGCTATATTACAAAGCTATAGTAATCAAAACAGTATGATACTGTCACAAAAACAGACACATAAATCAATAAAATGCAATAGGAAGCCCAGAAATAAACCTGCATGTATATGGTCAATAAGTCTTTGACAAAGTAGGCAAGAATGTGTAATGGGGAAAGGACAGTCTCTTTAATAAATGGCATTAGGAAAACTGGATAGCTACATGCAAAAGAATGAATCTGGGCCACTAACATGTTAAAGAATACATTCAAAATGGATTAAAGACTCAAATGTAAAACCTGATACCATAAAACTTCTAGAAGAAAAGATAGGCTGTCAGCTCTTTGACATCATCTTAGAAATATTTTTGAACCAGCCTCCTCAGGCAAAGGGTGCAAAACAAACAAATAAACAAACAAACACAAGATTGCATCAAACCAAAAGCTTTTGCATAGTGAAGAAAACCATCACCAAAATAAAAAAGCAACCTTATGAATGAGAGAAGATATTTTTTAAATCACATATTTGATAAGGGATTGATATCCAAAAAAATATAAAGAACTTATACATCTTAATATATTTTAAAAAGCCAACCCTTATTCAAACTGGGCCTCTGTTGCAATCTTTCTTTTCAATCTTGTACTGCTCACCGCCAATAGGTGAAGGGCAGTGTGGTGTATATTTATCTTCCCCTTCCTCCTGTTTTATAACAGCACCCTCTCTTCCTTTTCACATGCATCTTTTTCTCTGTGCAGCTCTGTTGGGATTGCCAATCAAGGAATTGTGCCTCCCGTTATTGTAGTGTCCCCAAACTAGGCCAATTAGATACTTTCCATTGGACCTTCAACTGCATATTTAGTTTCTCCAATTGTCCTTTTCTTAATCTGGCACACTAGCATTATCCTTGAATCTGTGCACTACATGACAACATTTTAGTACTTTTCTTATCTTCTGTGGTTATTTAATGCTGATTTCTGTTGCTTACAACCAACAAAATCTTACCTAACAGAAGCAATACTAATAACAGAGGCCAGTTAAAGAGTTGGTTTTGGGACCAGGGAATAACTGAATAAGTATAACTGTTTAGTAGCCATGGGTCAGTGGAAAAAAAGCTGTGTCACTCTCATATTCTAGGTGAGAATGTCTAAGTACCTATTTAAAAATTTTCAGCCCTGGCTGGTGTGGCTCAGTGGGCTGAGTGCCGGAATGGGAAGCAAAGGGTTGCTAGTTCGATTCCCAGTGAAGGCACATGCCTGGGTTGCGGGCCAGGTCCCTGGTTGGGGGAATGGGAGAGGCAACCACACAATGATGTTTCTCTCCCTCTCTTTCTCCTCCCCTTCCCCTTTCTCTAAAAATAAGTAAAATCTGAAAAAAAAATTTTCAATGAGTGATTTTATTTCCACCGTGACAGGATATTTTATTCGCTTCCTCACAGATCTTTTCCATTTTTTCTAAGACATTTTTCCTTGGGTCAGAGTATTAGTTGCTCCAACAGGGCACATTTTTATTGAATGGACATGTTTGTTCCTAATGCTTTGATTTTGCAGTTGCCAAAAAGGAAATCAAACTGACTTACTCATACAAATAGACTGGGCTCCATGCTTTCTCTCTCATCCTTGCGTTCAAGGTAGAGCTATGCTTCTATTTTAAGAATCAACAAATTTCTAGAAGAGATAAATTATTATTGAAGAATTTCTACATAATCAGAATCCTTAGAGGCAAATAGTAATTGTAATTTGGACCCAGAGATTAAAGCTACTTCAGTAATGATACTTGTTAGATATTTTCCTTCCTCTTCTCCAGCCTATTGAGGAGCAACAACTGCTTAGTGTCCTGATAGACACAACCAACGTAAACATGCTGATTATTCCTGGTATGACGTCATGCTTGTAGAGCGCCAGATGAGGGCTCGTAGTGATTGCCCAAGATGTAATGACACATTTTTAGGTTGCACAAGAAACAAACAAGCAAAAAGTGTTATGATAATCTATCTGCAAATGGCTTTCTAGTAAGCAAACATTTATTATTCTTTGGTTTCTCTTAACGAAGTTCATTTTATTAATAACAGATGGTGAAGATCCATGATAAAAAATGCAAAGGAGACTGTAAGATGGCTTATTGTTCTCATTGAGGAAATATCTATGCATCCTTTATACATGTTCCTTGATTACCCTTCTCTTTCATTCCCTTGTTATCCCCCTCCCTCCCCTCTGGTTATTGTCAGTTTGTTCTTTATTTCAAAGTATCTTGTTAAATTTTGCTTGCTCATTTTGTTGACTACATTCAGCTTATAGGTAAGATCATATGGTATTTGTCTTTCACCACCTGGCTTATTTCACTTAGCATAATACTCTTCAGTTCCATCCATGCACTTGCGAAGGGTGGGAGTTCCTTCCTTCTTTCTGCTGCATGGAATTTCATTGCGTAAATGTACCATAGTTTTTCGATCCTTTCATTTACTGATGGGCACTTGGGTTGGCTATTGTAGATTGTGCTGCTGTTAACATTGGGATGCATAGGGTAGGACTAAGGGTGAGAGGTGAAGGTGTATGGGGCAGGGGAGAGTGGTCAGGGGAAGTGGAGACAACTGTACTTGAACAACAGTAAAAAGGAAATATCTATGCAAATATAGCAGAACTAGATATGAATAAAATTATAGAAGGGTTAGTTTTCATTATTATTTAAGCTTGGCTCTCAGAATAGAAAATTGGGGGGCTTTGTAACTTACAAAGTAGTGTAACTTTCCCAGCAAAACCTTCAAGTCATATCTTCTAAATATGGTTATAAGTTTTTTCTCTATATTTTCTTCACATAGTAGTCTTTCATAATTAGGAAAAAGCAAAAAGAACAGGGAATTAGGGTAAAAAATACATCAGCTCACAATTAAGCACAATTTTTATATACACAAAAATACTTTAAAGAACAGAAGGAAAGTCTTTAGTATTGGAAATAGGATCAGTTATATAATGTAAAAGTCATACAGCCAAAGGACAGAATACTTAGAATCTAGGTCTAGCTGCGACACAAGTTACTCTCAAGGCCTAAGTAAGTCACTTACTTAATCCAATGCCCATAAAATGTCGATAAAATAAGATGGCCGAACCTTAAACCCAGAGTTTCATCAAGTTAGTTCTGAGTCAGACCTAGTACAGCTGACTGTTTGATCAGCATGTGATTTTTATAAATGGAATCTGATGCACTTTGTCAGAAGATAGTCTGTGATTCTGTACGAGCTCCATCACTCCTTGATGTCTTCTCTTTCTGTTACCAGTCTGGTCCCTGAGGATAATTGATTCTATTAGGGAGATGCTCTCTGAGGACAGTTATGGTCTCACAATCTTCTGATTCTAACTATGTGGTTTTGGAATAGGCCAGCTCACCCTGTTTGAGCTTTCTTAATGTACTCGAAGAGCAAAAAGAATAGGAGGCTGAATGGTATGTTTAATTTGAGCATAGAGTCAATTATTATGTTAGAATGAATATCTAGAAACTCTGGAGAAATTTTTTTTAAAGTGTATCTGTATGTATGTAACTTTAGATAAATGTATGTACACTATGTAAACCACAAGGTTTTCAAATTACATAGCTCATGGAAAGTTATACGTTCTGAAAACATACCAATTGTTTTCATCTGAAATGGGATAATTATATTATTTTTTATTACATCTGAAGTCCAGTTTATTCATTATGTATTTGTTCATGTATTTTTATAGTTGTTCAATTGCAGTTGCCCCCATTTCCCCCTGTGACTCTTGCAGCCCTATTAATGACTTAGAAAGACATTTATTTGGTAACCTCTGTTGGTAACACATAGCTGAGAAAAGAAATAGAACTGGTGTTTAATTTATTCTCCTCTTTTTACTTCATTCCTATCAGAGATCCCTTCATGTTTCTTTATACCTCCTTAATTATCAGTAGTGTTTTTCCTTATCCAGTTGTACAAACCAGTCACATACCAAAAAGACTTGCATTTTCTCTTGCTTTATTCCATAGAGAGAGAGGCATTAAATTTTAAATCTATATGGTTCTTTCCAAATGGTCGGCTATAACACATACTTGTCTCACTAAACTAAACAATTACTCAGTTTGAATCTCCATTTCAGCCATTTATATCCAGTGGGAATTACTGCGTATCTTAGTTTTTACTTAAGAGGCACAATTAGAAGATGAGGAAATAGAATTTTGAGAACCACTTCCTTTTTTCCAGAAGAGTCTCTAGATATCTTTCTTAGTTGTCTCTTCTGCAGATATTTTCTGCGGTAAGCGGTACCTTCATTCTCGGTGGGATAGAGCCTCTGATTGTCATTCTCAAAGCATCAGTGAAGGCTCTTTAAGGACGTGCAGTAGCTGAGAAATGCTTACCTGAAAATAAATTTTTTCTCTATATCGTCATGTGTAACCCTGATGTGATGGCTTATTACCTGTCCTCATATAGAGATTGGCATGGTCAGGTGCTACTGACTCATTTGTCATTTCCAGCCCAGAGCGACAAAATTCCTTGTCCAAGGGCATGGACCTGACTAACTCAGTATTAACATGCAAAACATGCGGGAGACGGTTCTGTTCTCTCACGCATTCCACTTGGTCTAATTGCGCTTCACCAACCTTTTCTCTTTGACAGAACAACTTTGAATGCATGTCAGGAGGGAGCTCTATAAATATTTATTGAATAGAACAGATTGTTTGGATATGAAATGAGTTTAGAGACAGGAATTAAGGCCAATAAAACTCTAACTTTCTGGTGTAGAAAAACGTGCGCTGGGAGAATGCCCAACATCACATGTTAAATAATAGCCACTTCCGTTTTTAGTATTCCACTTGACGGAGTGTTATATTAGAACAATATAACTTAAAAGAAATTGTCAGGGGATAGAAATCTTCAGTGTATTCATCATTCACTTATCTGTCTGTTTATTCATTCACTCCCCAAATAATATTTCTAAGGATTATTTAGGACTTTTGTAAAAATACATGTGAAGTATTTTTAATTATATTAAAATATGCAGGAAAAGCAAGATAATGATAGTAAATCCAGGGACGGTATCTCTAACAGAATGATGCTCTGTAAGTGCTGAGAATTCGCCTTGGATAGTTACAAGACTTTCCTGCAATCTGCACAAAGAAAAAATGCAGATCAGTTACATGTTGCATTTTCATATGGTTAATTTATTAGAAGAACCACAACAGTTTTCTGGATGTGAGATACTAGGGAAGATTTCCCTCTGAATATTATAAGACATAAGAAAAATTTTGATAACATCCAAAATTTTTGATGTCAAAAATTTTTTGATCAACGGTGCTTTTAACTCTGGCTGATACTGTGAGCATTTATGTGTCTCAAGTGAGGCATCTGTGTACTTTGTTTTTTTCCGGTGAAGAGTCTATTTTGATATTGCTGGTGACAATACATCTTCAATGGTACCTCATTCTCTTATTGCCATACGTTTAAAAATGCACGACCTTATTCCCTGTAACTCTTTCTCCCACTCCACTGTGTGTATAACTTTATCATCTTACTGGTCCTCAGTGTCCTTCTTGATAAAATCTGCAGTCCAATCAGCGAGTGGCAATCTAGAAAAATCCTTACTTTTTCCCAGACTATCTTCCATCAATTATTTCTGATAAGAGCTGCATTTTGACCAACCTCTTCTCATTAGTGCCCTACTACACAAGTTAGAGACTTCTTCAAAGCCTTCTTCCACCAGGCATTTTCTAATGAAGGATCATAGAAATGATGCTCTGGTTGACTTTCTTCCTTCCCTAAAGCAGTTGTGCCTAACACTTAGAAAATATTTAAATATCTTTGTGGAGTAAAGAAGACTTTTTAAAATCATCTAAAATTGATTCTAGAACTTTGGAATCATAAAATGATAAAAATGAACTTTTTAGAAAATGATTTTAAAATTATTCTAAATCCATAGTGATTTAGATGGTCTAAATCACAGACTATCTGAACACCTTGATATATTCAACTATATCCCATAATGTTAACCCCAGCAACTAAGAATATTTGGTCTTTGATATCCCTGTGTGTCTAGATTATATTTCTTTGCCAGTAATTTATTTCTTTTTTACCCATAGGTTTTTGTTATAAAGCTGAACAGCAGAATCAAAATAGTCCCCTAGGTAAATGGAGTTATCAAATAGCCAAAAAGCAAGCCAGCCAACTTGAAATGTTTTATAGGATAACATATGTCTGTTCCAGAAAATCATATAGGAGGAGCAAGACTCTGAAAATTTGAAGATATATTTTGTTGGTCTACTAAACATCAGAAAGAGTCACCAAAAATGAACCATTTCATACTGTTCCGGTGTTATAAGACAATGGGTTTCTTAGAACTATCCAATACATAGCTGTTAAAACACCAAGTCAGAGCTTCCTTATTATACTCATCTGGGTATTAATAGGTGTGGAGTTGAAGAGGAAGAATAATTGTCTGAAAGCTGAGAGCTGTGGATTTCGGTCCTCGTACCATCCAGACATGGTTTGTTTATCTCGTAGACGGGAACTTTGCAGAAGGAGGTTTTCAGAGTGGAGGAGGACCTGGCCTTTTTCTTCAAGGATGTCATCATGTTGTGGCACAGAAAACATTGTGTCCAATTTTGTAGGTACACAGTTTTGTGAGGTGGAGTGCCACGGCCCTCACCATACTATCTGAAGATTAAAGATCGACAATTCATAGTTCACAAAACAGAGAGAGGAAAAATAACCCTGGAAGTAGGGAACAGAAATGTCAAACGCACAGAGCGAGACATGGAAGAACAGACCTCCCTTGGAATCTGGTGGTGGGAGGAAAGATTAAGTATTTAAAAATGAGAAAAGCACAACTTAGCAGTGACATGGGGATTTCATGAGCTACAGGCTCCACATCACCCAGGATGAACATATCTGACAAAACAGGTAGCTGTGTGCTTTCATTAATGCTACAGGTTTGAGGTGGAACAGTAACTCTGTTTCTGCAAGGTTAAATAAGTTCTCTGCTAAAATCTTCATTGCTTTGGTTAATATTTAATCATAATAATTATTTTGATCTCTCTTCTTCAAATGTCATTAATGTAAAGTTTTAGATTATTCATTAAGTTGGAAGATTAATAAGGGTTATTAAAATCTGAGAAAAATACTTTGGTAAGAATACAAGGGATGAGTGGCATGAATAGGTGTGGGGGGAAGAAGCAGTTTGCTAGAAAGCAGAGCAGAGGAATCATGCTGAAAACCTATCCTTTAAGTAGTTCCATTAGGTAGTTCATTTTTGTAAATAAAGGTCTTTTTAAAATACAAGGACAACATTTTTTCAAAGTAGAGCAGTTAAAGTATTCTTAGAGTGAAAAAAACCTGGATGGAACTGGAAAGCATTATGCTGAGTGAAATAAGCCAGGCGGTGAAAGACAAATACCATATGATATCACCGTTAACAGGGATCTAAACAAAACAAACAAGCAAGCAAAATATGACCAATGACACTCAATTACGGAACAGGCTGACAGGGTCCAGAGGGGAGAGGGGAGAGAATCATAGGGGAAAAGGGGATGGACTCACATGAACAAGCAGAAAGGACACATGGACAATAACTAAGGTGGGGGGTGGAAATGGGAGGGAGGCGGGGAGCATGGGGCGGGGGGTGGGCAGGGTTGGGAATATAAGACAGAAACCTGTACTTGAACAAGAATTAAATAAAAAAATATTTTAAAAAAAACAAAGAAAACCTGGATTATATTCTGGTTTCCACATTTACTAATTTGATGAGAGGAAGTGCTGTTTTCTTGAAAACTTTTTTTTCCTGTTTTGTAAGAAGAAGAAATCTAAGGTAATTCTTCAGACCCTGGCTCAGTGGTTGGACCAGTGCTATTAGTAATCAAGGTCACTGTGAAGCTCCTTCCTCCTACTTCTCCTTGTCTCTGGTACCTCTAAGTAGAACAAGGAAGGCCCATTCCTACATGGGAGGACCCCTTTCCCATTTCATATGGCTATACTTCCTCTCAGAGCATTCCTCAAACCTTAGGGCACCATCCCGATTCGATGCTATTCTTCGATGGAGAAGGCTGCTTAAGGCTCAAGTCTAAGCCATGTGTTTGATCCAGCTTACAAGAAAGTCTTGCATCTGAATATCACTATTAGCCCAGTTAAAACCACAGTGATGTATTGGGCTCCCATTTGTTAAGGATATATTTAGCTTCCTTAGCAATCATCTCAAAGAGGAAAGTTTTTGATTCAATGTGATTGGACGGTTCTTAGGTTCTTAGTGAAATTCCATCAAATAGTGCTTGGAACACTGTCTTCATTCATAATATTTGCATTTATAACTTAGGTGTCCAGAGATTTGAAAAATGACACTATCTGAACTTGGGCTTGTTGAATAATGTGTCCCATTTAAAAAATGGCATTGACTCCAAGTCAAAGGGTTTCAAGAACAAAATGAGCTACTATGCTTTTTGGATCACCTCTTGGCATACAGTAAGGGCTTAATAATTTTTATTTATTAGACTCTAAACAATTTCACAGGGGGGGGTCAGTTTGTTTGCTATTGTTTCCTCAACACTTAGCATACAGTCAATTTATTGTGTGTGTACTTCAGAAATTAATGAATATGGGGAGTGTTGAACCTTTTTCCAATGTAAAATAATAAGCTAATTATCTAGTTGACATTCAGGCATGTATTTCTGATTGGTATGAGAAGGGAAACAGAAGAGACAGTTTATGGAGTAAAAATTTTAAAACCTTAGTATTGCAGTAAAATTTGTCAGCTTCTGGGCAGCAGAAGCTAATGTGTATCTGAAGAATTTCAGGAGAGGAGTCAAGAGAAACTATCTAGTCACTCATAATAGTTTTAGAACTAATTTAAATGTTATGTTTTTAACCGATAAACACTATGCATTTATGTGGATATGCATACATGCTTATATGTATCATTTATACACATATAATATATAACTATGCACACCACTTGTACATTAAGGAATTATCAAATGATAATAAAGTAATGTATTCAAATTATTTCCCCAAATCTGTATGCAAACAGACTTGATTTGACTACACTACCTAATTGGAGCAATATTTGAAGCATCATTTATAAAGTATATGCTATTAGTTAATTTTTAATTCATAGCTTTATTCATAGATGTATTTCACACTCCTGAATAGGGTATGCACTGTCAGAATCTTTTGTGTGATCTGTGACTTTTCCAGGAAAGTGATGGAGTAGATTGCTGCAAACTTTCTTTTTCATTTGCTTGCAAACTGATTGCTTGAGCTAATTTTTCTTTTCCTGAAGTAAAGGCAGAGGGAATGAAACAATGTCCCTAAGCAGTAATTTCAAATGGTATCTACTACAAATGCTCTTGACAAGAGAATAATGAAGAGGAAGCTGATCAATGAATTTTCAAATAGCTGTGCTCTATTCATGACATAAATTCTTTATCAGATGGTTCCTCAGGATCCCAATCATAAAAGGTGATAAAAAATGCCCTAAAAGTTGCATTCTAAAAAAAAAAAAGCCAGATAGCTAAGTGACATTACTGACCATTTAAAAGAGCAAATAAATGTAAATATTTTAAGCAAATTAAACATAAAGCAGTATTCCAAGATCTTTGGAGGTACTTGTTACAACTACAAGTCTGAAGCAAAATTCTCTTTATTGGGAATCTATTTAATAACAGTGTGACAATAAATATAATGAATGTTAAAAATAGAATAATGTCTACTCTGCTTTAAAAATATGGTTAATATCTATGCCTCCCCTGCAAATGACCCCAGAAGACTGGTCATAAATGACTCACTGTTATTCTTCCACTTTTCCTCCGGTTGCTCTCTCAGTATGATATGACTGCAAGTTGCTATAGGCAATAGCATAACCCCATGTTTTGCTAATAGTAAAAGGGATGAATAGCTTTGCAATGTTCAGTTTCATTTTCTTGGCTGCCCGGACAACTGATCCCTTTTGTTTTTGTTAGAAAAGTCCCAGCCTGTTCCTGGTTATCAATCTTGTTGATTTTTTGAGTAATTAATGCTAGCTGCTACAAGACACAAATCTCAAAATCTCAGGGGCTTAACCCAATAAAAAGTGTGTTTCTCATCTTGGAGTCTGATGCAGTTTGGGCAGCTCCCTAAGAATCTCTGTCCTCCAAATGTTGACTCGGGAATCCAAATGTTTTCCATTTCCTAGCCACGCCATTTGGGACACGTGACCTTCAAGGGCACAGCAGTTGTGGAAGGGCACGGTAAAGGAGGCGCATCAGCTCTTCATTATCTTACACCAGAAGTGATATACTCACGATTGCCATTCTAACTTATTCAGCTCGGATTAATTCCATCATTTTAACCTAACTGTACAGGGGCTGGGAAATTAGAAAAAGAAGGGGTTATTTGTTGAACACCAATGATTTCCTCTGTAAAAGATATATTTTCAAAATAAAGCCACAGGATTGGGTTGGTGATGGCTGGATTGTAAGGGCGTGAGAAGTGGAAAGCCGAAGATGATTCCTAAGATTTGACCTGTGTCATTGAGGAGGCTTTGGGGAGGGGTTATTGGCAGAAGGACAAGCCTGACTTTAATAGTCTTCAAAATGTGCTTTTGTCTACCTATAGCCATAGCTGCTGTTTCTTGGTAACGTTATCTATACTTGATTTAGGGGTATGATGATACGCCTGCTTTATAAAATCCTTTAAGTTTGGAAAGGTGAGTAATTACTTTTTCTAAACTGATTTGCAGCTCCCCAGGTGGTTCTAACATAGATCCAGGTTTACGAAACGCCATGGCCAACCCTTGTGAATCAGTGTAGCAACAAGCAAACAGCAACAACAAAACTGGGGTTTATTCTGGTTGAGGTGAGAACTATATGGTGACTTTGGGGGAGAGGAGTGACATGATTTGGTGTTTGGACATGAACTGCTTTGGCGGCCTTATTGAAAACAGATTGCATGGTATTAAAAGAAACAGGATTAGCTAATGTCAGCAGGAGATCATGGGGAGATGAAAGAAGGGGAAGGGACTGTAATGTGAGTCCAGTGGCATACTGACTTAGAGAAATGACAAACAACAGGAAAGAAGAGATGAAAAAGGATCCCTTTACTTCCTCTGATTCCATTGCAGGGCTTTGAGATGGAATGTTTAAGCAATATTTACTGACAAGTGCATAGGCTGAGGGATTGTATTGCAGCTCAGCTACTGCTTTGCCTTCTTACCAAGTTTAAATTCAAGTCCCAGAAAAGCTAAAGACAAAGGACATCTACTTGTAGGTTTTGCACAGTGTTATTGTTCTCAGAGCAAAAGGTGAGGACAAACCCTGCCCCAATAGTGTCAAGGCCATGTTTGAAACAGTCTTGGGAGAGTGTCTTTCTTCTTCGAATTCTGCTTTTTGAAGTCTGGGACTAAATTGGCATCAAAATCAGTGAAAACAGTCTGATTGGTTCTGTAAGACATGTTGGCAACTTTTACCAGGTGCTTTTAAATGTTTATTCCTTGATTTAGTAATTTTTATTCTGGGAACTTCAAAGACATGATATTAAACAGTAAACAATTCATACACAAAGATTTATATCAATATAGTTTATAATGGTAAAAACCTGAAAAGAAACTTAACTAATACGGTTGTAAGAGAATAGTTGAAAAGCTTATATCCATTTCATAGAAAATAGGCAAATGTTAAAACTAACATGAAAATTATTCATATTGCTAGGAAAAACATTTTGATTTCTGATCGTTAGCACATGCTTGCAAATGTCAGGGTTTTTTTCTAAACACATCACATATGTAACTCTGAATCCTGGTAACACTCTGTGAAAAAGACATAGATATTTTTCCTCTTTTGCAGATGAGAAAATCTCGGCACAGATTTATAGTAATTTGATCAAAGCCCTCGAGAAAGTAAATGGCAAAGAGAAGATCCTAATTCCACGTTGAGGCTTCAGAAACCATGGTCTTAACTACCATGAGATGTGGTCTCATATCTAGAACACCATGGCTATGTTTGGTGAGGTCAAATTTCATTTTGTCTGCATGAGGAAAGCACTGATTTGTGTGACATGAAGATTGTCTGGGAATTAATGGGCTTGTTTACACAAAGTGCCACGGGGCTTCTGAGAAGAGAAAGGGTGAGACCCAAACCTTTGTCCTAAGCCAGTTGAACTGAGGTGGCCCTGAGTGAAGCCCTGGCATCAGACGAGGGCCCTATGACTCCAGAGATGAACATTGAGTAAAAGCAGAAAAGCACAAAATGATCAGGTGAGCTCTCCATTGCTCTAAAGTAACAGGTCAAACGGAGTGGTGTGCTTCTGTGGGTGATGTGGCGGGGGGGGGGGGGTGACAGGGATATGCCCAGTGCTCCCAGGCTGGGTCCCAGCAAGTGGTTTTGTGACTGAACCCAAAGTTATAGAGGGGAGAGGGGAGGGAATTTCAGGGGAAATAGGGGAGGGATTTAGAGGAACGTATATAAAGGATACATGGACAACAACTGAGAAGGGTGGAAATGGGAGGGAGGGGGAGCATGGGGTGTGGGATGGGATGGGAGTAATAGACAGAAAACTGTACTTGAAAAATAATTTAATAAAAAAATTGGCGGAAAAAACCAAAGTTATAGCCTTGGGATGCAAGATGATGGTGTGAAACAGCCTTAGCTTTCATACCACTCACAGGAAGGTTATCCTCCCTCCATCTTAAGAAACCCGGGGCCTGGAGAGAATAACTATTTCTCCTCCTTTTCCCTCTCCCCCTCCCCCTTCTCCTACTCTTCCTCTCCACCTTCTTCGAAACACAACATAGGCTCAGGCTCAGTTGTTAATATTGGAAATCTACAGGGTGGTAATGTATTCCGGCATCCACAGTGGCAACGCTGCCTTGTTACATCCAGGTTTTGATTCAACCCCAGGCATATGTTTGGGGAACCATTTGGACCAGACTAATTAGCTCTGATGGCTATTATGGAGTCTTTCATTTCAAGGAAACATGTTCATATTCTGGGTAACATGAAGGAATGAGAGCAAACAGGACTTGTGCTCTGGTGGAGAGAATTATGGATGAGTGGTGTGTGTGTGTGTGTGTGTGTGTGAGAGAGAGAGAGAAGAACATGGTGTGACTCAGGCTTAACTACTGGTCTTTGGAATCAAACTGTAAAGATAAACAGTGTGGTTACAACAGGTGGTTGACGCTGTGCAAAACAAAGCAAATAACACTTGAGGAAGAAAAATGGGAGGAAATGCATGAAAATGCTAAGGTTGATTGTTTTATGATGGTGGTGGTTGGGGTATTAAAAATGTTCTCTATATTCAAGTTTTTCTTTAAGGAATAAGCATCACTTTTCAAATGAAAAAGTGAAGGTAATAGGACTTACAATTTTTATCTCACTACTGTTTGGGGAAGACTTATCTTTTCTTATGTTCTCTTTGACCTATTACTTAAGCATATTATTTCATTCGAACATTTAAATGTATGTATTCAGTAATTCACTGAATCTTTTGAAGAATTCTTTATAGAAAAAAATGTATTCACTATCTTCATAGAATAAACATGACTTCAGCATCTCATCTGTATAATGTATTGCCTTCTAAACAGACAATACAAGGCCTTAGGGAAACACTAAGGATGTGCATTTAGGATCTATGTACACAGTGAAATCTGAAGGAAATTGAGATTTCCCTTTATACACTTCATCTCTAAATGCCTCAGTCAATCATGCACTAAAATTTGGTGGTTTAGGGAAGTGTTCACCACCAATTTCACCTTTGTAACCTATAGGGATTAAGAGGACAATTCTATAAAGTCGTTCCCAGAATTCCTCTTTAGTCTGCATTTTTGGTGTGTGAACATTAAATTAAGGGAAACCAAGTAAATTGCCAAATTCTATTATACATTGATATTTTCCATATTCTTTAAAAGCTAAAATGATTTAGGGTTTTCTTTGAAGATTGCTTGGGATGGCTTCACTGCAGAAAATCACCAAGACAAGTGTGTTCACCCAGACGGCAGTCTGTGACTTCTACCAGCATCCTGGTTCCTTTGCAGAGAGGTCACTTGCAAGTGTCAGTAATGACTTGCTTTTCCTAATGCTGATTTCACAGTCCTGGGGAAGTATAATAGAAGCCAAAATACATGCTAACTTTCAGTGAATGAATTAGGGTGTGTGGTACCTTTGGGAAGTTCAAACACTTAGTAGCGGACCTGGTCTACTATGAAGCAGTGGTCCATTGAGGCTCATTGTGCATGGCTGTTCATGGGGTGCACTGCCTGACTCCAGGGGGGCACCAGTCTTGTGAATGGCACCTTTTGAGGCGGTGAAATACAGCAGGAAGATTAACTATCACAGGGCTATGAGGAAAAGAACACTGTCCTGCGGACTAAAAGAATGTAATTCCTTACCTGACTTCGCTAGGGTTGAGCCGTTATCTTGATGGAGATTTTAAAGAATAAGAGCATAATCTGGTCTTCTTGGTGACCACTTTCTATGGCTGTTCTGCCTCAGTGCCTGTTTTTCTGTTTTGTTTAATATCACATCAACAAGAAAGAGACCATTGAAATGACAACTTGCATTTCAAAAATAGTAGCTTGGAGATAATCCACACCAGGTACAATTTTGTAGCTGAAGTGTGCTTTTCAATAGTGTGGAGTATATTGACAAGATTGTGCAATCATCAACTCAATTTTAGAACATTTTCGTCACCCCCATTTCTCTCCACCTTCTTTACACCCACATTCCAGCTCTGGGAAACCACTATTTCTATAGATTGGTGTATTACATGGACATTTTATGCAGATGGATTCATACAGCAGGTAGTCTTTTATGACTGCTTTCATTTAGCTAAATATTTTCAAGGTTTTTCCATGTTGTAGCATGTTTCAATACCTCCCTCTTTGTTATTGCGGAGTGATATTCCACTGTATGTGTTTTCCACATTTTGCGTATCAGATCACCAGGTGATGGATGTTTGGGTTGTTCCCACTCTTTGGCTCTGATGAATAAATATGGCCGCTGGAACAGTTGTGTCCAAGTTTTTGTGTGTGTGTGTGAACTTGTTTTTTTATTTCTTCTTATTATATACCTAGGGGTAAAGTTGATGGGTCAAGTGGGAAACCCTGTGTTTAACAGTGTGAAACACTGTTTGATTGTCTTCCAATGTGGCTGCACCATTTTACAATCCCACCAGCCGTGCACGATGGCTCCAATTTCTCCACATCTTCCAGAACATGGATTGTCTNCCACATTTTGCGTATCAGATCACCAGGTGATGGATGTTTGTGTTGTTCCCACTCTTTGGCTCTGATGAATAAATATGGCCGCTGGAACAGTTGTGTCCAAGTTTTTGTGTGTGTGTGTGAACTTGTTTTTTTATTTCTTCTTATTATATACCTAGGGGTAAAGTTGCTGGGTCAAATGGGAAACCCTGTGTTTAACAGTGTGAAACACTGATTGTCTTCCAATGTGGCTGCACCATTTTACAATCCCACCAGCCGTGCACGATGGCTCCAATTTCTCCACATCTTCCAGAACATGTATTGTCTGTGTTTTGATGGTAGCTGTCCTAGTGTGTATAAAGTGGCATCTTCTGTTTCTATTTGTGTTTCCTTGATGACTAATGATGTGCCTATTGGGCATCTGTCAGTCTTCCTTGGAGAAACGGTGGCCTCAGAGTCAGCATTCTAGTATGGAAATTGTACTATAGTTTTATAAGATGTTACCTTTGGGTGGCACTGGATAAGGGTGCACAAGATCTGCCAATATTATTTCTAAAACTGTGTGTGAATATAAAATTATTTCAAAATAATAGGCTTAAAAACAAAAGAACTTCAGCATATCCTTTCATTCTTATCTGTAGACTGATGGTTAAATAAACTTACATAACTCGTAATATAGCCAGGTGTCTTCCCCAGGGCTGAGTAGGCATTGACTTAATACATAACTAACAATAATGTGTAAAGCTCAGACACTTATTCATAAATTATGCACAAAAATTAAATCTGCTCCCCAGCTATTAGCCTCTGGGCGACCACTGCAGCCACTGAAGTGATAGATCGGTCTAGTGCTTAGGAGAATTCCAGCTGGCATCGATCGGGACAGCTAAAAGGTGAAGCCACAAATCTGACATCCAAAGTAGCCCTGGAGATGTATTATACACAATATACATGGCTAATACTGACTTGAAATAATAAAGAGTTCTATAGACATACAGAAAATTTAATATATATATTATTTGCCTTGAGTAAATGGACTCTAGATTATCAAAGGCTGGTTTTATATTTTTATTTTATGCATTATTTATCTTCTGTGCTTCGAGAGATGTTGAGGCTGGCAAGATAAATTATGCTCAAGGTTTTGCTGTTGACTTTTAAAGTCGTGTGGTAGGCTCTCCCTTTCTTTATGACTCCGCTAATTCATTATTTAGGCTGGGAAAATGATTTGTGTGTGATGATCTTCTATGAACACACTCTTATGGTGATTTGGGGGCTCTCTTGAGTCAGTGTTCACCAGTACAATCAACTATATTCTGTGGTTAAGTTCTCAGAAGAGTTACCACTTCTATCCCCAAATCTGCATGTCCAGTGGCAGAGCCAACTATTCTGTGTGGTATGTGACTTCACTAATGACTTTTTTTTTTTGCTTCTGTTGACCCTGTTTTAACAGAAACTACCTACTTTTAAATTTAGTTTTGCAAGCTGGGTGCAGGTTTCCCGTCCAATAGCTTACTTTATTCAAGGTTGCAGTCAAATCTGAGGTTCTACTGAGAGCCTTCCTGACCATTTGGGAATCCTATTGCCAAGCGACTTCTCTCTGCCACACTTTGCTGGCGTTACCTGCTCTGAAGTGTGCTTTTTAAGCACATACCAAAACCATCCTAGGCTCTCTCAGTCTCTGGGTCTAACGTGCTCTGTTGGTAGTGACACCTTCGTCGTGACAGAAGCCAGGCCAAAATATGCAAATAAGCTGCTGCATGTTCTGAGCTCAACTAACTGTTTAAAAGGAGGATTAAAGTATAAGAAGTTCAACTGTTAGATTTATTTTGGAATGACCAAGGTTTCAGTAATTATTTTCTAGCTGGAATATTTTTTTAAAATTTTCATATTGACCCAAGAACTCAATTAGATACACGTCAAATTGTGCAAATTAAGTTCTACACACGGATGCAGAGGCATTGCTTAAGGGAGGGGCCGGAAAAAGTCTGGAATCTAACCAAACAAAGCTATATCTTTTTATGAATTGCCTGTTAACCTGTTTCCCTGCCAATTACTGTCGCTGAGTTGTGTTAACATAAAGAATCTCTGTTGCTGATTTATTTGTTGCTCTGAGGCCACACATCTTTGTCTTCTTTGCTTTGGCTTAACTCTGTTGCATCATTTATACATTACTATAATTAATAAAATATTGAAGCAATGGGGTCTATGGTGTGTGTGTTTATGCAACCATTATTTTTATCTTTCAGTTTGGAAAAAAGGTCTGAGAATAATGAAATCAAAAAAGTTATTTCCATGAAGACTTATGGAATCGTTTTATTTGAAATTGCCAGTTTCAGAAATATAATTTTGCATTGTTTTGACCAAAAATTGCTTTAAGTTAGATTCTTTCATTTTAATCATATTCAGTCTGATCTAGGTATGTTAGCTAAACCCCAAAATCCCCATGGGAATCTTGCTGTCACCATAGCAACCAGATTGCAGTTTCCAATATCTGTGCAATGAAGTGGGGACATGTCTTCAGCACAAAGTGCTAAGTGGAGGTTTGCTTCACTAATTAGGTGGAAAAGTCAATTCCTTCATGATTAACAGTGTTACAATTAATACAACAGACAACTGTGACAAACTTTCTTAACTAGTACTTTGTATCTTAGAAGGAAGGATAAAAATAATTAAAGTCATTTTTACATTCTTTTGGTTAACTGGTAAGATAAGCTGAAGCTTCTGGGACCAGCTTACTCCATTATAATAGATGTGCTCCTTGCATTCCTTTTAAAGTTGTTAGTTTTGTTAGCATTTTATGTGATTTAGGATCAAAAGGATGATCAGTAGGGTTTGATGTTTGCTTTGACAGTAGAGGACAGAGATGGATTGTAAATATTTCTTAATCTTACTGCCTTTTGAAGTTTATTGGACTTCCAATAGCCTGTGCTTTCTCTTATCTAAATAAACCCTCATTATTAAGCATGCTTGGATGAATGGGACATCTTGGTTAATTGAGTATATCTGTTGATAGGATAATTACTGTGCCCTTAGAATGAAGGGAATACAGTTTTATTCTTTGAGCGTTTAGTCCTTTCAAGCTACAGACATGGCCATCATTTTTATGAAACCCTTCTATATAATACATATCATATGAACCAATGCCTCTTAATTTAGACCAAGTGGGAAGAACTACACGATAATTTCTGAACTTTGACACCCTTGCTGCAGGGACTTGCAAGTCTCCGGGACTGTTGACAGTAGGTCGCCCCTTCCACTCTGTTCCCTGGTCCTGAAGAATGCAAATTTCTTTTTCCTTTGGTCTCTCAGAACTCTCCACTCTTTTCCTTGCAGTCTCCTCCTGCCCTTCTGCAAGTTCAGGGTTCATGATCTAGAGAGGAAATAAAATAGAAGCATAGAGACAAGTGCTTCGTCTAGTCTTGAAGGGGTGACAGTGAACTTCTAGTCAGGGTGGTATAGTTGGATTAACACCTTCTTCAGGCCTTTGTTTCTGCTCTGGCATTGGCTAAGAAAAGAACACTACTCTTCGTACATATCTGAGATGTAATTTTTTATATGCACTTATGAGGCACCTAACAAAGCACCTAGCACATAAGATTTAAAAACTAAAAGCTACACATTGTTGAAAATAATGGTGATCATGATAAAGTTACCTATGACAGACTTTTTATGCTGAAATAATATGAGATTGGCTGTACACAGTGCAACACTATAGGACAGACCATGCATAGGCAAATGATTGGGACACGTTACCCATGATGTAGGAATTCAGAGAAGAAAGAGGTCACTTCAAAATGGATTGATCACAGTCACTGTTATAAGAAAGAAGGGCATTTTAATGAGCAGAAGAGAGCTAAGAAGGATATTCTTGATGTTATCATGACCTAGGAAACTAGAGGCAGGGAATAAGCAAGGTTTGTTATATGAAGGGCAATGTCAAATACAGCAACAATATGGCTGATATGAGAGGTTGCTGAAGGTCATTTCTTTTCCTCTGGACAGAGGAGGCCAAGACACAAGGGCAATTTGGCTGCACTGTCTTCCCTCTCCAGAGTCTATCAGCTGTACTGGCTGTCTGGATGGATGATACCTTCTTCCATTGCTTCCTAGGATGCTTACCTGGAGCTGTGGGCTGGGATGAAGAGGATGATCTAAACAAAGACAGGAGATCCATTTTCGATCAAAGTATACTCTCCAGAAGAGGCCCTGACCACACCGGTGACAGTGACCCTTAACCTACGATTCTCTGGACATGCATTGGACTGCTCAGGTACTACTGGGTCTGTGTGTTATTTTCAATATCCTAGATCCCTACGGCAACCAGGTGCTACCTACTCTCAGTTCGTAGATGCATAACCTCCATAAAACTAAAATCCAACAATTCTTCACTCTGGTTCCTATGATCTAAATTATGCAGAGGGAAATATGTCCTTATGGTTTAAAAAATTGATGATACCTAGAGTTTGAAAGATATTTTACCCAACGCAGTGTTCATGGCCTAGAAAAGGGAAGCACAGTGGTAAAATTTGGGGAATTCCTGATTTATTCATTTCATAATTCATTCAAGCTTTTCTTCCACAAGCATTTCAGGACCCACTACCTTGTGCCAGGCACCTTGCGCAGCGGTGGGAACTCAAGTGTGGAAAGGGCAACAGACCTTGTTATCAGTGGGCTTACAGTCTGCTTCTTCAGACAGTTGACTCATGACTATATCTTAAAATCATACAGCTTTATCCATGCTTACTACCACTGACAACTGACTTGGTTTATCTCTGAAAGAGAGGAATAAATTCATTGAAAAATATGTGTAAATAGTCATTCTTTTCAGACAGTGTTAAGAGCATTAACGTGCTTAGTCTGAGTTCCTACTAGCTGATTTATTTAACTAGCAGTTAGCACTTGTGTATTTTCAGTACAGGACACCCCACATCCCACCAATCCAATTGGGTAGAAATCACTTTCATTTTCTTCAGTGGCCTAGAAGAATCGTCATAAACAATGGTGTGTGTGTGTGTGTGTGTGTGTTCATGTTCATGCATGATCATGGGCATCTCTGCTTGTACCTTCCTGGTCCTCACAGATGCTTTGGTGTGCTTACTCTAATGAAAGAAACAGATGCTCGCTCAGACGAACAGCAAGGCTACAAAGCCACACGGAAAATTGCATGATTGGTCTTCAACTCTACGCTGTACCTTGTTTAAAACAGTGTCAGGAGCCCACAGGAGTCTATGTGGGAGATGAGCACATCAATCCTTCAGCTTGAAAAACTCACCCTCTTTTCACCTCTGCTTTGTCTTTTCTTCATCAAAATTAGTGTGATGAAGTCTTCAGTGTGAATGCTTATAAATACCTTTTATCATTTTAATGAACCTGCCTAATTTCATGAGCAAGTTTTCCAGTTTTCAAAAATTCACTCGTCTGTTCGTACAGCTCTAATGGGGCAAAATACAAGGAGACATTGGACATGTGCTACTTTGTGTAGCAGAGAAAGGCCTTATGGTAGACCTTCTTTTCCCCAGGTCACTATGCCATCATACTCCCCGAAGAGCCCAGTATCACATAAAATGCTTTCAAAAACAACTATTTTAAAACTCCACTAATGCTGGCTATCATAATAGAGGCAACTGTTGACTTTACACGGTGCAAAGTCCAGTGGTAGGTGGTCCCGAGGCTGGTGGTTTGGGGGAAGTTGTTGGCATCGCCCCTCGTGATTCCCTTGGCCATTGCTCGTGGGTGGAAGCTGGTGGCAAAGCTCTGCCCGAGGTCTTTATATTACAGAGGTTGCATGGGAAGGTGGTGTATATAAAAGGGTTTTCCCTTTTATGCTTCTTTTTGATGACAAAAATCTTTTTCTGGGGCACATAATAGATTCTCTTTCCTTTCATTGGTCAGAACTGATTTAATGTCTATCCCAAGACCAACTGCAGGCAAGGGAATAATAATTTGCTCATGATCATTTGCTGTCACTGGGCATATGGTGACCCCCACAAATTGGAATTGTGTTAGCAAGGAAGAAAGAGAAATGACTGTTGTGTGACTATTTGGTTCTCATCCAAAAAAATACATTTTTTTTAGTTGTCCTATCTTTAGTTCTGTACTAGTATGCCACAGCACTAGCAAATTATTTAATACATATGTGTGGTTTCACATCTTTGCAATGAATTCATACTCAGTTTGTAACTTGTCTTTCATCTGAACATTGCTAACACATGGTAATACAATATACATAGTTTTTGGTTTATCACAGCTTAGCACTAAATTCTGTAGTGTGCTTAGCTATTTGTGTTAGGCTTTTTTGATGCATTTCTATTTAGCAAGCATCAAAGCAGTATATCAAACTTAAGAAAGACAATTTCAGAGTATGTAGTTTTGTTTGCATACTTTTAAAGGGTACAAATATTCAAAATATTAAATAAAAGTCAACCAACGTGTGAATTACAGGATCCATGGGGTTGTTTAAACAAGAGACTTAAAATACCCTGTGCTCTGATGACAAGTATCAGTTGGTAACTCAAAATAATTCTGTGGGACTAGAAGGTGCCAAATACCCTCCTTTTCCTTTAAGTCTGTGTGCACACACCCACACATATATTCACATGCACATTAAAAGTAAACCACGCAAACCATCCTCCTTGCTTGGATATCTAGGATATACGTGCCCATCACATAGTCCTCAAAAAGTCTCCATCACCGGGTCCCTGTTTGCAAGTGTGTCTGTGTAGTTCGATCTTTAGGAAACAAAGATTATTATAATTGCAGATTATGCAATAAGCACTGTCTACATTGGTATCCATGTTATGTTCTTTGGAAAAACTTCAACTCCTCTCTACTTATTTGAAGAAAAGTAAAAATTGTGTCACATAGATGGAAAAATTTTGGCCGGCATGAGAAGGGCTCCCCCTCCCCACCCCCCTTGTCCAAAGATAGCACAGTACCGTCANCTGTGTGCACACACCCACACATATATTCACATGCACATTAAAAGTAAACCACGCAAACCATCCTCCTTGCTTGGATATCTAGGATATACGTGCCCATCACATAGTCCTCAAAAAGTCTCCATCACCGGGTCCCTGTTTGCAAGTGTGTCTGTGTAGTTTGATCTTTAGGAAACAAAGATTATTATAATTGCAGATTATGCGATAAGCACTGTCTGCATTGGTATCCATGTTACGTTCTTTGGAAAAACTTCAACTCCTCTCTACTTATTTGAAGAAAAGTAAAAATCCTGTCACATAGATGGAAAAATTTTGGCCGGCATGAGAAGGGCTCCCCCTCCCCACCCCCCTTGTCCAAAGATAGCACAGTACCGTCGTTTCCGTCGGGCACAGTTTTAACCTCAACTATGTAGTATGTAGGAGTAACATTTACAATGTAAATGTTTGTAGCTTTCCATGGTAATGTGTTTATGAATGAGAACACTGTAGCCACATGGACCTGGGTTCTCTGGCTCTGTGACTGGCCAGCTCTGTTTACTGCTAGCTGTGTGACTTTTGGCCAATACTTATTCTTTCAAAGCGGCAGTCACTCCCTTTGTAAAATTGAAGTAATGTGGTCTACCTGACTTACAAGGATATTTTGAGGACAAACTGGCATGATGCAAATACAGTGTCTAGCATTATTGTTAGGGTCTTTTTGCCATGTCTGTAAAAAGCAGTAGAAAAGAAGGTTTTCTTTTTTTTAAAATTTTATTTATTTATTTATCTTTAGAGGGGAAGGGAAGGACAGTAGAGAAATATCAATGTATGGTTGCTTCTTGAGCATCCCCTGCTGGGAACTGGCCTACAACCCAGGCATGTGCCCTGACTGGGAATCGAACCACGATCATCTGGTTTGCAGGCCCACGCTCAATCCATTGAGCTATACTAGCTAGGCGAAAAGAAGCTTTTCTGAGGAATTGGAAGTAAAGAGTACGAAGAATTTTCTTTACTTAAGCTATATTTCTCCTTAATGTAAATAACTCCATAGAAATATCACTGAAAATCATTCAGATACTGAAGAAAAATTAAATATATATCACCATCAATCGCGTGTTGCTTTGTTATTAGTTTTATAGGACTCTATCTTGTGCAGGTGCTAGATCCAAAGTTAACCAGTTAGTTTACTGGATGGAGAGAATATCAACATGGAAAATTGACACCTAAAGAAATGTGAAACAAAATGTGCACACATGCGGAGTGACATGAATGTTTGTCAATGTTTTTTTTTTGAGAAAATCATTGCATTTATGCATCTAAGTAAGCCAATTAAGCCCATAAAACCATATCATCATTCCAAGGTCAACCACAGAAGGCCTAAAGATGATGAATGAAAAGAGTACTGAGTTTTAAATGAAAGCTTGGGGCACGTGCTCCTTCCCTCTAATGACAATATCTTGCTTTTATGATGCTCGGCGATATGAGGTTCATGATTAACTTTCTATTTGAGTTGAACTGGAGAATTATCTAAGCTTCATTTATTTATATAAATCTGAGCCCACGTACACATAGAATTTGTCATTTCAAGGGCACAGTCGACTTCATGGCTCTCAACTAATTTATATTTTTCCATGACTAACTAACCTGCAGAGAGTGCATCAGCTTGGCAGTTAGGATGTATTTTTATCTCTTTCCCTCATGGATCTTACCAAAAAGAGCATCTAGAAACCCCATGAGAATAGGAGGAAGAAGAGCTCTTTCTCGTGGTTTGGCTGATGGCTGCCATTTTTAGAGCTCCAGTTCTTGTGGGCAAAGCACAAAGAAGAAATTATACTTAAGAAACAGTGTTCCATGTGATGTGTGGGAAAGTTTGGAAATCCCCTTGGATCTCATGGGAAATTAAAGAGCAGGAAAAATTGGACCGAAGAGATTAAGACAATTTTTTAGATTACAAACACTTTCTGGGAAAGGATTCAAACCAATTCAAAAAGGCAGCACAGAGGAGAACGAGGCAAGATTCAAGGACGACTGGGTATAACTAAATTGCAGGGTTAGGTTAATTGGTATGGGCGGGAAGGCTTCCTATCAGGTTTAAGCAATGAGCGTGTCTAAATAATGCTGAGAAAATTGAGTTAGAGAGTGTACACACAACACTTAAGAACCATGATGATTGTATTTCTGCTTAAACCAGAGATCTAGCTAACGGAAATCATTTTCCTGTTTATCCACATGTGCAGGAGAGGAAGCACATCCAGATTAAATCTGAAGGCAACCTCATGAGCCTGTGTTGGTTGTCTGCAACTCTAATACGATGGTGCTGGTTGCAGATCTTTTTAAAGCTACTTTTACTTATTTAGCTCCTCACTTATGTCAAATGAAATTTAAACAGTGAAAGTACACACACTCAATGGCAGAAGTTGAGGATGCAAACATAATCAGCTTTCCAAAACTTTGTATATAATGGCGATGCCGTCCAAATTGGTTTTATAAATATTTGTGGAGGTTTTCATTTTCTTCTTTGTAGAGGATACACATTTGCTAAATCAATGATTTATACCTGACCGCTTACCTTAGAAACTGGGTGCTGTTACTCAGAAAAAGGAATACTGATAAATGTCCATGGGGTCATTGTGATGCTATTTTTAAAAGGAGATGGTATGACAGGGCGTTTCCCGAGAGTCAGTTAGGATTGTAACCGAGCAGCAATCTTGTTTTGCTTCTCCTAACCATCTGGCACCATTGTAGTAGTCAATACTATCTTTTAAACCTGACAGTGTACCAGTTGGAGCTATTTAGTGTTTGGTTTTCTTATCTCAAGGAACTGAGACCATGTCTAGCTACCTTGAGAAAAGGAGACCTTTTGTAGAAAGGCTTTTGGAGTTCACAGAACGGAATAAAGCTGGAGAACCAGACTTTGCAGGTGTGAGGGGTGCAGGAGGGGTAGAGAGAAAGCTGGGTGGCAAGGATACACCATATACCAGGAGGCAGGGGCTCTTTCTCTCCAACTCAGAATCAAGCGCATGCCAGTAGGTTTGGGAACTTGTATGGTGACTTAGTTCATGTACCCACCTCTGGTTGCCAGTGAGGTGGGTGGGTGGAATAGGGATTAAGGATTCCATAGTGCTTCCCTGTCCAGCCTTCTGTAGAGGGGCAGGATGTAAAGTATCTCACCAGTTACATTGGCAGTGGAGGATCTTCCTCCCGGAGGAAGGGCATTGAATGCTGAACACGCACACATCATGATACCATACACTGTAGTGAGTGCTCAGAGAGTATTTATTTACTGCAATTACGATTGGTAAAGGTAAGTGAGTTTAACTTAGCAAAACAGTCGTCTGAAGTGACTTGATAATAAAGGTTTGTTATTATCAGATTTTGCAGGGAGCTCTCGCATCTTTTTCCCATGAATTTTAAACGGACAGGAAGTAAGTAGTGTTTCTGGTAAAGGCTTCTTGTGGAAAAGGCTGGGGAAAAATCACAATTCACGAAGTGTTATGCTTTGAAGAATCTGTTAGTATTAATGTGATCTTTAAAACTGTGTCTAATAATAAACCAGGTATAAATCAAGAAAATCACATCAGTTAGCTACACCATCTATATTCAGAACCAGGCTTTGTTTTAAGGCGGGATAGAGGATAAAAGTGTATTCTGGGTCACTTTACTATCTAGTTAATATCTGAAATGAAATAGAAGTAGTATTAATGAACCATGAACACCGGTGTGTGACTTTTATGTTCTTTCTCTTTTTAATTTAATTTTCATTGAAATTCATTTATAAGAAATGTCTGTCTCCAGTTTTACTCCTGGTTCAAAATTCTGGAGACACTGCCAGTCACAGTTAGATATTTGGGCTCTCTACAGCAAAAGGAGGGAGAGTGGGAAACTGAGGAATAAAAATATGCATGGTGTAGCCACATGAGTGATTTAGGCTAGCGCAATGTTTACACCGACTTGTTACTGTTTCTGTTGTGGGAAATTCCTTTCAAGGCTTCATAAGAACATATAGAGTTAAATTTTAGTCTTCTAAGTGAAAATTTCCATTTTTCATTAAACGAAAAATATGCAAGGTTTCTCATCTGAATTACGGTGTGAATACGAATCTATCTCACTGGAATGCAATTGAACATCATTACACTAATTTCCCATGTAAATATGTCAAAAATTGGCAATTTTTGTTTTGCTTATAACTCATCGAACACTTAGTCATGTAAACAGAAAAAAGTGACTTGCTATCAAAACAAACACAAGCAGGAATTAAATTGGCGATTTCCAAATACACAGTTAAACATTTTTCTCATGAAGTTCCCGGGCGAGTGGAAGAACCACGGAGGGACAAGGCTGTATCCCCCTGTCTCAGAATCTGGGCTGTGGATCCCACTACTCCAGGTCCCCTGTGCAGGGCCATCAGCCTCTTCAGAGTCCCCGTCGGCACATCGGGTGGTGTCTCTTCTACTCAGTATTCTTAGTTGGAAACAACCAAAGCCCACTTGGGCTGTGTGAATAGAAAAAGAATTTATTGTGAGGATGTTAGGAATTCATAGACTTGCTGGGTGCAGCAAAACAGGCTTCAAAGTTGCACAGCCAGAAACCACGCTGAGCTGGATCCCAGAGCTGGCTTTTTAGTACAGCTGGACATTTTGCTGGGATCTACTTTTTTCAGACACTCTTCCTCTTGCTATAAGGAGAGAGACCCTCGCCACTTTGTTGCGCTAGTTGCTAGCTCTGATGCCCATACCAGGCTGACTTCAGGGCTCATGCCTGTGTCATGGCATTGAACTAGTGAAGTAAGTAGCATTGGGCATTTTCTGGCTTTTAGAGTGGGAGAGAGTAATTCAGAAGTTGAGGAACTCCCCAAACATGGAAAAGAAGTTTAGCATGCCTAAAAACTGTAATAAAGAATTTATGGCCAGCAGGAAATTCACAGGAAGACACAAAGTAGACTGTAACTACAGATAAAAATACCTTAAAACATGCTTCAAATAACCTGGAGATGTTTCTCTCTCATCAGCCTTCCCCGTTACCTAAAGCGAACACCTTAAAGGTATATATTAAACCCAGACTTGGGAGGAGGATCCTGTTACCCTCCTATCACCATTGATCTTAAGCAAAATTTAAGTTCTTTCTTCTAGGTGGCAGAATGGAATGCAGGAAAATTACAGTTTGAAGGATGAAGGGTCATGGTAATCAAAATCATTAAGATTGCTCATCCCCCCCAGATTAACATCTCCTGATTCTACAATCAAATATTTCTCTAAGTTGAACATTTTTATCATGAAAATGTGTTGGATTTTGTTAAATACTTCTTCTGTACTTATTGAGGTGATCCTATGATTTTCATCCTTCATTCTGTTTCATTGATTTATTAATTTGTGGGCATGAAAATATCTTTGCAGCCCAGGGAGAAATCCCGTGTGATCATGGTCTGTGCCCCTTTCCGTCTCCTACCTCATTTGATCTCCTAGTGCTTTGCGGGGGTGTTTGCATGTGGCTTACTAGGGAGAATAAACTGTAACTTTCTTTTCCTGGACTGTCTTTGTCTGGCTTTTGTGTCAGGGTAATGCTGGCCTTGTAAGATTATTGTATAAGGGTTCTGTCCGCTTTTTGATGAGTTTAAGAAGGATTGACATTCCTTCTTCTTTAAGTGTTTGGCAGAATTTAGTAGAACTCGGTAGTGAAATCATGCAGTCCTGGGCCTTTGTTGTTGTTAGAACATTTTGATTCACTCAGTGTCTTTACTGGTTATCGATCTGTTCTGATTTTCTATTTCTTCACGAGTAAGTGTTGGTAGGTTGTGTGCTTCCAGGAATTTATCCATTTCTTCTATGTTATCTGATTTGTTAGTGTAGAATTGCTTATAGTTAGTGCATTTTGATCCTTTGTATTTCTGTGGCATCAGCTGTAAAGTTTCCTCTTTCATTTCTAATTTCATTTACATCTCCTCTCTTTTTCCTTATTTAGTCCACCTGAAGTTTTTTTTCAGTTTTGTTTAACTTATAAAAACACAATTCTTCCTTTTGTCAATATTTTGCATTTAGAGAAGGAATGTATTTTAACATAATAAAGGCCATATATGACAAGGCCACAGCTAGCATTATACTCAATGGACAAAAATGGAAAGTTTGTTTGCTAAGAGAGGAATGAGACAAGGATGCTCACTCTTGCTAGTTGTATCCAGTGTAGTACTGGAAGTCCTAGACAGAACAATTAGACTAGAAAGTAAAATAAAAGGCATTTTTATCAGAAAGGGAGAAGTAATATTGTCTGTGTTTGCAGATGACATGGCACTATATATAGAAAACCCTGAATTCCACCCCAAAATTTAGAGCAGATAAACAAATTTAGTAAAGCTACAAAATGCAAGATCAACATACTAAAATTAACTGCAATTCTACATATTAGCAAGGAACTATCAGAATTGAGAAAAAGTTCCATTTACAATAGCATCAAAATAATAGACTACTTAGGAGTAAATCAAGCATTAACCAAGAGGATGAGAAACTTGTACACTGAAAACTACCAAAAATTGATGAAAGAAGTTAAAGAAGACACAAATAAATGGAAAGACATCCTATGATTATGGATCGGAAGGCATGAATATCGTTCTCACCTGAAGATATGTTTATTGATGAGAGAGAGAGAGAAACATTGATGTGAGGAGAGAAACATGGTCAGTTGCCTCCCATGGAAACGAAGTTGAAGGGTACGTCAGAGAAAAATCAGAGTCCTGAAGACTAAATGTGTGGTTGGCACTGAAGATGGAGAAAGAGAGCTACAAGCCAAGGAACATAGATCTCAACTACAGTAAGTTGAGAATAGTCCCTAGCCAATAGCTCTCATGCAAATAGAAACCTCAGCCTGAGAATCACGAAGAGCTAAATTCCGCCAACACCCAGAAGAAGCTTGAAAGCAGGTTTCTCAGCAGAACGTCCCAAAATTATTGTGGTCCTGCTCACACACGGATCCAGCCTGGTGAAACCTGGAGCAGAAAACCAACTGAACCAGGGAATGCCCAGACTTCCGACTGGAGCAGTAATATAATAAATTCGTGTAGCTTTATGCCACTAAGCATTTGTTTTGGTATCAATAGAAAATTAATGCAAGGAGATAAGAGACTAGAATATGGAGTAAAAGCTTGTCTTCAGGCACAAAAATGAGCCATATGAAGTAAGACAACATCCCAGCACCATGTGTCTTGGGCACAGATAGGAAGTGGGAGATGGGAAACAGAATTTGAAGAGAACCTGGAAAGGACGGTGAAAATCAATTTGAAGTCTACTGAAGACACATTTGATATTCACTTGATTGTCCGTGCCATTCCTAACTGGTTTGCACTCTGTATATGCCTCTCTCGGTAAAATACTATTTATTCTACCATTATTTACAGATGAGAAGATCCTTATTTCTACATATTCAGGAAGGACCGATAAAATTGAGGGGCAGTCTGGAATCATTGCTGATTAGCATCGTTGGTGAAATGTGCTGCGCTGACCCACACACCTGAAATGCACTCAGAACATTTTAAAGAATTTTCTCCTTGATGAATCTATGGGCATAAAATTAAGCCAATATTACCTATTCTGTATTTATAGAAAGAAACCCCTCATTTCCCAAATATGGAATTATTCTTTTAACAGTGTCAGCATTTGTCTTCATTTATTTACCCTTTTATGATCATAAAACATTTGGGAAGGGTTCGGTTTAAAAACAGCAACAAAATACTAACAGATGGGTTGTTACTTCCAAATAGACTTTGTTTTTAATTCCCGACAAGAAGAAGAGATAGACTTCTGGACCAGTGACTGTAACACTGTTAAAAGTTTACTGTACCTATTAATCTGTAACCAAATCGGTAATTTGGGGATGTTGGGGGAAGGTTCCAGGAGGGTGCCTGTTACTTTGTGGAGCTGACAGCAGGTAAACAAGTAAGGACCAGGGAGAGGGGGTCGAGATGAACTACCTTTGTCCCCACATCTTCCTTGGTCCAGAGCTAGGCTATTTGGCCGCACAGCTCTTACTGGACACATGCGCGCAATCCTTGGACTGGTTTCAGGCCCCGCAGCCACACTGTCTAAAGCGTGGCGTGTGGTGGAGCACCGGAAGGAAATCCAGGTACCCAGGTGCTGTGTAGCATGAAGGGAAAAATGAATGCTGGGCACGTTCAAATAAAGGTGTTCCTACTCTAAGTTTATTTTATAAAGGGATGGATTACTTACAGGAAAAATAGAGAAAATGTAATTTTACGAGGTGTACTTTCTTGTAAGACAGAAGTTGATATTACTGCCACGCTATTAATCAGTTGCTTGTATTTGATACGTTAAAATATCAACTATTTGTTGAGTAACAATGTTGATCATAGTATCTTCCTTTAAAAGTTGTAAACGAAGAGTATTAGCAAACTGTCAATTAGTGTCATATCTTCGCTTAATCCTATACTTAATTTTTAGAAGATCTATATTCCTCACCAAAATGTATATTCAGTAAAGTTCTGGAAGATTTTATTTGATTTTTTTAATTTTAATTTTTTACTTTATACTGAGAAGAGATTTCAGACAGGACATGTCTACAGGTGTAGATAGTCTACGTTCACAGACTGAAATTGTTATGCACGCAGAGCTGTGGGTGAAAAGTAGTTGTCTGCAGTTCCGTCTGGGTGCTGGGGTGCAGTCAGGAGCAATTGAACAGGGCCGGTTGAGTGCCGCGGTTAAGCATTTGGGTCTTAAAATCAAACAGGACTGTTGTGAGTTGCAGCTTCATCACCTACCTGCCATGTGACTTTGAACAATGTACCTCATTTTTCTTCCATTTCCCTTTCTTTGAAAGGAAGATCAGATGACCTTCAAAAGTTTGTCAGGTTTATATGAGACTAAACTGTTGAAATGTTTACTGTAGTTCCTGGTGTAATTCAGCGTTCAGTTTGACTAAACTGAACTATATAATTTCTTTATTTTCTTATTGGAACTGACTCTATAATGACTTCTAAATTGTAGGGATTCAGGATATAAGCTTCCCCAGCTGGCTGTTTGAAACGTGCTTTCTTTTTTTAATTTGCTCTGTCGGAGGACTACCTTCTCATTAGCAAAGACATTTGGAAATATACCACGCAGTCCTAATACAAGTGAGTTAGGCGTTCATCAGCTTCAGTGTGCACACGATCGTAATTAACAAGTGAAATGAACACAGACCATTTAAAATTCATTAACGTGTGGGAGAAAGATTACATTTGATCATAAGTAAGATTCTCTGCGTGTTTACTCACTTAGCAGAAGGCATTTATTTGGACAGAAGTACTTCATTCACGGATGTGTCAGGGGTTGGCAATGGAACAACCTGTAACCCGCTGCCATCATTATGGGCTGGTGTTCACATGAATGGGAGTGTCTGAGTGCTCGTTATCACAGCCCGTGAGCCAGACGTGAACTCCTTTTGCGTATTTTGTTATTTGTTTGTTTTGTCCAGTATGAATATTAGAATATCGGGTTTTCCGCTGTTGCTCTTTCTGTTTTGATCATGATTGTAGTAGATGGCATCTTTAAAGCATGCTGAAGAGAGAACCATGAAAGCATGAACATTCCCATCTCTGTCCGAGTGGACCCAGGGAATCAGTCTTGGCAGTAAGGGCCCCCAATTAGACAGCATTAATTCTATTGCCAGCCTTCAAAGGATCAACATTGTGAAGTTGATCCTGTAATGATTTGTAAAAGGAAAGAAAAAAATAGAAGATGCTGTTCCCATTCAGTGGGCATAGTGGAGAGGACTTTGCTAGTTTTTGTACCTCACTGAGATGATGGCTTAAATAGCCCGTAGAGCCTTTTGCGGCAAGTACTCTGCGGAACTCCGTGTGCTCTTCGTCTGGGTTTGGAATTTAAACGGGTTCGGGAAGGAGTGAGAATAGAGGTGAGGAAGGTCAACAGATTCAGTCTCAGTGTGATTGAGGAATTGGTGTGTCAGGCTGTTTGAGGGAAATGAGATTTCAGAGGGTGAGTTAGAGAAGAAAAGAATTGGGGGCAGGTAGCTATTGGAATCGGAAAGTGTGCAGTAGAGCTTCCTTTTCAACTTGAACTTAACACTAAAGTTTCTTGGGAAATATGTTTACTTGTTTCTTTCTTTATCCATCCATTGTCTGTATTCTTTCTTTCTTGCCTGTGCTTTTTTTTTGTATTTTAAAGAATTCTGTAAATTTTGCTGCTGTGAACATTGGGGTACATAGGTTGTTTTGAACTGGTGTTTCAGGGTTCTTAAGGTACAATCCCAGCAGTGCAATTGCCAGCCAAAACGTAATTCCATCTTTAGTTTTCTGAGGAAACTCCATTCTGTTTTCCACAGTGGCTGCACCAGTTTGCATTCCCACCAACAGTGCACTAGGGTTCTGTTTTCTCCACATCCTCTCTAGCACTTGTTTGTTGATTTGTTGATGATGGCCATTCGGACCGGTGTGAAGTGGTATCTCATTGTGGTTTTAATTTGAATCTCTCTGATGGCTAGTGATGCTGAGCGTCCTTTCATATGACTCTGGGCCTCCTCTGTGTCCTCCTTGGAGGACTGTCTGTTCAGGTCCTTTGCCGACTTTTTAACTGGGTGGTTTGTCTTCCTGGAGTGGACTCTTTGTGAGTTCTTTATACATTTTGGAGATTAAACCCTTGTCTGAGGTATTTTTGCAAATATATTACAGTTAGTTCCCATACAGTTAGTTCCCTTTTCATTTTGCTGGTGCTTCCTTTAGCCATGCAGAAGCTTTTTATTTTGATGAAGTCCCATTTCTTTATTCTTTCGTTTATGTCCCTTGCTCTAATGAAAGACAAATACCATATGATTTCATCTGTAAGGGGAACCTAATCAACAAAACAAGCAAGCAAAATATAAACAGAGACATTGAAATAAAGAACAAACTGATGATAACCAGAGGGAAAGTTGGAGGGGAATTATGGGGGGGAAGGGGGAAAAGTCACCAAGGAAAAAGTATAAAGGACACATGGACAAAGCCAAAGCAGGTAGGACTGGGGGTGGGAGGCAGAGATGTGTAGTGTAGGGGAGAGTGGTGGTGGGGGGCAATGGAGACAACTGTACTTGAACAACAATAAAAAAATAAGTTACATGAAATTAAAAAAAAGAATTCTGTTGCCTGGCCACATCCCCTGAAATTATGACATTATTTTGTGTGAGCTGTGGAACCAAAACACTTAAATTAGAAAGGTTCCCGTATCAGATGTATCAGTGAGTCCGTTCTCCCATTCAGTGGGTTGCCTTTTTTATTTTGTTGATGGCTTCCTCTGCGGTGCAAAAGCATTTTAGTTCAATGTGGTTCCATTTGTTTATTTTTTCTTTTGTTTCCCTTGTCCAAGGAGATTAGAAAAAAATATTGCCACAATAAATGTCTGAGATTTTACTGCGTATGTTTTCCCTAGGATTTTTATGGTTTCCAGTATAACATTCAAATCTTTAATCCATTTTTAGTTTATTTTTGTGTATGGTGTAAAAAGGTGGTCTAGTTTCACTTTTTGCACATATCTGCCCACTTTTGCCAACAGCATTTGAGAAGCTGTGGTACATCTATTCAATGGAATACTACTTGGCTGTATAAAAGAAGGAAGTCTTACCCTTGCAAGGATGGGCCAGAGGAGCATTATGCTAAGTAATCTAAGCCAGTTAGACAAAGACAAATATGATGTGATTTCATTTATATGGAGAATCTAATGAACAAAATGAACTAACAAGGAAATTATAGGCACACTTAAAGATACAAAACAGGCTGACAGCTGTCAGGAGTTGGGGTGGGGGGCTAGATTGGAGAGTGGAGGAATTGAGGGGAAAAAAGGAAAAAATCTCATGGATATGGAGAACAATGTGGTGTTTGCTGGGGCGGGGAGGTGGAGGAGGATAGAGGGGGCATAGATGGTGATGGAAGGAGGCTTGTCTTGAGGAGGTGAACACACAGTACGGTACACAAATGATGTGTTTTGGCAATGTGTACCTGAAACCTAGTTCATTCACGGAAAATTTAAATGATAACAAAAATGAATGTATGATTTACACAGTAAACACTATTAGACTTGATTAAAGCCTTTTGACAATTACTAAGTATACTAAATATATTTTATTTCATTTTTATTGATTTTTTCAGTGCCATTCATTAATATAATTATATATTGATAGGTTTCAGTTATGTAATTCTATAATACTAACTGTATTTTAGTAAACATATTTTTCTGCCGTGGACATAAATATTGCTAAATATATTTTGCTGCCTTGGGCATAAGGCAATCATGGAGTTTCTGAGTTTGTGGGATGGTTAGTAGACTAAAAGGCTACTAGTATTTATTGTTTAAAGCTTTATACATAATTGGATAATTAAGTGAATTTATAAAAACTAAAGAAAATTGTACATATTATAATTTAGGAACATTTAAGAGAGAATTCTCAACCCCTTCTTTCATTATGAAAGACAGAAAGTCTTAAATCTTTTAGTCATATTTTAGTGATCTTCTTTACTTCAATAACTTAGAACAGCGGTCCCAAACGTCACTGGCCAGGCTGGTAACTTGGTTAGAGGTGGCCAGGTAGAATCTTCATTTTTTGAACAGAAAATTGTTTCCTTCCAGTTTTACAGAAATAGGCCTTTCACTCTGTCATTACTTTTTCCACATTGACAGAGACATGAGAACAAATAATGCATTGAGTTCCTTCTAATTCTAGGACAAGAGCAATGTAAGCACAAGGAGGACTAAAAATAGACATTCCACTTCAGCGTTAGGAAGGCCCTGGAGAGAGAGTTGGTGACAACCAGAGCGCTGTCCTACCTTAGAGGCAGAAAGGAACTCCTCAACCCCTGCCAGTGTGCCCCCGTGTGAAGCTAACAGTGTGTTAGCTTCCACTCCCCACAATGACAGAGCAGAAATTAGAATTTTCCTAAGTGGACCTAATCCACAATGCAAACAAGCAAGCAAAATATAACCAGAGACATGGAAATAAAGAACAAACTGAAGTGACCAGGGGGGAGAGGGTAATGGGGGAAAGAGGGGGAAAAGTTAAGTCAAGGAACGTGTATAAAGGGCCCATGGACATGGATAATGGGGGTGTGGGGAGAGGATTGTTGTGGGAGATTGGGGTTAGGTAGGGCGGGGGAGAGTAATGGGGGAAAATGGGGACAATGGTATTTGAACAACAATAAAAAAAGAAAATCTTCGTGTACAGTTTCCTAAAAATATATGTGGTATGAGCACTTAATATGAGATTTACCCCATTCAATTTTTAAAGGACACAGTACCATTTGTTGACTACAGGCATGAGGCTGCACGGATCTCTAGGCCCCATTCATCTCCTGTGAGTCCAACTTTACACCCACTGAATAGTGACTCCCCTGCCCTTCCCCACACCACAGCCAACCGCACTTCACTCTCACTTCTCTGGGCTGGACTCTTTTAGACGCCTCAGCTAAGTGAAGTTGTGAAGTTCTTGTCCTCTTGTGACTGATTTATTTCATTTAGCGTAATGCCCTCCAGGTTCATGCATGTTGGTGTAGCTGGCAGAGTTTGCTTCTTTTTTAAAGACTGAATAATACTCCCCTGAATGTACATACCAACATTTTCTTTATCCACTTATCTGTTGGTGGATATTGAATATTTGGGTTGTTTACTTACCTTGGCTATTATGAATAAGCTACAATACACATAGAGTGTATATGTCTCTTTGAGATACTGATTTTAATTTTTTTTGGATATGTATACTTAGAAGTGGGGTTACTAGATGATACAGTAATTCTATTTTTAATGCTTAATTGGTTTGGTAGGGCCCACAGTCTGGCTGTTGGTAAACTTTACGTAGAGAGTTTTATTCAGGTAGAAAGTGAACTCATCGTATCTAGTTTATCTTGGAGTAAAGAATGTAAATGCAGGAGGTTGAGGACATTATTCCCTCTGTGATACACACATTGTATATTTCTGAATTAGAACTATTTAATATCACCAATCAGACACAAATAGGGACATCTCATCCTAACATGTTTATCTTTCCCTGCTTTTTTTTTAACTAGCTTAATTTAGAGGTTGTGTTATCTTAGGATAACTAGAAAACTGTTTTAGACAACATGTAGTTATGATCCAAAAGCTCAAAGGTGGCTATGAAACATAATTAGTTAACTCACTTAAGGTAGCTTAATAATAATAAGCTTTTACAAAATTCCTATTTTTGTCTTCTATCCCTACACCCCATTCTACCCCTATTTATCTTTCAATTGTAGACATCCATGTTAACATGTTTACTGAGTTTCTTTTTGTTTATGTGTATTCTTATTACCTAGGTACCATTGCTTTATAGATGCAATTTTGGATTCACATAAAAGTAATTGGGTTACATAAAAACTTCTGCATTGTAAATTACTATATAATCAACTGTATTTGTCTGCAAAGTGACAAATTGCAGTTATTTAGGCAAAAAATTTCCACCTTACAGAGATGCAGTGAAGATTAAATAATTTTATGTTTTGACATATTTCAATAGATTTATGATCTTTAAAAAAATTTTAATTCCTTAATGCTTTTTTCTTTATGGCATCATATTTGAATAGGGCCTACATTAAAAAAATTAGCTATTTTGCAGTTTCTTTACATTGATTTTAAGGTGAACATATCTAAATTGCTAAATGAGTTAAATATGTATATTTAAAGTAAAAAAAAATCACATTAGTTCTTTTTTTCCTCAAAGTCACATGAAATAGGCCACTCAAATATTTGAAGCTATGTACTAAAATGACAGGTAACAAGTATAAAAACAGTGAAATTTAAATTTAATTTTTTAATTTTAATTTTTTGCCCTTAGTTATTAAGCTTATTTCATTGATTCATTTCATAAGTGATAATAGACATAGACACAGAAATAGAGGTCTTATCAGACCATGCTGCATAATGGATAATTATTACTCTAGAGATACAATAAAAGATTTCCCTGGTGTCATTACATGAACATTTTATCTCAGTGACAACTTGTTTTCTGTCTTTAGCACTCCATTTCTTGACTGTCATTTTTGCTTCATTACTTCTTCTCTAGTTCTAAACTACTCTGCCAATCTTATTTCCCAAAGTAGGACATGATCTTCTAGATATAGGAAGGAGTAGTAAAACTGGGAAATGAAGCTCATTTGGGAATATACAAAGCAACATTGAACTATAAAATTGTAGAAGAAGCTCACTTCTGGATAGGGATATGACTATCCTAGATAAATACTTTTCAAAGTATATTAGGAAGTGTGAGGCATGATTCTGTGTGACTTAATTGTTCTTATCTCAGGCATGTAAGGCTTAATGTCTGTCTAGTAAGTCACATCAATAAAAAAAAACACAAAATTTTCTTGTTTGTTATTCTAGAAAGATTTTTAAGGTTAATAAATAGTTTCCATATTAAATCAAACAAAAACATCAATATAACAATGAAACACTACAGATATTTCTCCTAACATACTTATATAAAGATTCCCTACCATGAACATGTTATATAACTTTGTTTTGTAAATGCCAGCCATGCAATGAGATAATTAAATAATAAATAAACACATTGTGAGTTAAGATATTTTTGTCGCGATATAATTAGCTTCAGTGTGACTATACCCCTTCTCAAATGTATTTCTGAGATGATGCCAAGTGAGAAAGAGGCAATGAGGAAATACAACCACATGATTTTAATCATTGTTTTGGCCCAGTCTAGTGGAAATTATGGTTTGATTCTACCTCAGGTGCTCACCTTAGGTTTCTTTTCTTTTCTTTCTCACATAGTCTCAATCACAGTGAGGAACCAATTGTCCTTAGATTCTTCCCCCAATTTTTCCTCAAGCTGGATCTGAGCTGTGGCTCTGTTTCTATGTACCACCCGTGTGGTCATAAGGGGGTGACGAATGGGCCGTTGCAAGGAATGGGAATCTGTATATGCATCTCAGTCATAACTTAAAATTTAACCCTACGGTCGAACTCTCTTTGTGTCTTTAGCTTTTTTCATTCTTGTGTTTCAAATAACATGTGCTGCTCTGATTGTCTCAAGACTTCTTCCTCCTGTTTTGTTTTTCCCAAAGATCTTGGCAGCCTGCATCATCCCCCAGAGTTTTCAACCTTTGCATTCTTTTTCTTCTGCCTCTTTCGAGAGCTTTCCATTCTATTCAGATTAATATTGCCCAGTCAACAACAAAAACCTAAACATACTCACTCTGTTGTTCACTTTCTTCAATCCCAGAAAATGCATGTTACATTTTCTATTCTTCTAGCTTCATACGTTTCCTTTTTAATTTCATAGTTTTGAACAAAATGAACAAAGTTATGACTTGACCAAAGCACTTAATACAATTCCAAACAACGTGCAATGGAAATCTCACTTATTTTTTCTAAAGTTGTAGGGGGAAAAATGAATCCCTTTTAAAGGTTTTCCAGCCACAAGCTATTCTTCTTTAGTTGGCATTCTAAATGTATCGTAATATACATTGCTTCTTTGTCTAAAAGGGTTGCTGAAATAGGTTTAAATAGACTTTCTGTGCCTGTCTCTGGGGGATAGGAGTGGGGAAGAGGGGTGAAGGGGGCAAAAATGTGCAAACTTCCAGTTATATGGTAACTACGTTCCTGCAGTATAATGTACATCATGGTGGCCATAGTTAATAATATCATGCCGTACATCTGAAAGTTATTAGAAGAGTATATTTTTAAAGTTCTTACCATATACCTTGGAAAACTTATAACTATGTGCAAGGGTGAGTGTTTTAACTAAATTAATGTTGGCAATCATTTTGCAATATACCAGCATGTATACATAAATACAATCTTTATGGTGTGTACCTTAACCTTACAACAACATATGTCAATGTAGCTTAAAACAGCTAGCACAATGTTCCTGAAATAGGCTAATAGGGGAAACAATGAACACAGTTCACAAAATTTAAAAACTTTTTGTAGAGATTGAATATTGATACGTTTTTCTTTGTATTAGTAAAGTGAAAAGTGAGATAAAAGTGGGAAGAGTTGAGGAATCAGGTTCCAGGAGAACACCATAAGAGATCAAATTAGGAAGAAGAACACTTCTATTTCTAAGCAAGAAGAGACGGGTAAAGTAGTGGTTAGAGGCGGATGTATTAGGAGAAGAAAGGAGCAATAGGAAGAGTAGCCTGTCATTTCATCTAAAACGCAACATAAAAATCGTAGTGGCTTTGATAAAATGTACACACACATCTACACATCCTGCAGTCTGAGATTAGTCATAGATTGAAACAAAAGGTATCATTATATTCTAGACAGAGATGCTCCAGTTGTTCTTTGCTGGACTTTGCGACTTCATGGAAACTCTAAGATCTACTAGAAAGAAGAAACAAGAGAGCGAGAGAGAGAGAGAGAGAGAGAGAGAAAGAAGGGTTGAGATTTGAGAGGGTTTTCTCTTAAAAATTTCTACTTCTTCAATTTCCCATCTGATATATTTAGGACTGCAGTTGAGTGCGGGTACCTGAAAATGCAAAAAGTGAAACTGTGGGTGAAGCGGGATTCAGTTTATCTCCTAAAGTGACTGCGTGACCATTGTGTACCGTTCTTGGTTACTAGTGTCTAGGAAGATCCCCAGGGGCTGGCAGTTTATTCATAAGATGGGGGGGGGGAACTAATATGTAAAAACAGAACTCTCATAAAGGTTCAGACATATTATCACTGGCGATCTTTTCTGATATGTGTGGGTCTGGATGAAAATTAAAGGGAGACTGAGGACCCGCCCGAGGAGGATTATTACCATTCTGTTACCAGCACTTACAGGAGAGAGACGAAGGGAGGAGCTTAAAGGGCGAGGGTTCTTTGGCACACTGTCGCGGCATTAACAAGGAGTACATTTTTCATCTAATTTAGAAATTGTTTCATCTAAGGGAGAAATGGCTCAGTTCCTCCAGTTTACAGATTGACTCCCTAATACGAACTCTATTAAGACCATGGTCATAAAGGCCAGAATGGTGATCCGCTGCACAGATACTTCCTGTGAAATGATGGACATCTCCCTATTTCCTTTGCTACCTGATGTGCAGATTAGAATCTCTTGGAGTAGATGACCTTGGGCAAGCATTCAGGACCCAAAGCAGAAATCTTGATTCAGCATCTCATCAGCTGGATCTAGCCTAATGCCTCCGTGTGGCACACAAACTGTGGTCCAGATACGTGAATTAGTAGCCGACGTTTAGAAGTCGAGAAATTCACGGTTAGTCTGGGTTCCTTTCTTCTAGTGAAAAAGAAAATGACAAAATACTGCAGCCCCAGATCCCATCTCTACATGGCAGGCGTCGCCTGCAGGTTGGAAGTGGCTGGTAGCTGTCTACTCCTGCAGGCTTTGGAGACAAGACCTCTGACTTGGGGAGGGGCCCTCGCTGTGTTTTTCTTCCTGAGACAGAAGTAATTGAACAGGACCTGTCACCACTCTTCTGTTTCAGGAAGTCTCCTGTGGGCTTCCCATGGGTGATTCTGTTCTTAGGCAGAAGCAATCTTAATATAAAAGTAGTTGTGACTTGAAGCGAAAGATTCAGGAAGAAGACTGCCTTTCAAAACCTGGATTTCAGCTTTTTTTCCTCCTCCTCTCTGTTCCATGACTTCTATAGCCTCCCTGAGGCGAATAATCACTTAAATAGCATCATTGAGATGATAGCTTGACATTTTAAATAATTGTACCTCAAGACAGATGAACAAGGGTTTGAAAGTAAGAGACTAGTTGGAAATCCAGTTGTAACGAGGTATTAATGTTCTGTGCTGGTGGCCCTAAGCGTTGAGACCCATTGCTTCCCAGAGATACGTGAAAATTAAAAAAGCAGCTAAAAACAAAGAATTGTATAGTGGGGAAAAAATTGCTCATTATGTTATGTCTTGATTTAGTAGAATTTACAAAGAGTGATTTTATTAAGCGCTGTGGCATCAGTTTCTTGCAAGAGTTGCTTTTCCTGAACAAGAGTGTTAAGGTGGAAATAAAGCCATGATGCAATTAATCTTAAACAGATGAGTGGGGTAGCTGTCAAATTTTAATTAATCTGGCCTAGCTGAGACCAAATATTAGGGTATATGCAACTCAGGCTAAATCTACAGCCACAAATTATTCAGACAGGCTTAACCAGGTGAGTCAGCTTCATCAAAAACATAGTCAAATCATCTTTCCAGTTGTTTACTGAAGAGTACCAAATAGTTTGAATGGAAATGGGGAAAAGAAGTTGGTGATACATGATTATTATTAGGTGTTGTGTGTTGAATAAAGTGCTAAACATTTTGAACGTGTACCTCATTTAACAGTAGCAGACACCCAAAGATATAGGTTCTTACAGTATTCCCATTTGAAAGCTGAGAAACTAAGTTTAGAAGAGCTTCATATATTGTCTGTGGTTAGGTGGATAGTAAACTCAGAAAGAGATAAATTTAAGATTCAAACTTTCCTGAATACCATACTATTCCCTGTGTACAACAGAAGAGTGAGAATTGCTTAAACATACTACGGTTGTCGGTGGATTCTTACATTGATGAATAAAACAGATTTTATTTTCCTACTCTGTGGTAGTCCCTAAAGCATTTAAAGGCTAGGGAAATTACTCAAAGACCCATTTTTAGCTCTGCTGTGACTGTTTTCTTCTCTAATTCCACACTTCGTGTTTGTTTCCTGTTTTCCTAATGATTTGAAATTGCTGATGCGGCAAAATTTATCAACGTTGTCATTTCTCAAGGAAGATCTCAGTGCTCAAAAGGTTCTTAATTTTAAATGCTGTGGGTGATTTTTATAGTAGTAGTAATAATGATGATGGTTATGTAGTTAGATAAATGCCACGTAGTAACAGTTGGGTGGTATTTACTTAACTGCAGTTGGATTAATGACCACCTATTTTTTTAAAATCATTGCTAATAAAATATTGTCTCCAAGGGTGGGTTTTAATCACCCACCACCATCATCCAGAATGTAAAAAATGTGATGAACTTAGCATATTAGCTCAGCAAGCTTAGGGAACTTTGATTTCTCAGTCTAGTTGTAGAAAATAACTTACTCTCTAACACTGGCTTCATCTCTTGTTGACAGTTTATTTTTATCCAAGGCCAATGGGGAGGTCTTTTCTATTCAGTGAGGGCCACTGCACTTCTGCTGACATGGAGCTCCTCAGTAGGCCCTTTGCAACGCGAGGCTCATTTGCATTCGACCACACACCGCTCTGCGAGGTGTCATTTGCGTTTCTGATCATGAGTATAATTTTCCATTAACTTTGTTACAATGTGGAACATAAGTACTGATATTACTTGAACTCTAATCTATTAATTTCAATATATGACATAATTTTTAAAAATCAAATTTCTATCTGGGTCTTGTGTGCCGTTCTTTTCCCAGACTTTCAATTCTGTTGGTTTCCAGCTACAGATTTAGAATAATTTATTCTCAGGTCAGACAGACCTGTGTTTATATCTCAGTTCCAATACAAAATGCTTTAGATTAGGCCAGCTATGTAAATACTCTGAACTTCAGATTTCTTGTTTGTAAAGGTGGCGCACTAACAGTCCTTGTGGCGTAGGGACTTTGGGAGGATTACATGAAGCAATGCATGGAGAACACTTTGCAGAGTGTCTGGCATATGAAAAATATGTTTGTTTTCTCTTTTTTTCAGTTATCATCATGGTACGTTTCATTTTTCTCTTGTTTCCTTGATTATCCCCTCACTAAGAAAGCAGACTAGATTCAACATTTTGTCAGGCCGGCTGTAGATAAGGTTTGAAAACAGATTTCAGAACTGTGTTCCATTTTTTCCTGGCGTTTCCATCCATCTTATGGATGGAAAATATATGACTTTGGTGAACAATAAAACAAACATATGAGGCTTTTTGCAAACAACTGATGGAAATACCCATGCAGTTATGTCTGGAAACGTGAAAATTATTGAGTTAAGATTAGGAGGTGTTAAATTATTTAAAATCCCGAGGTCGCTAGAAGTTCAGATGCTGGAACCACACTGAGTCTGAGCACTGGGCTGCCACCCCTCCGGCTCTTCGACTTTGGCTGGTGCTGTGACTTCCCCGTATCTTGGTTTCATCATCTGCAGCATGGAAATCATCGTGTTACTTACTTTGCAGACTTGCTGAGGGGATAGAGTTAATTTATCCAAAATGACTTAGAACCGAACTCTTGCACTGTAATGACTTGATGTTAGCCACTACATCACTGAGTGAAACGATGCAAGCCAGTCCTTATGTTGCTAATTTTTGAATTAATGCTGTAATATGATATGTATTCTGTATTTTGTGATTATGCAAATATTTTATTTATTCCTAAGATTAGAGCCCTAGAACATTGCAGACAGAGGCTCAGGATGTTTTGTTTGGGTTCATACAGACCTACTCAAATGGTCATAATTTGAGTCATACCCAATTAAAAGCAAAGAAAAAATATTTGATGTGCTTCTTACACAGAGTCTTACTCCTAATAGAACAAGCCATTTTTGGAGTTTTGTGAGGTTCAGTAAAATGAATCTCTTCTTCCTCCTTCTAGTTTGCTGAGTAGGTCCAGGCACTGGAAATAATTTTTAAATGTATTACTGACAACTGTTAAGCCAGGTCATCATGATGATCAACTGAAGCAATCTATCACTCTGATGGCTGGGGCAGGAGAGGTGCTCTGACGGTGGGTAGCAGAAACCAAAATAAAGAAGTAAGAAAACTATGCTGAGATATGCTGAGATAATCAAATAACTCCAAGTATCACTGAAATTGATTTGAGTCCAAACTTACCCCCCAAATGCAACATGCATTTTTACAATAGTCATAGAAATAAATAACCCATTTACACACAGTGAACTTTCTGATGGAAATTATATTAAAAATATTCTACAGCCCTGGATGGTATAGCTCAGTGGATTGAGTGCGGGCCTGCGAACCACACGATGGCGGTTCGATTCCCAGTCAGGGCACATGCCTGGGTTGCAGGCCAGTTCTCAGCAGGGGACTCACGAGAGGCAACCATACATTGATGTTTCTCTCCCTCTCTTTTTCCCTTCCCCTCTAAAGATAAATAAATAAAATCTTTAAAAAAATTCTATAAAATATGTAATAGCTTAATTTGCAGGTGAAGAATAGCATATATTTAGAAAGTTGGTGTCCCTTGCCTATTATCCCACTATTTGCAAATATGCAGAATTATTCTTATGGCAGTATTTACTGTGCACAACCATGTGCTAAGTACTGTGGTAAATCTCACCTGTTGTGAGTCATTTAAACTTCTCAATAATGTTATCAATTATGCATTTTTAAAATCCTCCAGTATCTTCCAGACATTTTGCAACTATGACTCAAATAAATTTCTTGTCCAAGATCACCTAGCTAATATGCTGCAGACCAGGACTGAACCCAGGTCTCTAGTCTCAGTGTCAATGTAACTGTGCCTAGAAATGGTGTGAAGGATAGTGAGAGCTGGCCCAGAGCTGAAGGACCCTCTCATCTGAATCTATAATGAGTACGTAACACCGAATGTTTATAGGAATTATATTTAAAACTATTTAATTATTTGCCCTGACTGGTGTAGCTCAGTGGATTGAGCACGGGCCTGTGAAACAAAGGGTTGCTGGTTCGATTCCCAGTTAGGGCACATGCCTGGGTTGCAGGCCAGGTTCCTAGTAGGGGACACATGAGAGGCAACCACACATTGATGTTTCTCTCCCACTCTTTCTCCTTCCCTTCCCCTCTCTATAAAAATAAATAAATAAAATAAAAATAAGAAAAACTATTTAATTATTTAACATGGTGTTCATTAACTAAGGAAAAAGTCTATTTCTTGGAATTGAGTGAGAAAAAGTCTTTTTTGATAATATTTGAACATAAGGTATCATATTATAGTCCTCAGACTATAGGATGCTCTCCATTCTGGCCATGTAAGATAATTTCAAGGTTTGTGTAATTGGCATTAGATAATATTAAAGGTGGGAAAGTTACTCCTTTTCAAGTTACTCCTTTTCAAAATTATCCCAAGAGACAGCATTAGTCTGGTGATCATTTCTCTGACTTCTTTGAGCATAAGGTAGTTTTTAATTTCCAGAGTTGTTGCCAAAATTCCTGGTCCTCAGAATCAGGTAACCAACAGTGTCAGACAGAAATAAGCAATATAATTGTGTTTAATTTGTCGTTAGTGTATTTTCTAGCAATAGAATTTTTGAATTTATGGGAGCGATATAAAATGAAATTCATTTATATAAGTAAAGTATTACTGGTCTAAGTTACTTTGGGTAAAGCAATATCCTAATAGGAGTATAATATCATGTGAAATTTGAATAAGACTGAATTTCAAATAGATTTTGGAGTCATACAGCTTTGAGTTAAGTTCTACCAGTTGGTCAAACACTCATACCCATCCCCCCCGCCATCACACTGCCCTATCATTGTGTTCTACTGAATGAACCTCATAAAATCATTACTTTGTTAATATTTACACCTGAAAAGTAGGGCATGAGAATACAAGTCTTACAGGATTCTTTTTGTATTAAATGTTTAAATATATGTATAGTGCTATTCAGTTGTAGATATCTTACAGTAGTCACTTTGGTGGAACTGTTCATATTATTTTCCAACTTTTCATTCTCTTTCTATTTGCATGTCTCATATTGGCTTTCTCTGTGTCAAAAATTAAATATCACACTGAGTAAACTCAGAATTTGAAATAGCTTCACATCCTGTAGGTTACTGTTTTCCATTTCTGAGTAGAGGTTAGGATCGTTTTATTATGAAAATAATATTTATCACAAGAACAGTTATTGTGGTAAAAATAGTCAAATGAAGTAGTTGGATTAATTTTAAAAATTACTTAGTGGAATCATTTATCTTTTTCTTACCACAGGTCTGTCTAATCATGAGTATCTTATATAACCCAAGTGATGACCACAGAACTTTGTCATCAAGTACAATAAGGGTCAGGAAATTAAATTTATTTACAATACTTCTTAGAACGGATTCTGTGTGATTCACTGTGGAAAAACTGAACAGTGATGGGCCATGATTTTACATTTTTTATAACAGCAAGCAGTGAGGTAGCTTTTCTCATTTGCTTCTGGTGGGATTATTTCTGGTGACATGGAAGTAAATGTTTGTGTTCCGTGGAGAATCTAAAACTGATGCTAACTTTTTCTGTTTACAGGACTTTTGCACATGACATTTAAAGTAGTTCTCTCCCAATATTCCTATTCCATCATCTATTTGCTTCCTTAACAACCTGGGTATCATCCTTTAATTATTTTGTTTATTAGCTTTTTGTTTTTCTATTGTCTCTAGATTATAAGCATCACAAGGTTAGGGACCATGTTATGTTGCTCCCAATGTCTCTAGTGCCCGACTCAATAAACAGATAAACAAATGAATGGCAAACTACACCTAGTTTATACTAGTGTAACACAGTTTTATCTAGCCAGATGGTTCTTAAATGTTAGCTTGCACCGGAATCCCCTGAAGGGCTGGTTAAAATGCAGATTGCTGAACTGTCTGAAGCAAAGCTTCAATTCAATAGTAAGTCTAGGGTGCAGCCTGAGAATTTGCAAACTCACCGATCTGTGTTCCCAGGTGTTGCAGATACTGCTGGTTCTGCTTGAGAACTGACTTGTAATAAAAGATATAGTTTAATAATCCCAAAATATTATGTTGAAAGGCTGATGCTTTTTCTGGGGAAGTATTCAAGCCATCTAATTCCCCTACTTATTTGGTATTGATGGCTCAGTTTTTAGTATTCACCTAACACTTGTGAGTATGAAGTTTCTACATGCTCAGTTATTATCCATTTCATTATGTTGATCATACATAATTACATATATATGATTATACATAATTGTGTATCACAATTATAATCATACATATGATTATATATACATTTGATTATATATGGTCATATATACCCTTAAAGAAAAAAAAGGGAAGAAGAGCTGTCTCAGATCCTTTTGTGCATTGCAGTCACGCCAGGTCCCTTTTAAGTCTCATGTCATGTCCCTTGCTGCCTTCTGCTGACATTTTGCAAGCGTCAAGACTGGCCCTGGAGATCATTCACTCTGTTTGACTCCCTGGCTTGGTTTCCTTCACAATAGCTCAAAGCTCAACAGAACTTCTCTTTTCTTTCTTATCATTTTTCTTTTAGCATGCAAAGCCTTACCTTCTTTCTCAGATTGTGTTCTCTTTTTTTTTCCCTTGCCATGGTGAAGCAACATCAGAAAATGGAGGAGAGTGAATAATATCTGAACAAGCTTTCTAGTGTATGGAAAAGCATTGCAGTCATTCTTATAAAGGGCATTGGGAATTTTAAGGGCAATACGATATTGCATTCTTCCTCTAATTATCCCCAGCAAATAGTAACTTGGGTAATCAGAATCAGGATTTTGGCCAAATGCAGGATATTAATGTGAAATGGCATTTTTACTTAAACAGTGATTAATATAAAGGCATTTTAAAGGAAAACCAATCTTTTGTTTAATGCAAAAAAGTTAATATCAGCAAGCAATTTTTAACATGTATATTTTAAGGGAGGTTAAATTAAAGTTTAATTTAAAGCTTAATTTAAAGCTGTCAGAAACATTTCTCTGTGTAAATATAATTTAAATAAATTCAATGAAATGCATTATATTTATCACAAAACACAGGCACAATAAAGATAACATTAATTTTATTTGTAAATATAAATTATCATTGTTTTAAATTTTCATTGTATTTTTTTCTTAAAAGTCTTTCACTAAGGCTTTCACATAGAGATCTGATGGAGTTCTGATTAAAATTATTCCTTAAATTAGACATGAAAGTACATATTGGAACGCTATCAAAATTTGAATAAGAAGTATTTTATTAGCTCAGTTCTCGGATCTGTATTCTATTTTGTATGTCTGAGTTTCGCATTTATTCTTGTGTCATTTTTGAAGCTGTCATGCTCACAGCTCTGTAGAAACGAATGCCTGTATAGATTGAGATACCTGATTTTTGGAATGTAAGATACGTGGTGTCACTTTGAGGAAATAAAAAAGACATATGTTTGGCACTCAGTACTTATTATCTTTTTTTCAAAACATTTTATTTATTTATCTTTAGAGGGGAAGGGAAGGAGAGAGGAAGGAAACATCAATGTATGGTTGCTTCTCATGCATCCCCTACAGGGAACTGGCCCCTGCCGGGAACTGGCCTGCAACCCAAGCATGTGCCCTGACTGGGAATCGAACCGCGATCGTCTGTTTTCAATACTTATTATCTTTTTGACAGAGTTCCATTGCTCTGGGGAAGCCAGTGATATGGAGGAGAATGTGTAGTGGAAGTCACAGGTCTGCGTAATATTACAGGTTTATGTGCACTAATTACAGCTCAATGCCACATTGGTTTTCAGCAGTTCGTTTGCTGGACGGTTCTTCAAGCGGTTCGAGCAGCCAGTTTCAGCAGGGCTGCGACTCTAATTAAACTCTGGCTGATGTCCCAAAACCTCTCTTCAGAGCCTGGGGGCATAGGAATATTTATTTATAAGGCACCACGTCCTCTAAGGCTCCAGGTCTCCTTCCCACAATCGGTATTCCAATCTGGCCTAGAGAGGAAAGCCAAGCCTTCCATCGGATGTTACAGCACGTGCATGTACTTTTGTACGAATGTGAATTTTATGGATTAAAATACTCAGTGGAATACTACTCAGAAATAAAAAGGAGTGGAGTATTTTTGCATGTAAAGCCACACATGTATCGCAAAGGTATTATGCTGAGTAAAGGACAGCGGTCTTAAAGGGTTATATAATAAACAAGTTTAGTTATAATATTTCCTGGAAGGAAACAACACTGGTGATGGAGAACAGATCAGCTGCTGGAGGCTGGGTGAAGGAAGTGTGTACATCTGCAGAGAGAGGGACCCGAGGGAGTGTCCTGTATGATAGAACTGTTCTGAATCTTTAATTTGAGACAGAGAAAGAGGGGTGTGGGGAGAGGAGCCAACTGGTGACTCTTTTATCTTTTTTTAAAGATTTTATTTATTTATCTTTAGAGGGGAAGGGAAGGAGAGAAGGAGAGAAGTATCAATGTATGGTTGCCTCTTGTGGGTCCCCTGCTGGGAACTGGCCTGCAACCCAGGCATGTGCCCTGACTGGGAATCGAACCGTGATCACGTGATTCGTAGGCCCGAGCTCAATCCACTGAGCTACACCAGCCAGGGCGCAACTGGTGACTCTTTGATTATGGTGATGCTTATACAAATATATACTTCAAAATGCACAAAGATGGAGACCCAAAAGTAAATTTTCTTGCAGGATAACTTTATTAAAAATAATAAAATACCTACAACTTTAGAAGAATTAAACCACAATTTTGTCTCTGAGGCAAAATTTTTCTCCATAGGGCAAAGAGTATAATAGTGCACATGGATAAAAATCAAGCTAGCTGCTTAAGGTCACACCTATTTCTATCAGAATAATATAATATATATGTCTAATATAATACAAATCTCTTTTAATGACCTATAGTACACATTAGCAATAAATGATAATTGTACCTCTTGCGTGTCTGACTATCCCTTTTCATCCTCTTCATGCCTGTTTCCTCTATTTTTTTAAAGTTTAGGCATTCCCCAGGTTGCATCTTATATCTTAATTTCTTTAGCTCAGCCTCCTCTACCAGGAAAACTTCTTTCAGTCCAGTGACTTGACCTAGAATCTTCTTGTTGAAGATGACTTCCAAATCTGTCCCTGCACTCCTAATATCCTTTTATCCCTAATTATGTTTCTATGGTAACATCTTTTGGATAGCCCAATAGTCCAAAATATCACCATAGCCAACATATTTTAATTAGAAGTTCTTACAACAGCTAAGATTCTTCTAAAAAACACAGACTTCTTGGTCACTAAAGCTAGAAATATTATTTTATACCACCGCCACCTTATACTTATTCTCACTCACAAACCTGGCCACTAAATATAGTTGATTTTTTCAATTTTGCATTCTTCATCATAAAACCCCCCAAATTATACCTTCCTCTCGGTGATCAGGAATATTGCTAAGCATTCTGTATGTTGTCTCTGGCTCTCATGTGTTGTGTCTCTACTTGATTTTGGTACTCTTCTTAATACTACTTTATGAAATCTGACTAATTCCTTCTATTTTGACCAGAAATATTTTTCTGACAGAAAAAAATACCAATCTCATTTGGTGTTTTTACCTTCGACATTTGACGCTCCCCAATTTTCTAACATCACCCAGCATGGCAAGTGCAGTCCAATCACTCGCTAACTAGCAGCGCACTCTCCCCGGAGCTGTAGCCGCTTCGTATGTTTGGTTGTTCCTTGAAACCCTTCCGTTTCCTGGAGACAACTTCCCTTTATATGGGAGTGCTCAGTATGTGTGCGCCTCCTCTGCCTATTAGAGCCCTCTGAATCCTTCATGTCTCTTATGCCGTACCTTCCAGGAAGACTTCCCCAACCCAGAAATTTGGAATTCATCTTAGCCTTCTGTGAACTTCCAGAGAACGATTGACTTCTTTGATTTTTTTACGCACACATATGTTCCCCTTCTAAGATGATAACTGTCTTAGGAGAAACGATCATATACTAATCATACTTTCTTGCCTTAAAAGGGTCATCAAAGTACTCGTATAGAGGACACATAGACAAAGCCAAGGGGGGGTAGGATCAAGGGTGGGAGGTGGGGATGGGTGGGGTGGGGAGAGTGGTGAGGGGGAAATGGAGACAACTGTACTTGAACAACAATAAAATAAAAGTTACAAATGTAAAAAAAAGGAGCAATATATTAAATTTCAATAATGCTTATAAAAGTGCTTTTTGGAATAAAAAAATAAAATTTGGAATAAAATTTGTACTTGTGCATCATAAGTACATATATAAAAAGTCTTCACTTTCTTGTATCTGGAACATTGCCTCTTACACATAACATACACAATAGATGTTTGCTCTATGAATAAATGGATAAATGCATAGCAGACAGGCTAAGCAGGCTAGGGAGTATTGGAAATGTTATTCTGTACATTATAATTATGGGAAGATTATCATTAGCAGTAATGTGTTATCACAAATCCCATTCTTCACAATCAGGTAATGTCAACATTTATTTGTTGTGCACCTGCATACCACCTAAGGCCAAATTATATTTCCATCCTGTCATTCACCTGCTCAAATGTCAGTGTCTGCCTGGATGTGTTAAAGATTGAATGTAAGGTTTTATTTGTTTCTCTTATGACATTTTTACTAGCTTGTGCCTTTTATCCAATAAAACAACACACATGTGAATATATGAATACTTTACTTTCCAGTATTCCCTATGTCCCTCCCCCTCTCCCTCCCTCCTTCCTATCTTTGGTGTTTCCTTTTTTCTCTTCTTGGCTTTCCCTCATCTCTTTCTCTCTTCTTTCTCTTATACTATCTTTATCCTTCCCTCCCCATAGCTTTTTTTAAAAATAACATTCTTCCTTCTCTTTAACATTTCTTGTTGGTGACTGTGTACTGCTTCTTGGTCTAAGAATGCTACACACATCATGAGGTAGTTACGGCACTTAAAGAGCTCACAGACTACAGTGAGCCGGGTCATCTTTTATTATTTCTGTTGTCATTGTTGTACTGTTCATTTTTTTACTATTCTCAGTGAGAATTGTGCTCATTCTCATGGGGATACGACCCGTCATTACCTTTACTCAGTCTACACCTGTCATAGCAATAATGTCACGCTGTCCCTTCTTCACCTGTGCTTTCTCCAGAATGGAGAAACCTTGTGTAACCAACCTCACAGCTGGGAACAGCAGCAATGCATTAGCTGCCTTGCATTTCCTCACTTATTTGTGTACCATTCTTACAACACCGTGCTGCCATCCATGTTTCTCAGTAGGTGGTTTTGTGTATGCTTGTCTTATGTTGCTCAAGGTTATGTTGTAGTTTTTATAAAATTCTTCGTTGCTTCTAGTATGGGTCCACATGGGGGCTTTGCTTAATCAGTTGAACATTTCAGATTATTTAGAAAAAAACAATCAAAAGCCCTGGCTGGTGTAGCGCAGTGGATTGAGCGCGGGCCTGCGAACCAGACAATCGCGGTTCGATTCCCAGTCAGGGCACATGCCTGGGTTCCTTGCAGGCTAACTACCAGCAGGGGATGCACAAAAGGCAACCATACATTGATGTTTCTCTCCCTCTCCTTCCCCTCTAAAGATAAATAAATAAATAAAGTCTTAAAAAAAAAAAGAAAAAAACAATCAAGAAAGAAAGGAAATACAATGAGATTATGTAAAAACAAAACGTTTACTTAAGAATTTTTGTGATTTTTCTAAAAGTCAAATTGTATATAGTGAACTCTGAAAGTATAGCTTTGGATGTCACAGTGTGGGCCTCTTGTATAGAATTTGGGTGACTTTTGTGATCTTTGTGCATTTCTACATGGCACAGTTATTTTTAAATTCATGTATATAATTTTATTAAAATAAGTAAATTTAAGCCATCTTGTAGTATGTCCTATCATGTGCTGAAGTATTTATGCCAAAGTAAAAAAAAATTACCTAAAGGATTTTGAATTTCCAGAAGAAACCACATATGTTTTGCTTTCTAGGAAATATTCTAGGTTATCAACAAATATATAGAAGAAATATATACACATATATATGTATATGTGTACATATATATACATATACACACATATACATTGCTGCTTTGTAAATGAAATTCTCTATTTCACCCTGTTCAAGGACATTATTATTCACTGTTTAACAATAGAGGGCAGTAGAATGATGGTTCATAGAATTTATTTTAGATAAAACTCTTAAAAAAAACCAAACTCTTCAAATCCCCCATTCTAACATCTAGAAAAATGATCAAAATAAGCCTAACACTTATTAAAGAAGAAAAGCTAGTGTCATGATTTTTGCTTTTTATTTGCCAAAAAAGAAATGTTTACTCTGAGAGAGGAAAAGTCAGCTAGGAGGTTTTCAGAATCTGGCAATCTTTCTTTGACCTTGTGTTCACTTCTTGGGCTCTGAAGTTTCCATCAGAATATTAATAAGCAATGTTTATGTTTTTTCATTGATCTTTTCAGATAGGGTATATCTATTCACAAATAAATGTAGAGAAAAAGAAAAACAATCAATTTAATGTAGCTACTAAGTACTTAATGGTTTTTGACACAAGTAACACCTAAAGTGATTGAACTAAACCGTTTGTTTGTGTTCGAATGTGCTTATTCACAGAGGTTATGTAAAATGCAACTACCACAAATTAAGTGTCCTGAGGTTATGCGTTCTTACATGTGAACTTGACAGAGTGCTGCAGGAAATTCTGATTAAAGAGAATCTATGAGTGTCTTGCAAGCTATAGTGGAAACTAAGGCAAAAGAAAGGCTGATATTGTGATTCTACCTTCACTTGGAATTTTGATGTTTTATTCATCATAGGGTTTTTACATTAATTTGATTTAAAAATTCATTAAAATATTATTTATCTTGATTCCTTTTTCTTTTTTTTTTTGGCTTAAATTCTGTCCCTGAAGTGAATATCTCACTCTCTTCACTTTAATTCAGCCCTAGCAGCTGTTCAAACCAAAATACTGTTGAGTCACGGCAACATACAAGCAACCAGGATGATGTAGAATGATAGGAGGGACATAGAAGGTGAGGCCAGTACTCAAACAGTAGAGTGTCCTGCTGTGCTGCATTCTTGGTCTGATACATAATGAAATATGTCTTAATAACTCATGCCTCAAGCCTGTTTGAAATCCAGCTCCGTCTCCTTCGGGAACAAGTATGAACTACTATTTTGGTCAGATATTTTTCTGTATATTTATACATCAGAGAATGCACTGGTTTAATTTCTCACTTCAGAGAGAAAAATAGACGGAAAGAGATTATATTGGATCTACGCATACTCCTCAATTCATGTCTTCCTTTAGTCATCTTCTGTTCTCTTTAGGACTTGGATCACCATCTTGTCTATGTCATTAATGCCAACCATACTGGACCTTCTGGGAAAACTCTAACTGCTCTAACCTCAAGCAACCTGCTGCTGTGGTGTCATCTGCCTTTCTCATTAGTTTTATAAACAGAAGATAATGAGAGAGAGAGAGAGAAAGAAGAGAAGAGAAGAGGAGGAGGAGGAGGAGGAAGAGGAGGAGGAGGAGAAGGAGAAAGGAAAGAGTAAATAGAAAGTAGTTACTGATTTAAAATAGACTTGGTCAGGAATGGCAATTGAGTGAATTTTAGCCATCTTGGTAGTTCAAATTGAACATCTTAGAAAAATTAGTTTTCAATGAGCCGAGCAAAAGATAATTCTGTGCCCTTATATGGGCATGGAATTGCTATGCTCTGTTATTGGGGAAATCATGTGAAACGCTTAGAAAAGTCCTACAGATATTTCCTGAAGTACTAAGCCAACATCTTCCAAACATGTTTGACACTGAAAGTTTTCTTTAAAATTGTAACTCTACTAGGAATATTTCACAGAATTAGTATTCTGAGAAACACAATTCTGGAAATGTTGATCTTTCAGAATATTGAAACATCTATATTCATGCTTTGGGAATGGTTTATAATAACATTAGAAATAGTACTGATAATAATAATGAGCATAGTAACTGACATTTGTAGAGTACTGAAATTCTTTTATTTTTTTTTTCTGGGTTGACACCTTTAGAGAACATACAGCTCAACCAACTTCCTCTCTCCTCCCCCCATGTTATTCTCTTCCTTTGTGTATTAACATTTTGTAAAAAATTACATATCATAAGTTAGATAATACTTTACTTGTGCATCAAAATACAAGTTTGCAGCCCTGGCTGGTGTATTGAGCTCAGTGGATTGAGCTCGGGCCTGCGAATCACACGATCGCGGTTCGATTCCCAGTCAGGGCACATGCCTGGGTTGCAGGCCAGTTCCCAGCAGGGGACCCACAAGAGGCAACCATACATTGATACTTCTCTCCTTCTCTCCTTCCCTTCCCCTCTAAAGATAAATAAATAAAATCTTTAAAAAAAATACAAGTTTGCAAAGTATTGGTGATGGATGTCTGGTGCAAAAATGGGCACTTAAAAGGTGACAGGAACTATCTTCTTTAGGACCTAAATTTCTATTTCTCTTTACTACACTCCTAGTTCTCAACATTTGTGTGTGTCTTATCATTCCCAGTAGATGGATTGTTCCATGGAAGCAAGGTGTTCCTATTTCAAATTTATTGCACCATTATTACTATATTCCCAGTAGCTCTTCTTAGGCTTGCAGAATAAACAAATATTTATGAGTAAACACATTTCTAGAACCTTGTTCTCTAAAATTTTAGATATTATGCTATTTTTTAGGTATAATTTGCTTATTTATTAGATATCTGAGTTGTACTTTTCTCAAATGAAAACCTATGATGGAAGAGGATGACTCAATAGATCTAAAACTCAGTTTTACATTTAGAAAAAGAAATTAGTGTAGGAAGAAATTGTCTACTTTTATTTTACATATCACAGAAAGAGATGGGTTTATAACTTTGATAAATAAAACCTGAAGTTGTACATTTTTTGCCATTTCGGAATCTCATTGTGCATCCCACATTGCAGGTGACTAGGGAGATATACTTGTGCTCTGCCTCAGCCATAGTTTTTTTTCTGAATGGTCAAAGAATATGAGGCCATAATGTGATTGCCTGAACACGTCAATCCTTCAGACATTCAGGGGTAGGTTGAAATATGTTGGTTAAGTTGATGGAACTTTCTAGTTAGTGTGACCTTCCTGAAGCTTTATCCATAAATTCAACCCCTGGTCCTATGAGGCAGGTCACAAAGACTCTTGTCAATGCAGTGACATAATGCTTTTGGGGACTCCATATCTACAACTTTGCTGACACTTGAGGTTGGCCTCTCTTTTTTTCAGCTCATTATTGTCATCACCAAGTATCTATCACCTTCAGTGAAATTATCTCTTGAGTTGAAAAAGCATAAGCCTTATGGGAGGTTGTATAAAACTTTGTTTTTTCTGATAAATGATCTCATCTAGCTTGAGGTTAGCTTGGCTATATAAATAAACACACACCACACACATACACACTGCATGTCTCTCTCTATATGAATATAGATATATGAGGTCTGTCTGAAAAAAAGTACAACCATAATTAATGTAACGAGAACAGCTTGTATGACATTATCGTATCCTGGCAGCCAAGGAGAGTGGACTGGAATGCTCATGCATGGACAATGACAATGTCACTGTACTAGTCAGTGGGGGCGGTAGATGCTGTTGACTGAGCATGTGTACTTTGTGGCCACTGGATTCGGAATAATTAAATGAGTACAGCAACAAATCTGCATCAAATTTTGAGTTAAGCTTGAACATTCCTTCACGGAAACTCTTCAGATAATTTAGAAGATCGCAGCCATGGACAACTGCTGACTGGCACTTGTATCATAACAATGCACCCAATCATGCATCATGTCATGTGCAGAGTTTTTTGGCTGAACATCAAATCACCCAGGTGACCCAGCACCCCTACAGCCCAGGTTTGGCAATCTGTGACTTCTGTTTTTTTTAAAACTAAGGTCATTTTTCAAAGGGAAGCAATTTCAGACCATTGATCGGATTGAGCAAAATACAGCAGGACAGCTGATGGTGATTGGGAGAACTGTGTGAGGTCCCAAGGCACCTACTTTCTAGGGGACTGAGGCATCATTGTCTTGTGTACCATGTTTCTTGTATTTTGTTATCTTCTTCAATAGATGTCTGTATTTTTCACATTAAATGGCTGGATACCTTCTGTACAGGCCTTGTATAATTTAAAATGCTTTTAGAAGTCTGTAACTTGCTTTTTATCCTTGAGATATCTTTTCAAAATCTATTGAATTTACTTTAACTTGTTATTGTTTTATTTGAGAACTAATTCATTTTATTTCAGATTTTTTATCTATGCTTATACTTGAGATTGCCAAAATATAAACCATCTCATATTTCACTCATTGTATATTACCCTACTTTGAATATTATTTCTTGAAAATAATTCTTAGTTTTATTTCAAGAGGCAATTCAATTGTTTTAGTTTATAGGGCATTAAATTTTGCTAGAAAGGAGCAAGAAAATCATTAAAAGTATAAACTGACTCATAACTATATTGACCCAACTAATAACATTGACCTACTTGCAGTGTGCATTTAATGAAAATATCATTAGAGAGAACAAAATTAACTTCAGAGGCTAACCAAAGCAAGTGGCTACAATAAATACAATCACCTATTACTATTGTTTTATATGTTTAAAGACTTTTATCAATGTTTTCTGAAAGATAATTTGCCTGGCACATTTCATGTATAAATATTTCCCCGTGTAGGTTTAATGTTTCCTTATCTTCAGGGTAAGGGCTGTTTTGTGTTTCTGTGCTGTTAGAATTAATGTGCAGTGCAATGGTTTTAAGTCATCTTTCACCAATTGCATCAATCCTGATAGACAGTTTCACCTATGATCAGAGGCTTGTTTCTGGCCATAACCAAACTGGTGACTAAGACGTATTGCCCTCTCTGGTCTGCTGGGCCAAATGGACATTGCTGGGCATCCTTCATGTAAGCTTAATGGGGTGATATATTCTATGACAACTACCTTTGAGGTGATGAAACCACCAGCCACTTGACTCCCTCAGAAGAAACCTGGGGTTTGCCTGTTCTTACTCCCTTTCTCTCATTGCTCATACCCATCAGCAGATCATGTCTACATCCAAAACGTATCCTGGAACTCTGTTCTTCAACTCCTCTGTTATCATTCTGGTCATGTCACCATTACCTGGCAGAAATACCTGGCAACATCCTGCTTTTCCCAGTTGATATTCCTGCTTCTTTTTGTTGCCTTCAGCCCATTGTCCACAAAACTGCTTTCATGATCTATTAAAAGTAGAAATGAGACTGTATCGCTTTTCTGGTTAAAGTGCTTCAAATGGCTTCTGATTGTGATCAGAATAAAGTCTTAGCTCATTGCCACACCTACAAGGCTCTGATGTCTTCCTTCTCTCTATGCCTAAACCCATCCTCTACCATCGTCCTCTTCCCTCCTAGGCTTTTTAAAAAAAATTGCTATTTCTTAAGCACACCAAGCTTATTTCTGCTGCAGGGATTTTGCATTTACTGTTTCGTCTTCTTGAAGTTCTTTATACTATTCACTTATTTTCAAGTTGTCATCTCAGTCATCAGCCCCTTCGGAGGACAGTTCTGAGCAACCTAGCTCAAGTAGCAGCTTCTCTTAGTCCCTTCTCTCCCATTGGCCCGTTTTAACTTCTCCATAGAATTTGTCACTATTTGAAGTGATGTATGTGCTTGCATTTGATCTTGTCTTTCTCACCTTTAACTTACTCAAGCTCCAATAGATTTAAAGCCCCAGGAACAGTGGCCTTCTCTGCCTTGTGCATTAGAGCGGTGTCTGGCATGCAGTATGTGCTCAGTTATAATTATTGAATGAATGAACCAGAGTTGGAGTAAAATTAAAGAAAGCAGCATGAAAACCCACCTTAAGTCCATTTCTTAACATTTGTTCATCTACTACTATGTACTTATTCTTTCTGCTTTGAATACAAGTGGGAAACCAGCCAACTGAGGGAGCCACAAAACCCTGAGAAAATGCAGTTGGATGGGAAGCTGGCAATGAGTTCCCTTATTGTGCACTGGTATTTCCTTCAACCCAAAAATTTAACATAAAAATCAAATAAGAAAGAATTTATTTGAAAGTAAAATCCCTATAGTAGAGATTAATAGGTAGTGTCACTTGTATGCCGAACAATTTTCCAGAAATGAGCAACCACCAAGGGTGAAGGATCAATGGCCCTGTAATTTCCATCAATATCTGATACCATACTTAATTTTATTCTTGGCTCATATGCACTAGTCAATTTTAGAACAATGCATTAAATACAAAGTATTCCCTGCCCCTCAACAAATATAAAATAGAAATAAATGTTTTAAGAAGCCTAATAGGCTAAATTGTATCTTACTATTTGCATAATGTTAGAGTATAATATTTCTTTGTTTCTGGACTATAATAAGATGTTGTATTCATTAGCAAACTGAGACTTATTGGTATCATGTTCATGCAGGCAAATGGCTTAAAGTAAATTTTAGGCTACTAAATGATCTGCTTATTATACAAGATTTACATCAAATATTATGGAGTTGTTCACAGAAATATTACTATGATGGTTATATCAGTGGTAATCAATATACTTTTCTATTTTTATTAAATATTTTATTGTTCTATTACAGTTGTCCCATTTTTTCCCCATTGTCCTCCACCCAGCCTAACTCCCTCTCCCACAGTCAATCCCCACCCTATTGTCCATGTCCATGAATCATTCATACATGTTCCTTGACTACTCCCTTCCCATTCTTTCCACTCTTATCCCCTGCCCCTCCTTTCTGGTCGCTGTCAGTCTGTTGCTTGTTTCCATGCCTCTGGTTCTATTTTGCTCAGTTTTTTAAATATTAAGTTCCTTTTATAAATGAAATTACATGGTATTTGTCTTTCACTGCCTGGTTTATTTCACTAGAGAATATTATTTCACATAATATTCTCTAGTTCCATCCATGCTGTTGTGAAGGGTAGGAGTTTCATCTTTTGTCAACTGTGTAGTATTCCATTGTGCAAATATATTTTATTGATTATGAGTTGTTCTATTAGAGTTGTTCCATTAGAGTTGTTTTATTCCCCCTTTATTCCTCTCCACCCTGCACACCCCTTCTCCACCATTCCCTCCTTTAGTTCATGTCCATGTGTTGTTGTAAGTTCTTTAGCTTCTACATTTCCCATACTATTCTTGCCCTCCCCCCCCCCCCTCTATTTTCTACCTACCATCTATGCTACTTTTTCTCTGTACCTTCTCCCTCCTTCTCCTCCTCCCACTCTCTTGTTGCTAACCCTCAATGTGATCTTCATTTCTATGGTTCCACTCCTGATCTAGCTGTCCTCTTAGTTTGCTTTTGTTTTAGGTGTGGTTGTTAATAACTGTGAGTTTGCTGTCCTTTCACTGTTCCTATTTTTTATCTTCTTTTTCTTAGATAAGTCCCTTTAGCATTTCATATAATAAGGGTTTGGTGATGATGAACTCCTTCAATTTGATCTTATCTGAGAAGCACTTTACCTGCCCTTCCATTCTAAATGGAAGCTTTGCTGGATAGAGCAATCTTGGCTGTAGGTCTTTGGATTTCATGACTTGGAATACTTCTTTCCAGCCCCTTCTTGCCTGTAAGGTCTCTTTTGAGAAATCAGCTGACAGTCTGATGGGCACTCCTTTGTAGGTGACTGTCCCCATATCTCTTGCTGCTTCTAGGATTCTCTCCTTCATTTTAGTCTTGGCTAATGTAATTATGATGTGCCTTGGTGTGTTCCTTCTTGGGTCCAACTTCTTTGGCACTCTCTGAGCTTCCTGGATTTCCTGGAAGTCTATTTCCTTTGCCAGACTGGGGAAGTTCTCCTTTATTATTTGTTCAAACAAGTTTTCCACTTGTGGCTGTTCCTCTTCCCCTTCTGGTACCCCTATAATTCGGATGTTGGAATGTTTAAAGGTGTCCTGGAAGTTCCTAAGCCTCTCCTCATTTTTTTGAATTCTTGTTTCTTCATTCTTTTCTGGTTGGATGTTTTGTTCTTCCTTCTGGTCCACTCCATTGATTTGAGTCCCAGTTTCCTTTCCATCACTATTGGTTTCCTGTGCATTTCCCTTCATTTCAATGTTTAGCCTTCATATGTTCCTTTAATTTGTGACTGATTCAAACCGTTCTGTGAGCAGCCTGATCACCAGTATTTTGACCTGTGCATCTGAGAGGTTTGCTATTTCTTTTTCACTTAGAGTTATCAGCTCTTGGGCTTTGAGTTCTTCTTGAGCCATATTTTGGACTGTTAGTGCCTGTTACGTATGAGGAGTGGAGCCCTAGGTGTTCACCAGGGCGGGGCAACTCAGTTGCTGGGTTGTGACCCTGTATGTGGTGGCAGGGTCAAAGGAAAGCAATTGCGGTCCCATCTGCCACCTCCCTTCGCCCGGGCCACATGTCCTTCACACTGCACGCGATTGTGCGACTGAGGTCAGCCCACTGCTTTGCGCACTCACTGGGTTCCCCTGCTGGGGCCTGCGCGGTCCGTCTCACTGCTCACTCCTCTGCTGGTTTATCTGCACGCGCGAATGTGTGACCGCTGTCAGCCTGCCCGGAACCCTCACTGGGTCCGCGCTGCCACCTGCTGCTACTTCGGCTGCCTGCACGCCTGGGTCCGGGGATTTTTCCTGCCCGACCCTGCTCTGCCCCTCTTACCGCCTGGTTGAATGGTTCATTGTTGTTGGACTTCCGTATAGTTCAATTTTCTGTTTTTTGGCTGCATCCCTGTTCTCCAAACCTTTGTTGTATTCAAACTTGGTTGTGGGAGAAGGCACAGTGTTTCCACCTACACCTCCATCTTGGCGGAAGTCCTAGTTCTTCTTTAAAAGTTTGGTAAAATTTGCTAGTAAAGACATCCAGTCCAGGCTGTAGAATATAGGAGTAAGGTACAATATGGGAGTAATGTACCCTTTTTCACCTCTGAGTAGCCACACATTGTTTCATTTGTACAGTTGTTCCATATTCCTTGAACAGAGTGTAGTAAGAGGTCCAGCTTGGAGGATCTACTCCCTGTTCTCAAGGGTTTTCTATCAGAAAATGCTGTGTAGTAGCATTTCTTCTATCATAATTCTGATTTATTTAAGTCAAAGGTAGGGCTAGGTAACTCTTGCCCACTCTCTAGTAATGAGTGGACATACTTGGGGACAACCTTGCAAACCGCTGTGTTAATGACTAGGATTCAAGTGGATAAAGGTTTAACTATAGTACTGGGGGCTGGGGAGAGGAGAGACAGTGATGGGTATATGGCAAAGGGGATGTGATACAAGAGATGGCATGGTCTGCCTCAACAGACTAGACTTTACAACAGCATTTTAGCTTCAAAATCAAGCAGATTTTGGGGTATGGTATGGTGACCAATACCGTCCTGATCACGAAGAATGATAATGTTTTTATGTTGGATTGGGGAAGACTTGTTAGTTAAAAATTAAATCACTTAGGGGTATGTTGGTGCCCAAAGCACTTCACTGTTGGTGATCCAGAGATAAAGCACATCTTTATTTAATTAGGGATTGTCAAGTTGTTTCAGTGTATGAGAATTAAAGCATAAATTAGATACATCAGCCATGTCAAAAGCCAAGAGTTGTTTGTCAGGGAGCCTAACTGTCTTCATTTGTTTCACCCTGATGTTGGCGTTTGGCCAATCTGCAATAAATAACACCAAGAAGCACGAACAATTCAATACAAAACCAATGAGATAGGACTTCAAATCCTTGAAGAGAAATTTGGTAATAGTGACTAGGAAGGTAACAGCCACAGGCAATAATGTTATACAAAGAAGAATCACAGAAAGAGAGAGAGAGGGTGCTGAAAAAAACCCTTTAAATTGATGAAGAATCATCTAGACTAATAGAAAAATAACATCCAGAATAAAATTTTTTTGGCTTTATAACAAAGTCATGGTGGAAGGGGAAAACCTGACAAAAATAAATAAAACATAATATTCTCATTTCTTTCAATATTAATAAAGATTCAATATTTAACATATTTCAGCTGTCCTCCAAGAGTTTAATTACTTGTCTTTGAGAATAGTTTGAGAAATTTGGGGAAGTATTAAGAAAAAAATAAAAGCAACCATAATATTAAAGAATAAATTTCTGCTACATTAATTTCTTGGTACTTGAGATCCACCCAGATTTTTCCAAGTGGACCTAAATTGAGAAATTATTGTGTCCAATTCTATTGTTTTTGAAAATACTGCCCTTTTCACCTCTATTTTTTCAGCCCATTAATGCACCTTAGAAAATTAGTAAGCATTTCTTCTTCAGCAAAATGGATGAGAAATTTTCCTACTATAACTTTTGTGTATCTGTGTCTATTATAATTAAAAACTTGGGGGAATAAACTTTAATTCTCTTCACTGAAAACTTGAAATGACCACTTTGGGTGTGTGTGTGTGTGTGTGTGTGGGTGCATGTACTTTCCAGGGTGGCAAAACCCAACCCCAGATGCACGTCGGCAGCACCTAGAGAACTTTGATACAATGTCTGGGTCTCATGTCCTGAAAATGTTGCCTTTAATTTTGTTTGCTTGCTTGTTTGGAGTCTAGACATAGGTATGCTTTAAAAATCTCCCCATGGGTTTTCATATTCTGTTAAGGTTGAAAAAAACTGTTTCCGGATAAAATAACTTTCGTTTGGCTTTTCAGTCCTTAAAAATTCCCCATTGTTGCTGAATTGTATTTCTGTGTGGCTTACATTGTCAGAGACATGGTAGAGAAAAGCCCCTTATGAGACATACCTATTTCAAACTCTTTCAGAATGATATTCACTTACAAGAATATGTAAAACCTCTAAGTGTAGTTCAAATTTAGTTTCCAAGGTTTGATACAAAAATAGAATTTTAGAGTGTTTGTTTCAATCATCAATACCATATCCTAACACAAAGTGTTAATGGGACAGAGATTTCCCCATAAAATAAACCTTCATTTGGCCATGTTAAACAGTCATATTAAAAAGTGGTAGTTCCGTTTCACAATTGAGAAACTGAACAGAAGGCATATTTGACTCGTGGCTAAATAATTCATTTCTTTAGAGCCCACTATGATTCACTAGAAATTATTCAAGATCTAGTTTGCTGGAAAGAAACCACCTTTATATTGATACAAACCAATAGGAGAGGCTGATCTTGAGAGCGAATGCGAAATGTTCATCAGAAAGGCAGATGGGCAATACAGACGAGACAGAAATTAAATGTCACAAAGCAAAACTTTCTAAGTTCAGAGACAGAAGCATTTACATTTAATATGGCTTCTGCTTCTGATTCTTAAATACTTCCCCTAATCACTTGCCTCTTAATAACTGATTGCACTTGACTTCTCAGGCTCCTTGGCTGATTAGCAAACAGACTTCATCGGGAGGAAAGTGTGTATGTGTTCCACAGGAGAGGGGTTGCAAAAGCCTCCAAGAAAAAGAAAATATTGTGGCTGTACAAATTTTCATGACAAGAGTGAATGAATGAAAAACAGTACAGACACAAAATGATTAAATTGCCCTTAAGATTTAGTCAACTCTCTCCTGCAATATTCTGCTGGGATTTCAAAGGTATCTCAGTGACCTTTTCAATCTATTCCATTAGGATTCTGGCCATCAGTGGAAAAATACTTAGAATGCAGCTCGCAACTGAGGCAGCAAGAATTCTAATCCCAGTAAATGTAGATAAAGTTCCAGAAGCTCGGAAGAGAAGGAGAGCACCATTTCAGGAGGAAAATAAATCTCCCTGAATAATCTCCAATAATTTACTAAAGTTTTATAAGCCTTTTATTGTGTTTTAAATAAACTCTGCTATTTTATTACTCTTAATTATAAATATGCATTAACATTTATTTAAGAAATCACAGAGGGTGCTCTGGAATAGGAACACATTTTGAAGATTAATATACTGTGAGTTTCTTTGTTGCAATAAAATATTATTATTATGCTAAGTGAAATAAGCTAATCAGAGAAAAATGAATATCATATGAGGAATCTAATCAAAAAATAAACTGATACACAAAATAGAAACAGAGGCATGAATGCATGGAACAGACTGACAGCTGTCAGAGGGAAGGGAGAAGGGGTTGGGGAACCGGGTGAAAGGAGGTGAGGGGATCAGCCAAAGACCAGACATGCATAACCCATGAACACAGACAACAATGTGGCGATGGCCGGGGGAAGAGGGGCAAGAAGTGGGTGGGAGTGGGCAAAGGGGAGGAAAGAAGGACATCTGCAATAGTGTCAACAATAAAATTGGAGTTTAAAAAATATCGATTTATTACTTCTTTAGGAATCCAAATATTGGTCATAGCATGTAGTCCAGAACTGTACTTTCAAATCTCCTTTACTTCCTTTGTTTAGAAAATATCAAGAGGCATGGTGTCAGTGGGTTATGTTAGAGAATTCTCAGAGGGCATATTTATATATGGGAAAAGGTATCCCTACACACATGCCCATGCACACACATGCACACAGACCATGATACCATAGGGACTTTCCTGTCACCTTCAGTGTTCAAGAGACTTGGTTTTGTTGGTGGTGTTTTCCCACCATGCTTTAGCAATAAAGGGGCCCTCTTTTTCTTCAGTGGATGGAGGAATAATCAGACCAATAGGAATGAGTGCACCAGAAATATTATTACAAAAGAAGGTAGCCAGCCTTAAATTTGACTTTATGGTCAACTCACAAACAGCTATTACTTTGCAATAATCAACAGTCATACCTGGAATGCAGGGCGGGCCCCATAAAATTTATTTGATTAAAGATCTATTTTCCTTTTCTTGTAGGATATCACGAATTGCTTCAGGAAAAATTCCGCTAGCCATATGCATCTATATGGCTAGTCTTTTATTGTACTATAAACTTAGTTGCCTTTCCTATTTATATTAGTAGTGTCCTGAGTTTCAAAACCTAATTTGATTTAATTTTCAATCCTCAGTTTATATTAGGTATCACCTGATACATTGTAGGCATGCACAATATAGATTTCCAATGGCAAAATGTGGTTAGTCAGTCTTTGAAATTACAAAGGAAATAACATATGAATGATGTAGTAGAAAATAAATTTATGGAAGGATATTGATAAATTACAGGCCAGATATCCAACTATAATCAACCTTCTTTCCTGCATATCCTCATTATGTTAACCTTGGGGGAAACTACAAACAAGTAGTCATATTCAGCCAGCCAAGAGATGGGCATGTACCCAGAAGCCTAGATTTTCCTCCTGGGAACCTGAATCTTGAGCAGTTCATGGAACAATACCCTAAAATGATTATCCAATTGTTTCTGGTCCATAGATTCCCCCAAGATTCTCTGTGCTTGCTACCAATGAACTTGTGTTTGTGTGTTTATAATTTATTACACAAGTGCACATTACCTAGCCAGAGAAACTTTCTACCTGATTGTTACCCAATAACTCTACTGTAGTTTAACTTCTCTCCAAATGTAGACACCATGTTGGAGGAAAATATCACTGATTTCAAACCTCAAAACAAAGATATTTGCAAACAAATGAATGCATTGGTTACTTCTGCAAGATCATATAGAACAATTTTGTTATAGCAGGTGACCTATTTGTGGGAAAAAAGTCTTTCTGTTTTACTAATCTGTGAATCTGGCTGACCTGATGTTGCTGATTTGTCAACATTCATTGATGTTGAACTTCAATTTCTGGAAAATTACTATATGTGGTACTGAGTTGTACCCTTGCTAATCAAAGCCAAGACTGTTTTTGAACAAGTGTATGATACGTGATAAGCTTGGTGAGTCATCTAAAAAGAGGCAGCAGCTGACAGGGAAACCGCAATCTGCTATAGTAGGTCAGATCTTCACATTCAAGGCCAAGTGGAAGATGATTGTAATAATTCATATGGTTTGCATAGAACTTATGTTTTAATTATGGGATTTGTGGTTTGTTTTCTCTGCCTTAATGTGCCATAAAGGATAAAAATAAGGCTTAAGTCATTATTTTCCTTCAAGTGTAAAGGTAGAGGGTTAGATTTACTCATAAGCCAAAGAAACTTTCATTTTCCAAAATGGTAGAGTTGGCTCCTACTTTTGGTTCTAGTTTTATTTTACTTTTTCCCATGTGTCATAAGTTCTTTATTTATTTATTTTTATTTTTAATTTTTTAAAAAATATTTTTATTGATTATACCATTACAGTTGTTCTATTCCCCCCTTCATTCCCCTCCACCTGCAAACTCCCTCCCCCATCATTCTCCCCCCCTTAGTTTATAACCACGTGTCTCAAGTTCTTTAGGTTCTATATTTCCCCTACTATTCTTGCCCTCCCCCCTATCTATTTTCTACCTATTGTCTATGCTATTTTTTGTATGTTCTCCACCCTTCTCCTCCTCCCACTCCCCTGTTGCTAACCCTCCATGTGTTCTCCATTTCTATGGTTCTACTCCTGATCTAGCTGTCCTCTAGGTATGCTTTTGTTTTAGGTGTGGTTGTTAATAACTGTGAGTTTGCTGTCCTTTCACTGTTCATATTTTTCATCTTCTTTTTCTTAGATAAGTCCCTTTAGCATTTCATATAATAAGGGCTTGGTGATGATGAACTCCTTGAACTTGACCTTATCTGAGAAGCACTTTATCTGTCCTTCCATTCTAAATGAAAGTTTTGCTGGATAAAGCAATCTTGGCTGTAGGTCTTTGGATTTCATGACTTGGAATACTTCTTTCCAGCCCCTTCTTGCCTGTAAGGTCTCTTTTGAGAAATCCGCTGACAGTCTGATGGGTACTCCTTTGTAGGTGACTGTCCCCTTATCCCTTGCTGCTTCTAGGATTCTCTCCTTCATTTTGGTCTTGGCTAATGTAATTATGATGTGCCTTGGTGTGTTCCTTCTTGGGTCCAACTTCTTTGGCACTCTCTGAGCTTCCTGGATTTCCTGGAAGTCTATTTCCTTTGCCAGACTGGGGAAGTTCTCCTTTATTATTTGTTCAAATACGTTTTCCACTCGTGGCTGTTTCTTTCCCCCTTCTGGTACCCCTATAATTCGGATGTTGGAACGTTTAAAGATGTCCTGGAGGTTCCTAAGCCTCTCCTCATTTTTTTGAATTCTCATTTCTTCATTCCTTTCTGGTGGGATGTTTTGTTCTTCCTTCTGGTCCATTCCATTGATTTGAGTCCCAGTTTCCTTTCCATCACTATTGGTTTCCTGTGCATCTCCCTTCATTTCAATTAGTTTAGCCTTCATATGTTCCTCTAATTTGTGACTATGTTCCTCTAATTTGTGACTATAATCTACCAGTTCTGTGAGCATCCTGATAAATAGTGTCTTGAATTGTGCTTCTGAGAGGCTGGCAATTTCTCGGTTGCTTAGAGTTATTGGCTCTGGGACTTTGAGTTCTTCTTGTGCCATCTTTCGGGTTGTTCGTGCCTGTTCCATAGCAGGATCAGAGCCCTAAAGTGTTCACTAAAACAGGGCAACTCAGTCGCTGGGTTGTGACGTTGTATGTGGGGGCGGGGTCAAAGAGGGACAATGGCTCTCACTGGTATTGCAGGGCAACTAAGTCGCTGGGTTGTGATGCTGTATGTGGGGGCGGGGTCAAAGAGGGACTATGGCGTTCTGTCCGCCTCCTGCCGCCACGGCCCTCACCGGTGCTGCAGTTGCTGCCGTCACCGGGCCCACGCGTTTTGTCCCACTGCACTCGAGTGTGCCACCGCAGTCAGCTCTCGCCCACTGGGGCCTGCGTGGTCTGTTTCACTGTGTGCTAATATGCGCCCGCGGTCAGTCTGCCCCGCACCCCAACTGGTTCCAGTTTGCCTGCGTGCCTGGGTTGGGGGCCCTGTCCTGCCCGACCCTGCTCGCTGCTGGCTCCGCCCCTCTTACCGTCCCGTTGAACGGTTAGATGTCGGACTTCCGTATAATTCAATTTTCTGTCCTTTGGTTGTGTCTTTGTTTCTCCAAACCTTTGTTGTATTCAAACTTGGTTGTGGGAGAAGGCACAGTGTTTCCACCTATGCCTCCATCTTGGTGGAAGTCCTCTCTCCTTCATTTTAATCTTGGGTAATGTAATTATGATGCTCCTTGGTGTGTTCCTTCTTGGGTCCAACTTCTTTGGCACTCTCTGAGCTTCCTGGATTTCTTGGAATTCTATTTCCTTTGCCAGACTGGGGAAGTTCTCCTTTATTATTTGTTCAAATAAGTTTTCCACTCATGGCTGTTTATTTTCCCCTTCGGGTACCCCTATAATTCAGATGTTGGAACGTTTAAAGATGTCCTCGAGGTTCCTAAGCCTCTCCTCATTTTTTTGAACTCTTGTTTCTTCATTCTTTTCTGGTGGGATGTTTCGTTCTTCCGTCTGGTCCATTCCATTGATTAGAGTCCCAGTTTCCTTTCCATCACTATTGGTTTCCTGTGCATCTCACTTCATTTCAATTAGTTTAGCCTTCATATGTTCCTCTAATTTGTGACTATAGTCAACCAGTTCTGTGAGCATCCTGATAAACAGTGTCTTGAACTGTGCATCTGAGAGGCTGGCAATCTCTTGGTTGCTTAGAGTTATCAGCTCTGGGACTTTGAGTTCTTGCACCATCTTTTGGGCTGTTCATGCCTGTTATGTAGCAGGATCAGAGCCCTAGGTGTTCACCAGAGCAGCGCAACTCAGTCGCTGGGTTGTGACGCTGTATGTGTGGGCGGGGTCAAAGAGGAGCATTGGCGCCCTGGCTGGTGTGGCTCAGTGGATTGAGCACGGGCCGTCTGGGTTGAACGGTTTATTGTTGTCGGACTTCCGTATAATTCAATTTTCTGTTCTTTGGCTGTGTCTTTGTTCTCCAAACCTTTGTTGTATTCAAACTTGGTTGTAGGAGAAGGCAGAGTGTTTCTACCTATGCCTCCATCTTGGTGGAAGTGTCCGGTTCTAGTTTTATTTTTAAGGACACATTTCTCCACCACTGTGGGTAAGTAGCTTCATGTATATAGTGTCTCCCAGAACCCAGTGTCCTGAATTAGCCTGTAAAGAATGTTGGCTGGTTTTGCAATGCCTTGTCCACTTGCCTGTGAAGTCTATAAAGTCTAATTTACATTCTCCTTGAGGAAGTCGCAATCATAGTCATTATACAACTGAGTTTCACTTGTCCTAGGCCTTTCTGATTTTCTTACTGCTTCCTTGGTTGCCTGGGGCTACAATATGCCAGGTTCATTTTGTTTCTAGGAAGCTTCCCTGTCTCCTTTTCTCTTACTATTCTTGGGAGTTCTTGTTCCTAGATGAGATGGTATGTTTGTTTTGTTTGCCCTAAAGCCAAACATGATTGCATTACCTATCAAATCAATTATACAGTGTTTAAAGTCTTCCAAAGAATATCTTTAAAATATAGATGAGAACTATAAATAGGCCATGTTAAAAGCCCATTTTAAAAATATGAGCCATTATTCAGTCAACTCGTTAAAGCACAAACTCCATTATGTGGCTGATGGATTGTTGGTGATTATCGGTTTTCTTTCATCTGTCCAAGGAAAGATAACATGAAGTTAAATATGACAATGTTGCTTCTTAAAATTCTTCATTTTCAGTGAGGATAGTTTATAAATTTATGAAACTGTCAGGTTATTTTCAGATGGCTGCAAGTCCGTACCTTTTTTATTTCAATCTGTCATAAAATGTTTTTTGGATTGAATGTGGAAGATACTTCAGGTTTTAAACCACATGGTAGCAATGTCTTCAATATTCTTTTTGAGCACTGGTTAAAGCAACAATGGCTCAATTAATGAGCTATTCATAAATCAAATGTTCATTGTGCACTGTATAATTTTTTTTGTTGATGGGAATATGAGATAGTTGTATAAAGAACTAATTAATTATCTGCTGAATTTAATCCATCTGTACTTGAATGCTTTAATTTAGAATGGAAAAACTGTTTCTGCCTAGAGAGCAAAGTACACTTTCAAAATCAACCAAATACTTGTATTACAGAGGATATCTGCCTATTTATATTTTTAATGGTTAACTTCTCCAAATAAATTTTTAAAAATATTTTTTTTATTTATCTTTAGAGGGAAAGGGAAGGAGATAGGGAGAGAAATATCAATGTATGGTTGCCTCTTGTGTGTCCCCTGCTGGGAACTGGCTGACAACCCAGGTCTGTGCCCTGACTGGGAATTGAACCAGTGACCCTTTGGTTCACAAGCCCGAGCTCAGTCCACTGAGCTATACCAGCTGGGGCTCCAAATACATTTTTAAAATTCTGTTAAAGGTTTCACCTTTAACTATCTTTTTAAACTCAAACTATTTTCAAGTACTTTTAAAGAATATATTGAGTACAGGTTTACTGAAGAAACACAAAAACATATGTATAAATTACAGAGGAATCACAGTAACTTTTCTGAACTGCAACAGAATGGGTAAGTGAATATAGTAGTTAGGCAGATGAGATAGAAAGAGGTAATGTTTTTGTGTGGTACATTTATATTTTTATAGCAACTTATAAAGTCATAAAAATCATACAGTGTGGAATTCTTGCCTCCCTCATTTTCCCATAAAACTAATACATGTCTGTTTGTAAATTCTGAAAGTATGGCGAAGGGGTGACCTCTCCGTTGACCCAGCCTCTCTTTGTTTCTTGATAGAACAGGTTAAACAACTCAGTGCACTACTGTGGCAGCCCTGGGTTTCAGACTCTTTCAGGAAGGGTGAAGCCAGAGTATACAAGGAAGGGATAAGCTGAGCTAGAACAGTTAGTCATATGAAGACTGAATATTTCTCGTGGCAATGCCGTGCTTTGTGTTTTTCAAGCAATGAAAAAGATAAACTCGTTCCCATGTATTTCTACCTCGTAGTCTCTGTGCCTGATTATCTATGAACAATTCTTTTCTCTCCTGGGTCTTAAACCTCCTCTTCTGCCAGCTTCTTGCTAAAACAAGAATTTAGATAAGCTTTCTACGTGTAAGCTTAAACAAATATAAAGTTATATTTATATTCATATTTAATTTTCCCAACGTAATACGTCCATCAAATCACTGGAATCTCTCATTCTTCCTTTCTAGGGCCCTGTTACTTGCAAGAATGTCTCCATTTGTTCACCGCTTATTCACCATACATTCGGCCCATGATAATTTGTCTTCTATACTTACCACTCCATTGAAACTGATGTCAGCAGTGATATGAAAAATTCTCTAGTTGTTAAATGTCATGACCATGTTTCAGGCCTTATTGTACTTGACCCCTCTACAATGTTACTTGTTTGAGAATAACTGGAATTCCTCCTTGAAACATGCTCTTCTCTGGTCTCCTATGTTTCTCGATTCCCTGTTCTGTCTCCTCCTGTGGGTATTTCTATCTGATTCNAAGCAATGAAAAAGATAAACTCGTTCCCATGTATTTCTACCTCGTAGTCTCTGTGCCTGATTATCTATTAACAATTCTTTTCTTTCCTGGGTCTTAAACCTCCTCTTCTGCCAGCTTCTTGCTAAAACAAGAATTTAGATAAGCTTTCTACGTGTAAGCTTAAACAAATATAAAGTTATATTTATATTCATATTTAATTTTCCCAATGTAATACGTCCATCAAATCACTGGAATCTCTCATTCTTCCTTTCTAGGGCCCTGTTACTTGCAAGAATGTCTCCATTTGTTCACCGCTTATTCACCATACATTCGGCCCATGATAATTTGTCTTCTATACTTACCACTCCATTGAAACTGATGTCAGCAGCGATATGAAAAATTCTCTAGTTGTTAAATGTCATGACCATGTTTCAGGCCTTATTGTACTTGACCCCTCTACAATGTTACTTGTTTGAGAATAACTAGAATTCCTCCTTGAAACATGCCCTTCTCTGGTCTCCTATGTTTCTCGACTCCCTGTTCTGTCTCCTCCTGTGGGTATTTCTATCTGTTTCCTCTCCAGAGTCCTCTGACCATGTTCGTGATAGTATTGCCCTTCGATTTGGACGAAGCCTGCTTCTTATTTAAAATTTTTTCATCGTTTTTTAAATAGTTGTTCCAATACATATGTCTGCATTTTCCCCTCCCCACCCCCACCTCCTTTCCCCCTTTGGCTTTGTCCATGGGTCCTTTATGCATGTTCTTCGATGACCCTTCCCCTTCTTTCCCCTGTTCTCTCTCTCCCCCTCCCGTCTGGTTACTGTCAGTTTGTTCTTTATCTCAATGTCTCTGGTTCTATTTTTCTTACTTGTTTATTTTTTCAGTCTCTGAGCTTTCTAAGGAAATTCCTTTGCTCTCAGGACCTTACATTCTAAAGACTGGCTGATGAGTCACAGATCTTTGTCTCAGAGTGCTGGAGCCAAGTAGCTAGCATTCATTCTTGGATATTCTACTGTGTCATTATTCCTCTCCTGCCCTCTCCCCTGAACTTGCTGCCCCTTCCATGTGTTCTCTTTTAGTGAGATTCTCTTGTGCATACAGTTGCTGAGTGTGGCTTTGTCCACTTCCGACAACCTCTGTACCTCCCTTTGGTCTTACATGCTGCCTCCTCTAGGAAGGTTCACAGAACCCCTGGACCTGAGTGATGAGCCCCCCCTCTGTGCACCTGTGTTCCCATCCCAACACTTGATGTCTGTTTCCCTTTCATGCAGCATGTTCTGCCTCCCTCCCTCGACAAAATACTATGCGAGGCCCGGGATACTTTGGTGTCATTCACAGACTTGTACCACTTGTGATAGCTCAAGTACCTGGTCCATAGTAGACTTCAAATATTTCCTCAGTGAGTGAATATAAGAGAAAATAGGTAGACGATATCGGAAAGCAAAAACAGCAACAACAACAAAGCAATCAGTGTTATCCGTTGCAATGGGTCTCATGACATTTAGTAGGTTGATTTCCGATCCTCCCAAAAAGCAAGGTAGTCAAATATAATTTTATATGCCAGTTGTCATGGCATGCAATTGAAACACGAATGAAACAGATTAGAACTGAAATCAAACTGACTTAAACTGAACAGGGGAATTTGTTGCCTCAAATCACTGAATGGCACTGGGTAGTCCAGTAGTAGCTGAATCTAGGGGCTTATGGGATATCAAGAGTAATTTCTCTCTCCATCTTTGGCTCTCCTCTTTGTGTGTGTTGGCCTTGCTCTCAGACAAACCACACTCCAAGCTCCCAGTCTAACGGTGTCTGTCTTCTTCTTGCTGATAAATGTCCTGCAATTGAGCTTCATGAGTCCGAGTTAGATTGTCTTTTTCTGTCTGAACCAACCATTTATATGAAGGGTTCTGTGCTCTGATTTACAGGCCTTGGTTACATACCATCCACTTGAACAAGAGGTACTGTCAGATAAATTAAATTACCTGATGTGTGGGTGGGGTAGGTAATTTCCAAATAAAATATGTTCTATTACCAACAGCAGTGGGAATGGATTCTGTGCCTGCAGAACTGGTCAATCAGCCTCTTGCAGATGGGAGAACCAGCCATACTCTTGATTGTAATGCCCTCTATGAGAAGGAGGGCATTTTTAAAGCTTCTAAAGCCAGTGCTAACCTTTGTATAAACAAAGAAAATATAAGCTGTTGGATGTTTAATGATTTCCCCAATGTGTATAACTTTATATCCTGATCCCAGAAATTCATTATTTAAAGGAGGACTTGGCATCCACAATTTCTATATGAATGTTTTAAGAAATCAAGTGTTATTTTTCAATAACTTATCTAGCTTGCCCTGGACTAGATACCATGAATTCTCCTCCCTTCTCCCAGGATTTTTCAGTTGAGTAGTCATATATCTATAAATGCAGTTGCAAAGATACATACATGCCAGAAATGTAGCGGTACCTGCAGGGCCACCGAGTAATCATTTCTGAAAGTTACATAGCACACTGAGTGACTTCCTCTCGTGGATGTGGCTACATAGGGAGTTTAGGAATGCAAAGCCCGTGCAAGGTATTTCTCCCTCCTCATGGCAAAAGCAATTAGTATGCTAAGAAGCACATGTCCTTCTAGGTCACTTTGGTTGCAGAATTTTTGCATGCAAAGCTGTCTTTTGAAAGATTAACAGGGCTTTCTTGTGATAAGAGACAGCAACAATCCTTTTGCATGCAAACTTGGAAGTTAGAAAAGCAACACAATTCATAACATTCCTGAATCCACTGGTTGTCATTTGTACCGAGATATCTTTTTTCCAAGGAACTGTAAATCAAGATTCCACAGGAAAAGTGATTGCGAAACACTATTTTAAAAGTGCAACATTATTTGGCCTACAATTTTGAGGACATCTAGGTTAATGAGCCTGCCAGGAGAGCATGCTGTTAGAAAAAGAATGGATACCTTTGTAGTTTGGGCTCTGTATGATTTCTAAGAAGAGACAGGCTAGATTACTTTTGCTGCTGTGGATTTTATAAGGACACCTAGAAAGGGAAGTAGCAGGCAAGGCCTTGGCAGCTTCACGTTTATTCTGGATTTTGGAATGGAGTTCTCTCTCACAGAGAACTGGAACCTGATCTCAGCAGTATTCCAAGAATTCAGTCTGAATTCCAGCAGCCAGTTTCTTCCCGTGCTCTTGATACTTCCCAGAGGTGGCCCGGGGTGGGGTGGGGGTGGGGATCTTACTAAGGAACATTGACTTTCCCCATATCCAACCTTCACAGAGTGACTTGGGTTTAGGCACTGTTCCCTGGTTTCCCCAAAGAAGGCCAGGGGGGTTGTGTTGATGCTATGCAGGTGAGGTAAGCGAACCTATTTGGGAGGAGACACTTGGAACTGCTTGCTCCCTTGCAAAAAGCGCCTGTGCAAAATTGTAAGCTCTGGCGTAAAACTGAACTTTTCTCAAAACCACTCAACTGTTTTCCAACCTTGCGACATACAAAACATTTCAGACCCTCAGAGTATTAATTAGGGTAGGCTGGATTATGTAGTGGAAACAAATAATAGGCCACATTTTAGTGGCTTAACGCGAGTTATTTCTTGCTCATCTAATCTAATGCAGGTCAGTGACTACTCCAACGCAGCTGAACCCCACATGTACCTCAGCAAAGCCAATGTGATTTAGTCTTGACACCAGCATCTCTTCAGTTAGCTTCCAGGGGAAGAACGAGCTTAGCAAACCCTTCATACTCCTTGTAAATACTGGGAGCAGCACCCACCAATGCCAACTGTAGCCCCTTGCCCAGAACTAGTCATACAGTCCTGCTTCCTGCAGATTCATTGGAATTGGGGAGAAGCACATCCAGTGACAATGCAGCTTTTCTGTCAGTTTTCTTATCTGTGAAATGGACGTACTCACCTGATACATAGAATTATTATAAATTAGTGCTGTGTAGTAATTTAGGACCACTGTATAACAAGTGAAATTGTAAATCTCATGTGCTTGGCACGTTTGGCATATAGCAAGTGCTAAAGAAATAATCACCTTCATTGTTACTATTCAGAAGAAGAAACTACTGGTATGGTGGGGTTTTATAGTACTGTATGATAAGTTTTAAGATCACTTCAAAACATTGTCGTGAACTTCAGATATGTTTTTACCTTTCCTCTGTCTTTTTTTCCTTAGTGATTTAACTTTAATCCCATTGATTTTTGTTTTAATCTGACTTTAGCTGTAGGGGGTCAGGATACCTTTAACCAAAATATCATGCTCTTTCCACAGTTTTAAGGTATCCTATTCAAATCCACTTAAGGCAACATGTTTATTTTGTGAAAATAATTATAAGAGCCACTGGGTCCTGTAGGGGACCGGTTTGTCTTGGCCTTGCAAATGTGACTCAGCTCTGTGTGGAAAACCTACAGAAGCAAAGTGGTGGGCAGGAGCCAGACCTTCAAACCGAGTTTTCCTGTGGGAATCAGACCTAGAAAATTCTTACAGATAGTTATGGCTTGCTCTTGCTAAAACTCCATCACCCTGGTCTAAAACAACCAATATGTATTGTCTATCTTCAAGGTAATTTCCAAAGCCTGTATGAGTTCTCCCAAGGACAGGGCTAATCAGCTCACCGCCATTCCCCTCTGCATGCTATTTTCATTTTCTTGATTGTACCTAAAATGTAGACGATAATATTCTATGTAATAGATAATAAATCTTTCTCTGTTGTAAGACCCCAGGAAAATAATAAAAGCCTGTCTAGGCAAGGGTCAAGGTGCTCCTCTCTTGAGACACTCTCCCCGTGAAAGAGTAGTCATGTCTATTCCCTTTCTCTCCACAGAATTGTTGTTGCCTGTGCATTCATTCTCATTGTAAGCCACAATAGGCGGACTCTGCTGGCCAGGGTCCACCACAGGGCCCTGGCTGGGTAGCTCAGTTGGTTTGAGTTTCATTCCAATGCACCAAGGTTGTGGGTTCAATTTCCAGGCAGGGCACAGACAGAAATCAACCAATGAGTGTATAAATGGGTAGAACAGTGATTTATAGTTTTTCTCCCCTAATCACGCTCACTCTCTTGAACACTTAAAAATGTATTTGCAATCAATGAGTTATTTGACCTATACTATACCCATCTAAGAATTGTAACAGCATTTTAAATTTATTAATAAATGTTCATAATATACATAAAGTATTAAAATGGTCATCAGCTTTCATTTTTTTTAAAGCTACAAGAATGACTCAGATACATTGTAGGCTGCAAAAGCTCAAAATATTGATGAGTAGGTAGACCAAACATATGCATGGCCATAATGCATGTAAATTAATCTCTTGGTGTCAGCAAGAAGGTATTATATCTGGCCAGGCAGCCGGGCCCACCTGAAGGAAGGTTATTGAGATGATATCAGTGGATGTGGAGGATGTTAGAACATGGAGGTGAGAAAAAAGGCAAAAGAGACAGAAAGGAAACCATGTGCAAGAATGGAGCAGGCTCTAGACTATGAGCAAAGAATGTTATGAAGAACCATTTTTAAAAGCCAAGCTCATCTAGTGGGGGGCAGTCAAAACTATAATTACAAATAATTCTTAACCTGCTGAGTCAAGTGGGTCTGCAGAAGGTTTATTTGTTTTTTCTACATTATAATCAGGGTTTACCTACTTAAAAATGTCCATGTTTTTTAGTCACTAGGAAATTTTTCCTGTGTTAGGCATCTGTTCCATTATAAAAAATATGACAATTTATGTCTTCAAAAACCCATTTGACCCTGTGCTATAACCTTTCATCTGAAATATTTTTCAATTAAATTTCAATCCATTCTAAACCTGATAAAAGAGATGAAACAATGTTCCCAGTGTAGATAGTAACAGCTGATAGGTATATAAGTTAATGCAGTTGATTTTCATTTTCCCTTCTTAGACTTTTGGGAGTTTTGAAGGAGTGAGGAAAAACTAAAATAGAGAAGGCTTTTAAAGTTTGTCAATTTTTTCCAAGTAGAAGTTGAAACTCTTTAAATAACTAATGGAAGGCTTGGTACTTTGGATGCAGAAGAAAATTTCCAGGAAGATTGCTTTATCTGTATCAAATAAAAGGACCATGTGGTTTGTTTATTCAGCCTTTATATTCAGAAAAATAAGAGGATTAAATGGAACAGGACAATAGTTTGAAATCATGTTTGAATTCCTAGTTTGATGTCGGTTATTTAAAAAATTATTATTATTAAATTGTTATCCTCATGCAAGGACATGTTTTCATTGCTTTCAGAGAGAAAGGGAGGGAGAGGGGGAACCATCGGTTGCCTGCCCCTCACACACGCCTGGACCAGGGGTCATAGTGTTGCCCAGACCAGGGACCATATGCACCAGGACCAGGAGTGAACCTACAACCTAGGTGTGCGCCCTGACTGGGAATTAAACCAGCAAACTTTTGGTTAAGGAATGACACTCCAACTAACTGAACCACACCAACCAGAGCTCGATGTGGATTATTTAAGAAGAATCATACTAGAAACTGTTTTTTTTTTTTGTTAGAACTAGAGAAACAATTCCATAGAAGGAATACTCTCCAAATATGTGTTCATTATAAATATCTTCTCCTTTGTGGTCAAGCCACTGGGAGGCAGATCAGTTATAGACGTATGCAGTAATTACCTTTTTAGAACAGTTCTGGATGAATGATTTTTAACTTAACTGCTGATTATGTACTGCAGTGTCCTGTAACAAAAAGATAGAGCATGTGTTTTTATAATCAAGTGATAACAAATTATAAAAAAGACTTGTTATACTCGCATCTGCCAAGAACAGAGCAACTTAGGATCAATATTGTCCTTTAATTTATTTACAGGTTTATAGGTGCCTGGAGTAAGTAAATGTTCAGACGAAAACATTATACATAATGTGTCAGGCTTTACACACTTATATGATGCTGTAGGAACATAAGGAAAATAATGAGATTTTTTTTTCATTTTTTGCAGTGGATTATTCTCTGTTATTCATTTGTCAGTGGCCTATAATAAACTTGTATCTTTGGCTTCACTTCCATTTAAAATTAGAAATAGTGAATGCTTCAGTGCCAGTTAAAGCCCTTTTCCTTAGAACTGTCACAGTCTTGCCATTTTTGCAAAAGTATGTCCAAGAAGTGAAATGAATCTTAGCATTCTGAGCTATGCAAGAGAGTTTCTACAAATTTAAGGTAAACAATATCAACTTCAGCTTGTACTCAGTGTAAATGCAAAACTGAAGGTGGTGTTGTTGATAAATATCAAATGGCATGGTATATAATTACTAGGTAATACCTATAGAATATTTTTATAATTGATTTTATGATTATATAATTTAAAACCCTCTTTACCAGATTTAGAGTATATTTACAATTTGAGATGCATTGCATTAATTATTTTCAAACTGAAGTCAATGAAAACATTTTTTTTCTGACAGTGATTGCGTAATAAAAAAGGGTACATTAATTTCTATCTTTTTGCTCTCTGTTTTTAAAGTGAGGAAATCAGAACTTCCCAGATTAGAGCTTTGGCAAGAGAGGGAAGCCTGCAGAATAAAAGGTAATTGCAAGGGGATGTCACTGAATCTATGAACCACTTGCCTGGCTGAGTGGGTCAGTTGGTTGGAGCATCATCCTATACGTGAAAAGGTTGCAGGTTCCATTCCTGGTCCAGGCACATGCCTAGGTTGCAGGTTTGATTGCCAGTTAGGCAGTTGGTCAGCATTTTGTTCTTTCTCTCTCTTGCTCTCTCTCTAAATTTAATAATTATAAAACAAAAATATCCTCAGGTGAAGATTTAAAAAAGTTATCAACTATTTGGTGAGTTCAAGACGTGTAGTCCCAAAGCCAGAATAAAACAATGGGATAAGGACCCACCATTTCCAAGTCCTTCTCCAACTTCATTGTCCAGGTCCTACATATTTTTTTTAAAGATTTTTTTTATTTATTATTTATTTATCTTTAGAGGGGAAGGGAAGGAGAGAAGGAGAGAAACATCAATGCATGGTTGCCTCTCACGAGTGCCCCTCTGGGAACTGGCCCGCAACCCAGGCATGTGCCCTGACTGGGAATCGAACCATGATTGTGTGCCGTGCAGGCCCACGCTCAATCCACTGAGCTACACAAGCCAGGGCCAGGTCCTACATATTTTTAAGTTATACTTGACAATATTTTTAATAGTTGGAACCACATAAATTCTAGCTATGTTTTATCTACCTGATTTCTGATTCTTGCAACAATCTCTATTAAGTTGAATTGAAATGCCTCCTTTATTTTTATATACAATCAGTTCTTTTTCTAGAAACTGTTTCTTTCATTGAGCTGTAGGTCAGTTCTTACTCAGTGCCACACAATTTCAATTACTATAGGTTTAGAATGTATTTGCTTTTCAACTAACTATACTACATGCTTTCTGCCTCTTTCTTTTCAATGAACCTCCTTCACTCACCTTCCCACTCCAAAGGCTACTGTCCCAGGTGTGATGAAGGCCTTATATTCACATTAAGTCATTGTGATATCCCTGTTCATGTAAACACCATTTTGGAATGAGTCCTGGTGAGGAAGCCAGGTGTTTCCCACCATCTGCACTTTCTCCTTCATGATTTCTTCTACCTGGTCCAACACTGATGTCCCTTGGTGGAACTCCTTCCTTTTCCCACAGTTTCCAGTTCAGGATGTTCTAGGTGTGAGTCATTCAAGGGATGGCTAGGAAAAGGGTGGAGAACAGAATTATTATGTTTTCCAAGTAATAGGCAACAAACATAAGAAAATAACTCAAACCCTGGCTTGTGTGGCTCAGTAGATTGAATGCCAGCTGTGAACCGAAGGGTTGCCAGTTCAATTCCCAATCAGGGCACATGCCCGCCTAGGTTGCGGGCCAGGTCTTTAGTAGGAGGTGCACAAGAGGCAACCACACATGGATGTTTCTCTCCTTCTCTTTCTCCTTTCTTTCCACTCTCTCTAAAAATAAATAATTTTTTAAAAAGGAAAATAAAGCATAGTAAATTTCATGTCTTGATGTCAAATTTATCATTATGGTCTTCATGCTCAATAATTGTCATAAAAAATATTGTCAACAATTCTGAAATCTCCTCTTTCATGTACAAATAGAAACTTTTATTTTCATTTAAATGTACTACCCAGTAGATACTCATGAAAACCAGCTAGCCAAATATACTTCTCTGTCAAATATCATAAACAGCTATTTCTGATTTTTCAAAAGCAGCATTTTCTTAGGAAAGTATAGTTGTTGTTGACATATTCTGTAGATTTCTCATAGGAAGACGCTATTTGAAACTTTGCTGGTAGACTGCCCCAGGTTTGTTGAAAGAATTACCATACTTGTACCTATGAGCAATTATTCTGTTCAGAATATTTTTTCAAAACAATGATTTTCAGAAATTTACTCGCACATCAGCTTTCTCCAGGGAGTTCTATAAAAGCTTGGACAAACAGTTCTCTAAACCCAGTAAATAAAATCCTTGGGCTGGGAACCATAACTTGGATTTTTACCCAGCTGGCAAGTTTGCTTACCTGAATCTGGAAAGCACTCTTCTGCATATTTTCTTGATATGCCCACACGGAACAGATTTTAAACCTGGCTAGCTATCAAAGTTACCTTGGGAGCTTTAAAAACACTTCTATTCACAGTTCTCATCCACAGAAGAGTAATTTTGTAGATGTGAAGATGGGCAGTCAGAACCCATATGTCACAAAAAGTTCTCAGGTGATTCCTATCAGAACCACACCTGGGAATGACTTTTTAAAAACATATTAATAGAATGTCATTTTAGTATTCTGTAGTTTTGGAAAAATCTGAACTTAGCAATGATCTCATTTGAAAAAATAGACCAGAGTTAATTAAAATGTTTGATGACTTAAATGCTTAAACATGAGGCAACCTTACACTGTTTAAAGGATCATTAAAAATAAGTTATTAGACTCTGGTTTGTTTAAAAATATTCTAGATTTTCACTTAAACATTCAGTATGTCTGAATATCTAAAGTGGCCCCCCCTTCCTAGTTAATGTAGTATCCCGTTCAGCCTCTTATAAAATTTATTTTGTTTTTAATTTGTTTATTATATCTTCCTCTACTATAATATTCACTCCATAAGGATTTGAACCTTCTATGCTCTGTTCATCACTGCACTCCTAGGGTTTCTGGTACATAGTAGGTGTTCAGTATCTATCTGTTGAATGAATGACCTTCAGTATACACATACATATATACATAAATGCTATTTATGTATAGATTGTATATGTATGCTGTCTCTCAATATATGAGATTGGTATACTATCCATTGCCACACATACAAGTGATACATGTGTAATTTCTTAGTTGCCAGTAAAAATACATTTTAGTAGTCGTGACAGCTGTTCTCTTATTGTCAGAGGCAAATGAATCTCCTCTAGATCCCAAATAGAAAGAGTGTTTGGTACTTGGGAATAGAGAGCCTCATCCCTTTTATTTGAGAGGGACCTGGAGGCCTTCGTCTGGATTTTTATTAGCATTTCTTTTCCAGGGGAGTCACGCTGCCGCTCCCCAGGTGTTCTGAGTCACTGTCACTTCACGTACCCGAAAGGCAGCTGAATCATGCTGGAATTGCATCGCCCCACAACGAATGCGTCAACTATTTAGTCTGTTCATATGAGGGGAAGTGCAGTGAGTGCCGCTGTTAACTCATCCCATTAAAAAATTTAGAACCAGGTGGCTAAAAATATTTTCTCATTGTGTAAGGTAGAGAGGACACTCAGAGCTTACCTTTAAGAAATGTTTTTAGGAGGTGAGGCTATTATAATTGCGCCTTTCTCTGTGGGTAAGAGCTTCTCAAGAGAAGAGCGCATTTCAGAGGGGTTAAACATAGTGCTTCCTCAGATCCTCAGCCAGGCTGTGACACCAGGTTGGCCTGGGAGGCTGTGGATGGAGAGCACGATCACTAATTTTTCATTCATACGTTAATTTATTCAACAACATTCACTCTAGTGCTCTTTGTATTTTAGGCACCATGTCAGGCTCCTTCTAGAAGGCAAGGGAGAATAATAATGGTGGATTCAGCACCATGTGGTATATGCTGACAGTGGTATCCACAGATTTCTCTGGAGACAGAGAACAAGAGCACCTACAGGCTGATGGTGTCAAGGATGGCTGCCTGGAGTCGCAGGTATTTGTGCTGAGTCTTGAGGATGAGTTGTATTTACCCATTCCATGAATATTTGTTGAGTGACTTTTATGGAACTTGGCTAAGCGCTGGATATACTGTAGGGGAGCAAAACAGACACAGTCTTCTTACAGCTCACAGCCTGGCAAGTGGACAGATAGAAAGCAAATAACCTCAAGTAATAATATATGATAGGTGAGGGAAAAATGCAATAAGGTATAACAGTGTACTGCATATGGACCAAAATTGTGATTTATTGCTCAGGAAGAACCTCTCTTAAGGAAAATGACATTTGAGACGACTCCTTAAGTTAAGTGGAAGATGGCTAAGCAAAGTCAGGGAGAAGAGCATACCAGGTAGGAAGAGCAGGGTTCACTTTATTTTATTCAGGGAAATTTGCCCTAAAACAGCCAAAAGCAAAATGCAGAGTCTTTAGATCATTGCCTTCCATGAACATTATACTAATGAGTGATTTCAGAACATAACCAAGAGAGGTGGGTTAGAAACTCCTGGAACAAAGAGCCTACAACTGCTTCCTCCGCCTCCCCCTGTCTTTTGAAATTATTTATAAAAAGAGAGGAGAAAGTACTTAAGAGGTAGTCATCAGAATGTTGTCTCAATTGAATTTTGTTATAGTTGTTTTTAAGTTATATAGTCACTTTTGATTTTATGATTTTTATGGATATTGGGTTTTTTTGAATTTTTCAGATGTCAGCCCATACTTGGCTCAATGTAGCCGTAGGACACTGATCTAGTCAAAGACCCAATGTGGAATGACTGTGTTTCTAACTTTCTACTCTCCCTCAAACTTTTCTACTTATTGCCCTCCAGCCAGGGTGACTCAGTCTTGTCAGATTGTGTTTCCCTCTGCCCGTCTCCATTTTCAGTACATTTTTGCTCTCATTCAATATTGATTATGCTGAAATGGAGCACATTCATGAGATCTGGGCTTCTGGTTTCCAGTGACGCAAGTGCTTTCCCATGCACGATGGGGCAAAGGTTCCATTTGGCTTAAGATCTAGGAGGCTAATGGGCAAATCCAAGTTTCTGGGCCTTTACTCCAAGGCTTTTTTTTTTTTTTTTTTTTTTTTAAGGAACTGATGTAGAAACAGGGATTTAATGGAACTGGTAATGCAATAGAGTGAAGAAGAGCCCTCCCTCCCAGTGAATTAGAGGCAGGCATTCTAGGCAGTGAGAAGGGCTGTACTAAGGCCTCAGAGTTAAAATATTCTGATCCATTCAAGAAACTACTCTTAGCTGTGTGGGCTACGGTGATGCGTAAATGCAGAAGGAACATAAACAAAGGCATCCGTTTCTGTCTTTCTCAGAGGAAGAAAACAAAAAACAGGAATAGGGAATATTTGTTGCTTTGGCCTCTCCAGTACCGGTTCCTGCTTCTCCTAGCAAGTGTTATATCCCATTTTCCGTGGGATCCACCCTTCCCTTTGGCCAGCTCTGGCTCCAAGCCTGCCTGCCAATCTGCTAATTCCAAAGTGACTGGTTTAGAAATGGGTTTATTATCCAATCAGAGACACTGATCTTAATTCTAGAACATTTGCCTAAAATCTCAGAAGAAGATACCTGTCTGTCCAATGGAATTGGAATTGGAAGGTTTTAAGGGCGGCACAGGGAAGGCTTAGTGGAGAGTAAATCCACTAGTGAAGTATACAGAGCTTAAAGATGAAGAGGAAACTATCATCACATAAAGACACAAGCATTCATCTCCCAAGCTATGGGACTTTCAGTTACATGACCCCATAAATTCATCTTTCATTTACATAAAGCAAGCTTGAGTTGAGTTTCTGTTGTTGCAATGAAAGTGTCCTGAATAATATGAAGTTTACTGGAGGAAACTTCTCTGGGCCTAATCTAAATATTTCTGGGGCTTCTCAGATTAGTTCAATAGCATAGTGAAGGCAGCTTCGGTCTTAATGAACCAAATTGAGAGTTGTACGTTATATTTGACTTACCTTCTTTTTTCTAGCCTTGTAAAAAAGCTATAACATGGAAATACTCCTATATATCAGCTTTCTAGTTTTTTTTCAGCCTATAACTTGTGTTATCTTCAGAGTAAATGTACATCTTATACTGAAGTGTCATATCCATCCCAACATCATATATAGTAAACTGGGTTTTTAACAAGTCCATCTTTGTGGGATATAAAACTAAAACTCATAGACCCAGACAGCAGCATGGTTATTACCCCAGGGAGAGGGGATGGGGTAGTAAAGAGTAAAGGGGGCCAAAGAAATGGTGATGGAGATGGTCTGACTTTGGGAGGTGGGCACATAATGCAATAACAGACCATGTGTCATAGAAATGTACACTTGAAACCTATATGATCCTGTTAACCAATGTCATCTCAATAAATTTAATTAAAAATTTTTCTCGGGAAAAATTTGATCTCTACTCTTATGCAATATATATATTACACAATATATATTTTATTTTTAGCATTACCTTTATTTGGTTATTCTGCAAACATTGTTTTGTCCTTCAACTTGTATTTCAGAATGTGAAGCATTTTTTTTTTTTTGCATCTTTCTAAAGTCATTGGAGATCAAATGGTTGCCTAGAGCCTACATAATCTTCTTTAAGCTTTCCTGGTTATTTGATCTGCCATTTCAAATAGTTTCATTCAGCATTTTTTTTTTTACTTTATTGATCTGATAAGCTTACTAGAACAGAAGCTGAGGTTCTAATGTAATCAAAATGAGGAGGTGTAGTGAGTCAGATCCTAGATTGGGAGTTAATAAACATATTTAATGAGATAGAAAGAGCTGTCATTTTGCATTCAGGATTTTGTTCTGTATATTCACAATCTTGCATTCATATACATTATTCATCTCATTTTCCTTAGTTCCACAAGCTAAGAAAGTTTCTAAACCCAAATTTTACGTGGATTTTTTAGAAGTACAACAGAGTTAGTAAGTTGCTTTGACAAGCCATGCTACATGGGGTGATTAAAAAAAACTGTGCCTCAAAGACTGTCCTATCAAGAAAATCCAAGTTCTTGTTTCTTTTAATTTTTATTTTTATGTAATTCTTGTTCAAGTACAGTTTTCTTACAAGGACAACTGGACACATGGCCAGGTCAGCAGGCCAAAGTCAGACTTTGAAAATGATAAGGAAATGTGTTGATTGTTGGAGAATGCAGGGATGTGAAGAATGAACAAAGCATATTTGTTAAGAGACAGGGCTTAGTTCACAGACAAATGTAAACTGAACCTCAAGTCCACAGCTTACTAGTTTATTGGTCTTGGTCTAGGGACTTCACATTGAACTTGGACAAGCAACATATGAGATCCCCAATTCTTTCATCCTGTCAGGGGCTCAACTGTAGATGTCAGTTTCTTCATGTGTATAAAAAGTAGGTATTTAAATACATATCATAGAACTCTTGTGAGGTATAATGGGGTAACTCATACAGGGCTCTTAGTAGAGTACTTGATTCATTATGAGAACTTATTAAATGTTAATTATTACAATGATTATGATTAAAATGGTGATATTCTAAAAATCAGTGGAAGAGAGAATCTCTTATGACAGGAATTACATCTTAGCTGTATTAAAAGTAATTTTACACATGCTTAACTAACACCACTAGCTTAAAAACTACATGAAGACAGGAACTTCGTCCAATTTATTTTGTATGTAGCCCAGTGACTTTTAATTTTTATATAGGCAATACATATTTTCTGAACAAAGGTAGTCATTTTGTGATTACACTCTTAAGTGAAGTCTTTTGTGTTCCCAAAATGACTTTTTGATCCACTCATATACAAGAGCAGTTTCTTTAAGTGTCAAATCTTCTTTAAGAATTGAGCCATGTCCTTGACATAATAAGAAAGTTGAAATGTCTTCTTAGTATTTTTTGGAATTTCTATAAAGCTCTAGAAAACAGATGTTCAAGGTTTGCCAGTGTAAAAGTGTAGAAAAGAAAAATGGTTGATATGGTTTTAGAGTACCTATAAGTTTATATTAAAAAATCAGTGTCAGCTGGGATTCTATCACAAAAATTCACTCTTCACATTTACCCATTTCTTGATTTACATAGTAAGCTTGCTGTGGATGACATTCTGATTTATGCCATGAAAAAAATCGGTGAAAACACATAATGTAACTTAAAAAGAACCAGGTTTTAGCTGAGTCAGCTAAATAGATACCTGTATCTTTCCTCATATTTTTCTCACATGTTAAATTATGGAAAAATAGAAGTGACAGAATTTCAGTTACCAGATACCATAAAGACACCAATGTTTCATGAGACCTAGGAGAACCATCTTTAAATAAATTGGTACACTCTTCTGTAAAACCAAATGAGAACTAAGGACTTCTAACAGTTTAAGCATCACTGTGGAGACTAATTAATGACTCACATCGGAGCAAAACAACAATGACACATGATAGATGAGTCTCTGTGCATCTCTAATAACTAGTATGGTACAGCTGGAGGGTGCAGTGATCGTGCATGGCTCTGTGACTGTTTGGATGATGCCATTTCCCCTTCTCCAAACTTTGCATTCAAAACCATCACCCTCCTTCAGCCAGAGGAAGTGTGTGACCTTCATAGCCACTTAAACCATGTTTTGTCATCTTGAAAATGATAATGTCATAATCAACAGGGCTTCTGTGTGGGTGATGGGTAGTGTCATCCTCACTTTGAAGATGCTTTATGTAAAGCAGTGTGAGCCTGCCAAGCATGCTGTGGTATAATGAGAATTTTTTCATTAGGAGTCATAATGAGCGGCTACTAGCTGACTTAGAGCATAAGACGTACAGGACTCAGATGTCAGGCCACGGTCAGTCCTGAGTGAGCAGACACTCATACCCAGTTCTGTGAATCTTGGCTTAGTTTTCACTCTCAGAAAGCCTTTTTAACAAGTGGTCGTCAGTGGTCAGAAAGGATGAGGGATAGTAGAGATTTTTAAAAGAAATTTTAAAAGGAAGAGCTTTGAATCACCCTCTACTTTTTGTGCCTTAGGTCTTTATCATATTCCAGAGCTATGTTGATAAAAAATCAGTTTTGAAGACAACCAAGTGTATGGGAAAACATATTTGCCAATGATACCTCAGACAAAGGTTTAATCTCTAAAATATACAAAGAACTCACACGACTTCACTCTAAGAAGACAACTAACCCAATTAGAAAGTGGGGAAAGGTCTTGAACAGACACTTCTCCAAGAAGGACATACAGAGGAACCAGAGACACATGAAGAGATGCTCAATATCGCTTGCTATCAGAGAGATGCCAATTAAAACCACAATGAGATACCACTTTACACCAGTGAGAATGGCTATCATAAACAAAGCAATAAACAACAAATATTGGAGAGGGTGTGGGGAAAAGGGGACTCTGGTCCACTGTTGGTGGGATTGCAGACTGGTACAACCATTATGGAAAACAGTATGGAATTTTCTCAGAAAACTAAAATTGGACTTGCCTTTTGACCCAGCAATTCCACTGCTGGGATTGTATCCTAAGAACCCTAAAACACCAATCCCAAAGAACCTATGCACCCCAATGTTCATAGCAGCACAATTTACAATAGCCAAGAGTTGGAAGCAACCTAGGTGCCCGTCAGTAAATGAATGGATCAAAAAACTATGGTACATATACACAATGGAATTTTATGCTGCAGAAAGAAAGAAGGAGCTCCTACCTTTTGCAACAACATGGATGGAACTGGAAAGCATTATGCTGAGTGAAATAAGCCAGGTGTTGAAGGACAAATACCATATGATCTCACCTTTAACAGGAAGCTAAACAACAAGGCAAACAAGCAAGCAAAATATAACCAAAGACACTGAAATAGAGAACAGGCTGACAGTGACCAGAGGGGAGAGGGGAGGGAATTTCAGGGGAAATAAGGGAGGGATTTAGAGGAACATATATAAAGGACACATGGACAACAACTGAGAAAGGTGGAAATGGGAGGGAGGGGGGAGCATGGGGGGGATGGGATGGGAGTAATAGACAGAAAACTGTACCTGAAAAATAAATTAAAAAAAAAAAAGAAAATGAAAAAATCAGTTTTGAACTCATTACTTATATTTAAAATAATAAAAAACCCTTCAAGTTACAACAAAATATTACCATGCATTTGACTAATAGTTCATGTTTTCTGAGATTTTGAACCCTTTATAAAATGCCCTTAAGGGATGTCAGGTTCTCAGTGGGTTATACCTCTGAAGTACTTGGTATTTATACAAAACCTGAGTTTTATTGGAAAATACTGTATGGACAAAATTTGTGAAGAACACATATGTCTGCTTGTTGAATTACAGTCATTTGCATTCTAGTGAATAGGTCGTAATAAACCATCCTCTGTAAAGTTTGATGTCAGAGGTAGTCAAATTGGTTCTGGGAGATGATATGGTACAGTTGTCAATGGTGACTTTGAAGGCTTCAATGTGACTTTTATTTCTACTTAACTTGGCACCTTACCAAAGTTTGAATGTAAATATATATAATAGGAGGGTATAATGGATAGGTATTGTTTTCATTGGTGTAACATCCATTCTGTTCCCTTCCAGTAACAGCTTCATGAGTTTTTTGGGGGGTGAACCACCCTCCCTCAGGTTCGGTGCTTGTGCTTCAGGTGGGGTGGAGTCTGCTGTGTGGGTTCAGAGGGAGGCACATCACCTGGACATGGCAAAAAAGAGTATCGATGAGAAAGAAATGGTGCCAGGATCTTACTTGGAATACTAGAAAATCTACAGGAATGACAAATATGGAAGGCTGGTTACATGTTGTTGTTTTTCTTTTTAAAGAATTTGCTTCCAAATAAAATTGGCAGGGTAGAAAACAAAGCAACTAGAGAGAGTGAGAGAATTTATACAATATTGTCTGGCCATCTGAATCTTGCTTTTCTTGATGCCAAATCACTCCCTTACCATTTCAATTTCATAAACAAATGATTGTCAATTATTTTTTTTGCAAAAAGTGTTAAGTACACAGAATATCAGAATATATATCCTTCTTATCAGAATTTTGCGCATGTCAAGTATTTGCCGTAGTGCCTGAGAGTCTGTGCTCAATATGGTCTGTGGGTCTGTTATCTGTGTCGCTGCAGGTCTGTGGCTGAGCCTCCCTGACACTGTGAACTAAAGACTGAGGGACCTGGCGGTCTGCCACATAATGTGTTCCTACCCACCATAAGCAACTTTGGCAACCAGGACTCTTGGTTTAGAAAAATTTAGGACCCATCATTCCAAGAATCTTGCTGGGGTGTATTTCTGGAGCACACTCCATGTATCACGTGTATATTCAAGTTCCTAGACACCATCCACACTAAAGTCAGACTCCCCACTGACAACATCAGTACCCAGACTCTGGGACAAACAGCATAGGAGTCACAAAAGAATATTAACATGTGGAAATAATATATATCTTTAAAAATCTGAATCACACAGTACTCGAGACACTCTGAATCATATCTGTCTAAAGGTTTTTACCAGTATCTTTGGAAAGAGGACCTGAAAAAATATATATCTCATTTCACTATGGAGTCCAGCATTTCTTAAATTTTTAAGAGCTTCATCATTTCCTGAAACCCCTGCACTTAGAGTGCCTTTCATTTTATTATATTTAGATCTGGATCGGGAGGCAGAGGTCCTATCTGACTATTTCAGAGGCAGCGTTCTGGCTCCCGGAGTGGGCACACCCAAGTGAGCAGCGTCCGTGGAAGTCAGTGACCTGAGAGGCCCAACCAGAAGGTTCTCTTCCACCCCCTGAAGACGTTTGCATGTAAAATGTGTATGGGCTCCTCAGCATCTATGCCAACCGTCCTGCGCAGTACTTCTTTAATATGGAGATTGCAACTGCATAAATGGCATAAAAAATTGCATCTTTGAGAGTCTTATAATAGAGCTGTTAACATATTAGCAATCTGCTAACAGTCTGGGCTGTCATGAGCAAGAACCTACGCACAATATGAGCCATCGTTTATTTTGGGGCACACCAAGAATGTACAACATTTACTTGAATAAACCAAGACCTAAAAGAGAGCCAGGTTAAGATGCAGCAAATGGGGTACTGAGAGACAGCAAAGCATTGTTGACTCTTTATGAGGACAGAGGAGAGACTGGGCACCTACAGTTTGCAGTTTGTTTTTAATGATCACAAAATAGGCAAGTCTCGCTCTTGGTCACTCTAGAAAAAAAAAAACCCTCAGTTTCTACGTTACCTTCTCTTAGTGGTGATTGGTTGATGCCATTGTTTACAATCCATAGGGTTGTTTTCCAGAGAGATGCTCTGTTGGAAATATGCCATGATATGTTCTTAGTTTGTTGCTGAACACTAAGTTATTTTTATTTCTCTTTGCCGATTGGGCGGTGAGTCTGCACTTCTGAGTACATGATTCGGGCAAGATATTTTAAATGGGAAACTATTTACAATGAGTGTGCAGGTGCCAGGGTGAAATTAGGACAGTTCCTGCGGAGCACAATGAACATAAGCTGACCTCTAGCAGTGGATATTATGAAGGAGAGAATCCCGTAATTCTATTGCTATACATTGGGCACATACAACTCTGGAGGCACTATTTGCACCTCATTTTTGAATTTTGGTCTCTCTGTTGGAATCGCAGGAGTGAAAGTGCTGATTTAGAAAGCAGAGGCTAAAGATAGGAGATAGAATTAGGGCTTCGGTGTGAAATCACAGGCTTGACGGGCAACATGCGGAATGAGCCTGCACAAGGGTTATGTAGAGTAAGTAGACCCTCCCAAACTGCAGATATGATGGAATTTCTGCAAGAGACTGGCCATCACAGATGGGAAGCCACGGCAGGCATAGTAGCTTGCTCTTCACAGGCAGGACCAGAGGAAGAGGCATCGTTAGCACCGTGATCTGCTGGGCGGGGTGAAAATTGCAGAGCAGAGATCTGTAATTTCCATGCAGGGCAAGTCATTGTTTCTGTTTTCTTTCCGCAACACTGAAGAAGTAAGATAGTCAGTTATCTTTTCCCCCTTTCTTCTGAAGTTTCTTTTTTTGCAGAAACCCAAAAGACATCGCCCACAACCATACGTGACTTTTTTTTTCTTCTGAGAATCAGCCATTTTTTCCTGATAACTATTGCTTTTGGGTGAACTGGCCTGGTCAGGATGGGTCCCAAAAAGGTGGAGCAGGCAGTGGGAATATATTGAATAGTTGATTTGCAAAGTGGTGTCCATACACACAGAGGGCCAGGAGAGACTGAAGAAGAGGCAGACCACTCCAGGTTGGTAGGTGGCAGGTTTAATAAGCAAGGAAACTTACATATGAGGTTTGTCTTGGGGTCTGCCAGGCGAGTAGATCTCCACACCTGCCCGCCAGAATCTCAAAAGTTGATACAGAGACCTTAATGGGGTTCAGTTCTCGAAACAGCTCCAGTGTAAGAAGGGGGTTGGAATGAACCTTCCAAGGATGGAGGTGGGGGTGAGAAGCCTCTGATTGCCCAGGTCCAGTCTGAGAGTCAACCACAGTCATGTCCTTCCAATAGCCTCCTCCGACAAGTGTTTGCTATGAGTGTGAGTTCACAAAGCATGAAGACAAGTGCAAAGTTTTATAGATTATACAGGCTAAGGTTCAAAAGAGTATACTTGTGAGATTTCAAAATGAGATGCAGGTATCTGGGACTGAGGTCCTACCAAGCTCTGCTATGAGGGAGAAAGGAATGGGGAGCTTAACTGGGAAGGTGGTGAGTAACTTCTGGTCTCCAGACTTTGTCAGGGAGCTGCTGCATGGAAGGGGTGCATTGATTTTAAAAGCGTGTGACATAATCAACATTTAGTCCATTTACATGTCATAAAGCTCAAATAGCTGTGGCTAAGGAAACATCAGGCTTGCTCTTGGAGCTTAAATTCTCAGGCCCATTCTTTTTTATCATTTATTTTTAAATTTTTTTATTCTTGTGCAAGTAAAGTTGTCTCCATTTTCCGGCCACCCCTTTCCCGCACCCTGCCCACCCCCACCTCCCACCCTCACTCCTTGCCCACTTTGGCTTTGTCTGTGGGTCCTGTATCCATGCTCCTTGACAACCCTGCTCCTTCAGTCCTTCTAAATGACCTATTGATGAGATATTTGTTTCTTTCAGGAAATGATGTGGTCATAGAGTTGATTAAAATAGAACACATATTGGGTTATGTGCTTATTTTAAATACGTCAAAGTATAATAACTGGCAGCAAAGGACTTTATTTTGCTTCTTCCCAAATTCACTGTGAAAATGAGCTGATCAAACATTTTAGCCAGTGTATAGATTTTTAGATTGCATAAAGTGATTAATTTTCTGGAACTTTACATAATTTTCTGGAGATAAACTGAAAAGATGACTGTTTTGATTGGCAGGACTAGTTACTTAGTCACCTCTTTCATCAACATTTTAAAAAAGAAGGAAAAAGAGCCCTGGCTGGTGTAGCTCAGTGGATTGAGCACGGGCCTGTGAACCACATGATCGCGGTTCGATTCCCAGTCAGGGCACATGCTTGGGTTGCAGGCCAGTTCCCGGCAGGGGCCAGTTCCCTGCAGGGGATGCACGAGAAGCAACCATACATTGATGTTTCCTTCCTCTCTCCTCTAAAGATAAATAAATAAAATATTTAAAAAAATAAAAAAATAAAAAAGAAGGAAAAAGTAAAGAAAAGATAGAGAAGACTCCTAGAGGTAATTTGTAGAAGTTTATCTCCTTTATCTCCTTGATGTGGTCAGCAGCTGTAGCGTTATTTAGCTGATTATTGATCCAATTAAGCCAATTAAATTATCCTTATTTTCTTATTTCACTAGGAAATCCTCTTCCCTTTATATTCCACATCTCTGTAGCATCTTTGCTATTTAGATTACATTTTTGACTTATTTGACTTTTTGTGCCTTTTGAAACTACTAATACAGTTCTCAGAGATAACCATAATTTTTATTATAATTCAGAGAATATATGATAATTTTTATTATAATTCACAGAAAAAATATAATTCACAGAAATATGTAAAGACACACAAAGTTTAAAAACACACAAAGAAATATATTAAAAAATAAATTTGTTATTAAATTCTATTAGATAGTTATAATCTCTAGTTTCAGGATATTAAAAACAATAACTTTTCCTGTCATACTAAGTTATGTAGCTTATATAAATATTGAGTTTGGGGAATATAATTTGAAATTTTGCAACTTGTTAAAATCATTTCTCAAGCTTTTTTTCTGGTGGAGAAGTTAGTATTAAACTTTCCAGAGAGAAACACATAGCCACCCCTCCCCTCTTATATACAGTTGCTCACTGGCCTTTTTTTGTGTTGTTTAGACATCTATGAGGGACACAGTTTTAGAAGGAACTAAGAAGAATAATTTAGCTATTATAAGAGAAAATGGAACTCTTCCAATGAACCTTGTGAAAATGAATTTAATTGGAGCCCTGGAAGGCAGGAAATAGATATGCCCCGTTACTAACAGTGCTGTCCCCCTGTTTTTGGCAAAGCCGTGGGTGCTAATACAAGAGTCTCTCCTGAGAGGAAGGACCATCCACTTCATGACACTGGTGGTGGGATGCACACTGGCTACGGGAAATTTTTTTTGAGAACATCTTGCCATTTACCATCTGCATAATCTTAGGTAAATTATTTAAGTTCTGTGTGTTGAACACATTTTAATTGAAAAATGGATGTAATGACAAAATCTACTTTATTGGGTTATTTTACCCGATAAAGCTTAAATGAGTTAACATTGAAATGTTGCAAGTTAAATATGAAATAAGTGAATATTGTAAAGCGCTGAAAACATCGACATTTTAGAAGCACCTCACTGTTTTTGTGCTGTACAAAAAAAAATTACGAGGGCAATGGAATAAAGCAATATACTGCCTCAGTGCTTAGAACACGCTAGTCTCAATGAAATATTAGGTCCCCACCCCCAATTCCTTTTTTCCATGTGAGAAAGGAAATAGATTAGGCGACTCTCTTTCAAATGAATGAGAGGCTTTAGACCGTGGTCATCACCGGTCCGCGATGATGCACTCTGGTGGTCTTAGGTGGGGAGCTTACGCCACGTTGTGCTTTGTGTTCCTCGTTTGTAGAATAATGGTACCTAACACATCAAGCTTCTTATGAGGATTGAACAAAATCATGGATGATAGGGCTTACTTACATTATGATGCCACTGTAAATGTCAATGATGTTGTTTTCATCATTAGTTTTTAGTATATTACCTGCCGACAGCTGAATAAAATAGTAAATCCGTATATGACAGAAGCATGATGTTTTTCGCCTGAGTTAGATTGGGTTCGTCTTATGTCTTGAATGGTTTCCCAACACTTTCCATTATTGGCACGCCTATGATGAATTCAGTGAAGAGTGTGAAAGTAAAATGAATATAAATGAATAAGTAAAATGAATGTAAAAACAACCTAAAAAGTAAGAAACTATTTCTTTCCTGGTCCCCTGAGGACTGATATTACCAGTATACCTCATTTTGCAGCACTTAGTAGCTGCTGGTTTTGTTGTTGTTATTTGTTTTGTTTTGGTTTTACAAGCTGAAGGCAAGACCATCCATGACGTGCTTTATTGTGATACTCATTCTATTGCAGTGGTCTGGCCAGAACCCATCTCAGAGACTATGCCTGTAGATTCAAAAACAGAAAGGCACCTATTTCATTACCTAGGTGAATTTGCCTACTAGTTGAAATGACCACTTTTCCACATTACAAAGTGTATCAAAATGAGCTTCTACAATGTTGTCCTCAGATTGCACAGCTGAAGGAGGAAGATCCATGAAGAACAAAATGGAACCAGGTAAGGATTTTTAAGACATGAAGTATAGCTGGGGTGGAGTAGGGGGTTGGGGTCTTAACAGAATCTGGTCTGGAAGAGAATTTGATTGCTTGACTTTCCTGAAAAATGCAGATTGGAAAGAAGTGGAAAACCTGCCCTTCCTCCTCCACTGTTTTTCATTTCAGAATGGAAGTATCTAAATTCTCTGGATAATAAAATGTGGGAGCAGATGATAGATGGCTGTCTAAAGGCAATATTGCTCCTCAGCACCATTAATATTTTAGGCTTGCACTGAAATAGCAGGTGGGACTTGTATGGTGATTTGGGCTGAAGGGCAATGCTAAATCCTAAGAAAGGGAGAAGCGCTTTGAAGAACAGCGCCCTAAGCTGTAGTCCACTAACTTGCTTTGATGATTGATAAAGTGTCACGGCAGGTAACTACTGTACTTAATTTTAAACACTAAAGAAACACTTGTTTTCTCTCAAGGTTTGCTACAGTGTACAGCATTTTTTTTCAAAGATGCTCAGACTCCTGTGTTATGTGCCTCAGGTTTTGCATGCATCACTCACCTGCCCCTTCACGCTGTGACGTGGGTCTCTCTGGCGTGCACTCACCTAGGGTGCCGCTGGGGGCTTCCAGTACCTAAACTGTTCTGCTGTCCAAACCAAAGAGTAGCATCCTTCGCTAGTGTCCTGGACTTCTGAATATCGTATGCTTTATTTTAAAAACACAAAGAGAATGTGGCTCTTCCCGTATTTCTCTCCCCAGGGAGACAGTTCCATTAGCGCATTCAGCTTTTCCCAGGGCTCAGATTGCTTAGGTGGATGCTTATGTCTGGTCACTTTCATCCAATCACCCAAGGCCTTTCACTTAAAACGTCTAGTTATGGAATGATGTTGAGGCCATAGACACAAAGTCTGACAAGCTGCCTACCCTCATTGGAAAGCGGAGTACAAGTGTGCGTACTGGGAAGAGGGAAAGGGGAGGAGAATGCGCCACACGGGGTCAGAACAACTCACAGTGCTCCGGTTCAGATCTTCTTAGTTATGGAGAGGTTATTAATTTTTTTAAGATTTTATTTATTTACCTTTAGAGGGGAAGAGAAGGAGAGAGGGAGAGAAATATCAATGTATGGTTGCCTCTTGTGCGTCCCCCACTGGGAACTGGCCTGCAACCCAGGCATGTGCCCTGACTGGGAATCAAACCGTGATCATCTGGTTTGCAGGTCTGCGCTCCATCCACTGAGCTACACCCCCCAGGGCGAGAGGTTATTAATTTTTATTAGGTACTAAGGAATGGGACATTGGAATAATTGAACTCCAGTTTGAGGAATGATATAATGTAAAGATTAAAAAGTAACTAACAGTTTTCCAAGGCTGACTGTAAGGGAGAAAAAATAATTTTCCTTCTACTCTTCTGAGTTTTCAGCTGAGACCCTTGTAGTAAAAGACAGCTGGACCAAGACGAGCAAGCAGGAGTATATTATTCTGTAAATCTCCTATATCCATGGGAGATAGCCAGGGCAAAACCAAGTAACCCCTCCAGGTGGCCTAGAACTTATTATTAAATATCATCTTATTATTAAATACCATCTTATTATTAAATACCATCTTAACAGGGAAAGGGGAGGAGGACAGTGGGCCTTTCGGGGAGAGAGTAGATGGTTTCAGGAAAGACAAATGGGCCCTTGGAAAGGTGGGTGGGAGATAGGAGGGTTCCCGACAGAAGTTTTGTCTGGGTGCACTGTCAGCTTCTAGTCTCTTGTCCTGTGATGAGTCAATCTCCTGTAATTTATAAAACTCCAGGGAGGGGACTGGCGACAATTGAGTTCCTTTTGGAGGATCTGTCTTTCGACAGATAAGGGGACTTCAGACAAAAGCCATCCTTGTATTTGGTGTTCTTAAAATTTCTACAGCTCAAAATAATCCGTATACCCAGGGGGCATATTTTGGGTGGTATGTCCTACACTCCTACAGTCATGACTTGGAGTGGTGTTTCTGCTGTTCGTCGCTGATCATTGGTAAGATCCCACGCTTAGGACATTATTTAATTCCCTTCATTTAACTTATGAAGTGATCTGTGATCAAGGGCTTTGATGAATATTCAATGAGCTAATGCCTGTAAAATACTTGCAGTTAGTGATTTCTGACACATAGTGATTGTCCGACGAATGTAACATTATTCTTTTCCTTACTTATACCTAGTATGTGAAACTTGAGCATACATAAACATGCTATATAATGTTATAAATACCTACAATAGTCACAACAGTAAAGATTCAAATATATTTGAATAGTGATTAGATTTGAAATATAAATGGACTCAAGAGAAGTATTTTTGACCTGGACACTTCAGCTGTATTCGCATATATGTATTATATACTGATCACTGTGATTATAAATATGAGGCATTTTTTAAAAAAGTGGTCTTTGACTGGTATGTAATTAAATTAATTGAGAAGATGCCCTAAATTTTCAAAACAATTATGGGATAATAGTTGCAGAAGTATAGTCAAATGCTAAGTAGTAAGATACAGGTGATATTGACTAAAAGTTGAATTTGGTAAATTTTCCTTGAAGAGCTAGAGTCAAGTTTAATGAGAGGTTAGGTGATTTTATTTTAAAGAGAAGAGAGAAAAAAATCAAACTATAAACAATTACCAAAAGTTCTTTTTCTTCATGGTGAATAGTGAGAGATAACTTTTAAAAGATGCTTAATTATATCCATACATGATTTTATAACTTGTTGCCAAAAGTAATCTGCAAATGTATGATTCATCTCATGTACAATTCCATACTTTTCATCTTTGAACCCAGCACTTCATTTCTGGCTTCCCTACACCCCACCCAGTATTGGCTGATGACAACCCAGCTTCTCAGAGTTGAATGGATGTGTGGAAATTACAACTGAACGATCAGGACTGGGAGTTTAGGCTAAATTGAATCTGCTAACTTCCACAGCGTTTGATTGCGCTCTCTCTCTAACTTGCCCTATTTTCTTCTGCTTTCTCCCTCCTCTCTGCCATAGTTATCTATCAATATTTTATAACTTATGTTAATAAATAAATTGGGTTACTTAAAAAATTCTCATATGTTTTTGCACTCTTGTAAGTTTTGCAACATATCTGCAAGATGTTTTCATGTAACTCGAAGTGGGGTTTCTATCTAACACTGTTTCCTGGGCATAATCTGTTTTTCCCCTACTCTGTGCTCTTGTTCTCATGGATCCCTCTTTGTTTGGTGTTATTCCCCTTTGCCTTTCTTTGGTGAGACAGAAAATGGCCTCCTCCCCAAATATGTCTTTGTCAAAACCCCTGGAATTTATGTACGTGCTAGGTTACATGGCAAAGTGGAATTAAGGTTGCAGATAGAATGCACATTGCTAATTAGTCGATGTTAGGATTTGGAGATTTTCTTGGATTATCCAGGGTGCCCCAATAGAATCATGAAGGCTCTTAAATGGAAGAAGGATGTAAATGAGGAGAGTCACTGGGACATGTGCAGAGGCAAAGACAGAGGCAGAGTCTGGCTTTGAAGGTAAAAGAAGGGGATCATGAATGGAGGAACGTGGGGAGCCTCTAGAAGCTTGAATAGGCAGGGAGATAGGTTCTCTCCTAGAACCTCCAGAGAGGAACACAGCCCTGACGGCGCCTGGATTTTAGCCAAGTGAGATCTGTACTGGACTTCCAACCCACAAAGTTGTGCTGTAATAAACTAATACTGTTTTAAGCCACTGACTTTGTGATGATTTGTTGAAGCAGCCATTGAACACTAATACTCCTTTTAAATCCAAACATACTGTAGATTCCATGACAACAGGAGCTCTTTTCTGAAGTTCTGTGGCTTTCACAGTTGCTGGAACTGCGGCTTATGTAGAGAAGTAATTTAGTGAATGCCTGTTGGATAGACGGGAAAATGGCAATCTAAGTGTACAATCAGGTTGAGGGATTATGAGGACAACGGTATATGGGGAGGGCCTGGTCTCTTCCCAGTAGGGAATGTACCTGCAATACATTGGTAAGAAATGGTACTAAGAAGTATCTGAAATGCAGCCAAGAAGGATCTAGTAGGATCGAGTACAGCTATAGCAAATCAAGTACTACTGCTTAGACCTCAGTTTTCTGACAAAGTTGTCAGGAGGGTCATAGGGAACAAGACGTGCAGAAATCTTAGTGTCTGGAATCCAGTGAACATATCGATACATGGTGAGTTTTATTATTTTAGCAACAATGTCATACACATACATTTAGGAAGACAGAGCCTTGGATGTTTGGTACAGTGATGCTCCCATCTGTTGAAGTGAGAGCATGCCCTATTTTCCTAGAGGGTCTAAAATCAGCAAATGTGGCATTCCACTCCATTGCGGTCTTGCAGAACATTCTACTTAATATTACAGAAAGATGTGCTAATTTTAGCTTTCATGGCTGGATATTTGTTACATGTAAGCATTTCATCAGCAAGAACAAGAATTCTAAAACACACACAGGTGTCGTCTTATATAATGAGGGCACATAAGTTATTGATGACGTTTCTGTTTCACATGATTTGTGCAATCACGAAATTTGAAGGTAGGCATATACACATATACACAAACACATACTAAGTTTTATGGGGATCACAAATGGCATAATGTAATCCTTAGCCATTAAAAAAGCACATGTTAGATATATCAAATGATTGATGCATTGAGAGCAAGACTGTATGTAATAAATTGCAAATTGGGGGCAACAGAAAACTAGAAAATTGACAGTTAATAACAAAAGTTTACAATTGTGATCGAAAATGATATTAAAAATGGATCAGCAAGAGAGACATATAATGGCTAGAATAACCATAGAAGTCTTCATGAGAAACTGACTTTATTTGGGCTTTCAAGCTCACACTGAAAGAGAGCCACGGGGGTGGTGATGTCAGAAAGGAAAAATGGCATCAGAAAAGCATTAGAGGAAATGTGATCATACTGAAAAAAAATGGGCGATGATGCTGACCACTCATCTACAAGGGGAGCCGGGGAGAGGAGGCATCAAGAGATACTTTCAGTTTCTGGAAATTTTGTTCAAGCTCCCGAACTACCCTGAACAGGCACAGAGCTGGCATTTGGTCCATGGTCTGCAAAGCCATGTGCTATTATTTTTTGTCATAACTTTGGCTCTTTCTTTTGTTTTGTACTTTAATTTATGGGTACTATACTTTGCCTGGCAGTGACCAAAAAAAAAAAAGAAAAGAAAAGAAAAAGAAAAACAAACAAAGTAAAAGAAAAAAATCAGGTTTAATCTTGGAAAAATGTTCCTTTTCTGCTAATTGCACTATCTTGTATATATAATTTGTTCAGAAGATTTTTACTGGAGAAGGAAAATAAATGAAGAGCAAAATGCAGATGTTCAAGTATCAAGCCTCATTAATTAGATATGTATTAACTAATTTTAATAGGCCACTTGCTGTGCCTCACAGGATTGAGAGAGATGTTAAAGAGGTTTTACTTTATATCAATTCTGTCCTGTTTTTTTAAGTTTTTATGATAGGTCCCCAGCAATATTATTTTTTATAATAGTCCCAACCTGAGATGAATGAAACATCATCATTGTCTTACATTATGTCCTTACCCAATTGAAGATGTACATAGTGCCCTGAAGACCAAATGAGGAAAGTATTCAGTGAGGGTGAATGAAGTGTTAAATGTGCGGAAAGTTCAGCAATGATGAAGTTTAAGGATCAAATATTCTGTTTGATAGAATAGAATGAATGCCACTGGTTGCTCGTAATGAAGGAAGGATTAAAGGCAACAAACTGACTGGAGGGGATCAGTGGAGAATAGTTAAGGAGACACTGGGAAAGGGGAGTATATAGAACTTTCAGAGAGTGTTGACGTCATCGAGAACATAATATTGATGGTACTTGGAAGGCAAAAAGAGGTC